>NW_024044237.1:20440596-20798919 GCF_014851395.1 Micropterus salmoides
AGTGAAAAATTTAAAGGGGTCTGAATACTTTCCGTACCCACTGTAATTCTGCTCTTACTAGTATGTATTGTCAGTTGTAGATTATACTGTATTGATGCTCTGTTGATGCTTGTATGTTGTTCCTCAAATGTAAGTCGCTTTGGATAAGAGCGTCTGCCAATGAGTAAATGTAATGTTCAATCATGTTTTTATCAACTTGAATATAGCAAAAATCGATCTATGTTAACTTTAATGACACACGAGACCATTTTACACGCCTTCATCTCATCACGCCTGGATATAGCACAGCCTTTTCACCTGTTTAACCCAAAATCTATTGATCGACTCCAGACTGTCCAGAACTCAGCTGCCAGGCTTTTAACCAGAACAAAGAAATATGACCACATCACTCCTATTTTAGCTTCATTACACTGGCTCCCAGTATGTTTGAGAATTGACTTTAAAATTCTATTGATCACTTTTAAAGCTCTTCATGGCCTCTCGCCTTGTTATATTTCTGAACTTTTAGTCCAATACACACCAGCACGTACCTTGAGATCCTCGGGCAGAGGTCTGTTGTCTGTTCCAGAGTCTCGACTGAAAACTAAAGGGGACAGAGCGTTGCAGTCAGGGCCCCGAGGCTCTGGAACAGCCTGCCCGAGGAAATCAGGTCGGCTGAGTCAGTGAACTCTTTTAAGTCCCTTCTTAAAACATACTTTTTAGGAGAGCCTTTCCCGATCTTATTTGACTTTATTTTATCCCTTTATTTTATTGTATTTTACTAATTTTAATTAATTTACATGCTCTTATCTTGTTTTTTTTTTTGTTTTGTTTTTTATATTCTTTACACTTGTTAAAGCACTTTGTAACTTGTTTTTGAAAAGTGCTCTACAAATAAGGATTATTATTATTATTATTATTTTATTATATATTGCCTTAAGTTCCCCAGACCTGAATCCAAATGACAACCTCTGGGATGTTGTGTATCCATGCATCCAACGCTGCCAAGTAGCACCACAGTCTTTCCAGAAGGGGGTTATACGCACTACTGAGTCACATTATGAATAGCCGCAATGAAAGCCACGGAAGTTGGATCCACCTGTGATTTATTTTTTTAACCTTCATTTTCAATGTGAGTCACATTAGTCAACACATATTACATTAATGTTGAATCCTTTGAAATCCTGCAAGTCTCTCCATCTGTTGAATGCCGACCAATGATGACTGACCCGTGCTCTATCACTTCCCCCTTTTCTCTTTGCAGACCCTTCACCAGTATCAGCCATAACCACAAAATATATCAAACTAAAATTCTCCTAAAGAAAAATCTCCTCCTGCTTCCATTTAACTGATTAAACATAATACTCACTTTTCCGGGGAAAATGTAAACACAAGCTCTTCTGGCCTGCCATGTAAATTGTCTTGTATCCAATTTTGCGGAAAATACGATCCATTGACTGGCAATAAGAAAAACTATATAAAAATAGCAATTCTCTCTTATGGTCTTATTTGCTTATGTAGGTCATATAGAGGCTTCAGTATCAAATTGAGACTGTTTCATATCAGTTAAAAATTCCTTGTAGTTTAACGTTCAAGAGTTTTTTTCACCCCTATTTTTAAGCACTGTTTGCTGAAATGCTAACTAGCCTAGTACATCCATTAGTTAGTGTTTGTCTTGATACCCCAAGTGTAAATACATGCAAATTCTTAAGTACACAAAACATCAGATTATAGTGATATCTCTATCAGAAGAAACATGTTATTATCTTGGTGTGAAGTTCCTCTGGTCAGTAAAGCAGGCACAGTCAGCATGCCTCACATGTTGTAAACATGCAGTGGATTTGTGACATGCCCCTAATCTTTTTTTAATTGTGGTGGTGGGAAGAGTGAGCTTCCGTTTGTGGCTGTTCTCAGTCTAATGCTGCTAAGACTATTAAGATTGAACCATGCCAAAGGCTTTGGGAAAGTCTTTTGTTAAGTAGATGTTGGTGCATAAGTGATAACAAGATTGAGTTGCTTTCATGGTCAACAACAAAGTTTTGGATAATCCACCAACAGGGTAGGGGTAATGTGGTGTGGCATCAACAGGAAGGGCTCCAAGCTCATCTTACTTGGTTCAGCTGATTCCAAAATGAAAATGTTACCCCAGTCTTAAATTAAAGTGTGCGAATATAATCTAAGTAGGCAGAGATGACTCAATTACATCTAATCCTTTCACGAAAATGCTCTTCACTTTCAGGAATTCCAAACATAAACATGTGCAGCTTTCCTCAAAAGAGGTTCATCCTGATGACAAGATACATTATATTGCAATAATACATGAATGGAAGCACGAGCAACCAACTCCTTTTCAGCTCTGTTCAGAATGTGGAATGAGTAAAAATAGCAGGGAATGTAGATATGTAGAATGTATAATACAGTATGGAATCACATCCTTCCTTGATTGTGCTGGTAATGTCTAAAGTTTATCTACATTTTGACATGAAGTCCACTGAGCAACAAAGTGAAGGTGTGTTGAATATTTAGACAAACATATGTTTTATTACAAAATGTGTAAATATATACTTGGAAAACTAATATAATCCATTTCAGTTCTTTGTTTTGGTTAATTTATTCAGTTGGCTATTTCAGTCTGTGGCAAATTGTCACTGTAATGTGCTTCTGACAGCACCACTTCACACAGTTCCTTCTCCCAGACAACCCATGCCAAATTCTATTTTTAAGTATTGAGCATTTGAGACAGCATACTTCTACAAAAATTGCATACATAGCAACAAGGGTTTAGGAATGCTACAGTGCTGTCTGCAAGTATTTGAGCGATAAAGAATTCTACATACAGTATGTAGGCTATGCCAGGAATCTCTGCAATGGCTCCAATGATGGTGGCATTCCACCCTTCTTCCCTCAGTTGGTCAACAGTTGTCATTCATCAGTTTATACCTGTGGTAAGTAGCTCTTGGAAAGTCAAAATTGAAGAGTCACATGGCAAAAGCCAGCATTTTGCATAAACAAGAATGAATAAAAATGCTGGTAGTCACCTGTGGCTTTGCCTAGGTCTTATCTACAATAAATGTAGTATGCTATTTTGTTACTTACTGCTTTCTTCCACTGTTCCTGTTCCATTCTGTGTCACCTCACTGTGGTAATTTCTCACATTTCATGAACCTAACAACAGGTAAGTGGACCTACACTGACACAGAAGATTTGTTTAAAGGCAATTAACACTAGTCCATGTTTAGGTTCACAGTCAGCTCCAACCGGGCAGGAATTGGGCAAACAAATTAGCAGGAAGGTTGGGCAGCAACAGCAGGTCATCAGAATGGGGAAACAGGGAACTGGCAGGCTGGAAACAGGAATAGCTTGAACACTAAACTGCATGCTGACAGACAAACAACACAAAAACTGCCTCTGCATATACACACGGACACTAATTGGAGATTATAAGCGGGTGGGAAGGCAGGCAGCAGATTAACACTGATAATAATGAACAACAGGTGTGCAGTACAGGGGAAAGCACAGAGGGTGCCTGGTGGACAGGTGAGGAATGTCCAAGCCAGAAAAACCCCCCAGAAAATCCGAAACAGCAAGGAGGGAGGATAGAACATGACATGACAACTTTTTATGTTCTGTAAATAGTTCCCAGTATAATGGTGGTCTGTGGATCATTCATTTCAAGTTTTGAACAACATGAACACAGGAGGGCCAACATCTCAGGTCAAGACTGAGCAGTTTACCTACATCTGAAGGATAAAGGACAGACTTTTGATAAAGAGGGGATGGATGGTTCAAAAGAGGTGTCATAGAAGCCATTTAAACCCGGTTTGAGAAGCCATCGCTTAACAGGGGAGGGGGTCTTCAACACCACTTATCCCTCACTTATAATGCTGTCTTTTAATCACTTTCCAGGAAACTAAACAAATGTTCACTTTTGGCCTCAGGTGAGGATGCCAACCACGGTCATTCAGGTGGCTCCAACAACCATAACGACTGTCTTAACAACAGGAGCACTAACGAACCAGAGGTATCGATCATCTTGACAACAACCCCACAGAGGTTAAATAGCTGAGTTTCCCACCTGTCAGTCAGAACTGAAGAAGTCTCTTGGATGAGGGATGAAACATTTTTGAGTATCTCCAACCAAGCCCAGTTGCCCTTGATTTTAACCTCCTTTGGATAACTATGGACCTTCACAGACAACATGAACACAATTAATTCACTTCGATTGTATTGGGGTGACAGCAGTTGTCATGGTTACGGATATCTTAATATCTGGCAAAATGAAACAAAAACTAAGAGAATAGATACCAATGAAAAGCTGGGTATTATACTCTATGCTTTGAATATAATAGTGTGTGTATTTGCATAATTTGGGTGAACTGACCACTTAAGCCTTGTGCTGAGCAGTTTTGTCGACTTATAAATTTTTATATTTGTCAATATGTTATTGAGCCTTTATTGTTTACTGTCACTTTGGCTCATTTTTTGAAACAGTCTCTAAAATTTAAGTGCAATTGTCACAACTTTTTCATGGGGCATCACAACTCCATATATGTCTGCAGAAGGTAGTAACTCATCCAAAACACGTCATTCATGCTTCAAAATCTAGTGTCACCAGAATGAAAAGTTGCTTTACCATTGTGTACGCCATACTGGTTTGGCAAATGTTTTTTGTACATACAAATATCTGTTTGTTTTTTTTGACACTGACTGCTTACTGTATATGTAATGTTAGTTTTGTCTAGCTGAATCCTAGTGTGTATTGTGCATTTTAGATTCAGATTTCAAAAGCAGGTAAATGTTTACAGGGAAAAGTCGACGCTGTACAATACTGTAGTACACAGAAAAAGGACATGGGCATTTATAATTATATAGTAAATGCATTTGTGCATAATGCGTAACATGTACTGTAAACAGAACATTTGCCACAAAATCACAAAAAACAATCCTATAACAATGAAAAAGGTCAGTAAAAAACCTCCTCATCGTACGTAACATTACAAGTTTAATCTTCTTGGTGGACTGTCGCTCTTGTTGGTCTGGCCAGAGATTTTCATCAACATCACATATGATGTTTTCCCTTGCAATGCACAAGGAGAAAAATCCTCTGCAATCATTGCCTGTGATGTCCTCACAAGCAGACATCTAACAGACATCTGATCTTGAGGCCGATAGTCATATACTTTCCACGTCCATGCTGAAAATAACTCTTCTAACGGATTCAGGAATAGGAAATATGGTGAAAGAAACACCATTGTTAGACTTTGATGTGCAGCAAACCATTCCTTAACAATGTTGGCTTAATGGAAGCTGACATACATTGGAAAATCTGGTCTAACTAAACCTCTTTGTGATCTGGTATTAGGTCTCTGTAAAGTGCATTTAGGAAGCCCAGGAGAAGTTGGGCGTTTTAGGATGCATTGTGTGTTTACACCATTCAAAGAAAGTGCAGCACACATTGTAATATTGTTGTATTGTCTGCAAGAATGTGGGTTGTTTCATGTCCTTCCAGGTCCATTGTTCTATGAAAGTTGTTTTAAATTAGCATATTCTAGAATCAGACAGTTTAGCAACGTAGAAATATTTTCTGTTCTTACTTTATGGGTATCTACAACTTCAAACTTCATATACAGGCATTATTGAGGTACTGTGTGACATACTGGTACAGCAGCTCTTACACTATTCCTCCCAATCTGCACCTTGTAGAGTGGTTCTCAGTCATTTAATTTCTTTCTTCAAAACTCTGTTTATAGTGGAAAGGCTGACAGAATTGATATCTGGGAAGATTTATTGTTCTCATTTATGATTGGACTTTGGATCTTTCTTTTGAATTGTTGGCTATGAATGTGGCAAATTTCTTGCTAGCTAATACTGCTGCTCTACCACCAGTATAAGGATGTGGTGCAGTCCTATATGTGGAGCTCCAGACAGCAACCATTTAGTCATTTTGCAACCATTTTGTGAGACAGTGCTACAAAATTATTATCTATTATTAGTTAGGAACACCAGTGTGACTTGCAAATATGCCCCCCCCCCCATTTTAATGTTTCATCATTGTATATAATGTGTATGTTTGTGTATGTGTGTTTGTGTGTATGGCCTAATATGCTTACTATGTACGTTGCCTTCCCCTTTTGTCAAGTTTTTTACAACTTCAGGTAAACCTGTGTTCTTTCCTCTTCAAGTTTGATGTCTGAAAATAACAGTAACGTTAAGCTGATGTGCTAGCTTGCAGTGCATCTCTAGTATGTCTGTCTTGCTAACCTAGCTGGGCAGTGCATCTCTTGGCCATTTCAAGGGCTGCGTTCTGTGACTTTGTGCCTGACAAAAGTGAGAGTGAAATCCAACTATTTATTATGTTTGATAAACATCAACAGGCAACAGTGTTTATACACTGCTGCTTGGAAAAGATCCATGCATCACATGTGAACATGCATTCATTTGCACGTGCACAAAATGAGACTCACGCATTCCAGTAGCCTCTACGGGGACCAGTCCAGACAATATATAGGAATGATGGCACTTCTCATAGGCGCACATTATTTTAATATAAAACCTTTCAGTCAAGGTTTTGTTACATCTCTGGACTAATGCAAGATGAAAAGCAATGGCTTGACATTGACTATTGAATAAATATTGAATTTAAAATGAATCGATTGACTGGAATAATAATAACAAGCAGGCCAACATTTTATGTTTTCTACAAGTTACAGTTAATGATAATATTCACGTATATTAAGATTCTATTGAACATATTGTTGTTGTACCTCAATCTGTTCTGTAAAGGTCTACTTATCCCTAGACCAACAGATGGAGCAAACAGTTTTAAAGTAGGGAGGATTGTAGCGGGAGCAATGGGGTGTGGGCAGTGACTGTGTGGCCATGGCAAATTGTTTACATGGAATGTCAGGTAGGAGAGCCCCTTTGCAGACTTTTGCTTAGGGCTCTAGGGAGTGCAGGTCGATTTAAGTGGTGCTCCTAAATTTTGTGTTTGCACTCCCAAATGTTCAGTTGGGAGCACCTGTGCTACTAGTGGAAAAAGATAGCCTGGATGTAGAATTCACAAATGTGATCATGTTACAGATGGTAAATTATATGCAAAGTGTGTTGTATTACTGTATATTACTCATACATGTCTTTCAGGACAATGTTATTTTAAGACTTGCATTTACCTTTACAATACTTGCTGTGTTATCAATAAAATGTGGCTCTGATTTCAGGGACTTTTATTCTTTGGCCACTAACTCTTGCTTATATCTCCCCCAACCCTTTTAGCATTTTTACACCTCTTCTACCTCTTTCATGAGCATGTGGCTGCTGTTCAGGGTGTTCCTTCATGTTCCTCCAAAAATGGTAGTAAGTGTGTTGTGGGCAAGTTACATTTATGCTTCCAATCTTGATTGTGATTGGCTGATTGTGGTTCCTAGTTCATTACTGTCACCTGGCAGACATCACAGACATGTTATGTCATAGATATTTATGGAATATACATGTATGTCTGACAGATTTTGATAACAGAATGGCTAATTTTGTTGTGCAGGCTCAAACGAAAATAATGTTTAGAAGTTGTCAAAAGTATGACAATTTCACTGAGAATCAACTCATCAGCCATGTGCAAGGGGTTATTGTGTAAACAATTGTGCTTAGTCTTTAAAAAATATATATATTCTCATTCAAGACTTGAGCCAAGGTAAATGAGAGACAACTAGGACAGGGCTTTTAAAGAGAACCTGTCACAGTCACGGCCGGGACTCTGGGGTTCTTTGGCTTTTTTTTACCCTTCCATGTGTCATTTAAGTCTATCTAGTCTGTGGGCGTGGCAGTGTTCCACTCTCTCCTTGCTCCTGGCTGCTTGCTAATCGCTTAAACCTGCTTTTCATGAAGATCATAAACTGCAGTACATACAGAGTATACCCTGGCTCCTGTTGAACGAGGTAACGCCCTGGGTTTTCCTACCATGGTGACTGGTGGTACATTGATATGGTAACTTAATGCTGAATGGTTTACCTGCTCTACACATCAAGACATCAGCGCTATACAAATACAGCCTATCAGTTCTCTTGGAAAATGACATTTGTAGAAGATCCTACAGACTGTTTTATAGGCTGCTTTTAGTTTTTCTGTGGGCGATGCGGAGATGCTTTTAACAGAGACCGAATCACTAAAGCCTTGTACTTGTACTTTTAAGCAGAGGTGGAAAGAGTACAAAAATATTCTACTTAAGTAAAAGTACTATTACTTTGATGAACTTTTACTTAAGTACAAGTAAAGTTACTGGTAGAAAAATCTACTCAATTAAGAGTAAAAACATTTAAAATTAACTCCTAAAATAACTTATTTATATTGATTTAAAATCTTATTTATACTATACTTATTTAATTAAATTGCAGTCTTTTGCGATTTGATAATTTTAGAATGTTTGACAGATACTTTTTAAAATCAAAAGGGAAAAACTGACATTTAATGTTATAATGAGAAGTTTGAGAATGTTTTTGCTTCATTAACAAACAGTGGCGGAACAGATTAGACCCTGGCGGGCTGCACTGGACTGTGTATGAAGTCATATCCCTATTGACATTCATACAGGTGGTAATTTTAATGGGATATCATAAGCGTTAGTGTAATAAATAACTAGTTACCAACAAGTTGCTAATGGCAACCAACGTTGTCATGCACTGATGTCTTTTTGGCTATTTGGAGCGAAGTATACTTACCAAACTATGAAAACTTATTTTTAACCACCAACGGAAGTAGGCTATAATTTAACTGACCTCTACATAAAGGGTCCTCAACTACATTTGTTCAAGGGCACGAATTTTTCTAAGCAGATACTGTGGGGGCCGGACTTTCAAACAACTGCCATATTAGTGTTTAATTATTTCAACATGTTTTTATTATACAGTATCAGTGTGAACAGACTCAACATAGTAGGCCTAAATCCATAATGATAAATCTACATAGGCCTACTTAACTAGAAAATGCTCTCAGACCACAGCCAAGGAGGCAGTTCACTGAGGAGTGATGGTTAAAATCTGTAATTGTAAATGTAACTCTGATTGGCATGATATATTAGTCAACCGGTTTTGACGCTGTTATGCACCTGCACTGTTATTGTGCATGGGACACCTTACTGGTGGTATGGCAGATGCCTTTTAAAACCACATGGCACAGAAGTTTGGGACAGCCAAACAATCTATTGTGGGGCAGTTACTGGTATTTTAAGTCATGATCTGACTTTATGCTGTACACAACATGAGTCAACCATGCAGCTCTTTATCTAACAGCTCACTGTGTCTGCTCCTGACTGTTGCATTACTCACTGCAATATTTCAAACTGGTCCGCTGTCTAAGAAACTGTTGAAAACTTGTTGTGTAGACGCATTTTTGATGAACGAGAGCGGTCAGCGATGATCTCACTTACAAACAGATTGCATTTCCTGTGACTACTTCAAAATTAAGGTCAACTTATGTTTTGCCAATCCTTTAATGTGAAGCTGCAGCAGCAGGAAATTTTCAGTTTGCATTAGCAGTAACTTAATACAGCATTTTTTCTCAGCTTACACTGCATGATAAAGCCGTTGTTCTCTTGCACTTGAAGCCAAAGTGGTCACAAGTTTTTCCTTGCACCTTTTTTTTTACTCAGTAATAGATGTGATTGAAAATGTAGCGAAGTATAATCCTCTAAACAAAACCTACTTAAGTAAAAGTAAAATTACAGATTTAAAAAGTACAAGTAGGGGAGAGCTGGGACGATTGAAACACTTTTTAGATATATGTCATTTTAAAATATAATGTTACAGACAGAAATCATTTGTTGTTGTCATTAACAACTCACATGTGTGCTCTATCAATACCAGATGTTATCTTGTTAAAATGTGGAGCGACTTCAGTATAATTTCACTTTGAACGAAAGGTGCGCGTTTCATTCATCCCTACTGTGCGGGACGGATTTAACACAGGGGTTGGACAGAAGAAACATGATATACATTTAAATAGTTTAAGTTATTCTTGTTTTTCTTAGAAAACTTGACACCGCCCGTCTTAAAACGTAATTGCAAACTCATTGTGTCCTTTTTCTTAATAAAAAATAGTATAAATATAACTTAGCTAGGTAACTAGAATATTCAACAGCTAATTTGGATTGGATATTGGCTGCCCTTTTTATGCACATTTGCAGCCTGTTTTCCTGGTCTGCTGTGAAGACCCTGTTATTTGGCTGTGGTCCAGCCTGCAGCCTAGTGGACTCTGCCACCCCTCCCGCCATATCTAAAGAAGGTAGAATGGCTGCGTGACTCCTGATGTTTAAACTTCACTAGCTTCTAAACTGTAAAACTTTGACATTTAAAACTTACTACTAACTAATCTTTTATGTGATCATGACCATGACACATGGAACAATAAACACAACTCGTCATTAAAAAAAAAAAAATCGCTTGAGTGAATTTACTTTCTGTGATTGAAAAAAGCTTCTTTCGTATAACTCCGTGAAAGTGTGACGTATCCACCTGATTTTTCCCTGTTCTGTTAAGTACTGTGGACTGTATGTGCTGAGGTAGTTTGGCATATCAGACGTGTATGGTCTCAGAGAAAATCGCTGAGTTTCAATCGTCCCGGCTCTCCCCCACACAAAAAACTACTCAATTACAGTAACGTGAGTAACTGTAATTCGTTCTTTCCACCTCTGCTTTTAAGATATGAAAGCTTACTTTGCAGCTGCCTTTGATTTAATATTTGGGTTAGCTTATATCTTTTCAAATCGAAAAGTGCTAATGGAATAGTTAGTTAACATTTGGTATTAAAAGTGGGTTAAGCGATTCTAATCCAATACATGTCTTGTTGTCAAATTTAGCAGATGTCTCCTTACGGTCTGATAGCCGACCCCTGCCACACAACACTGTTCCAGTTTGGTTTGTTTCAGCCATGGTTTGTGTGTCAGATAATGTTAAATAACTTGCCCACGGACATTCAGCTTACTTTCTTGATGGCCAAGACATGCTGTGTTGTGATGTTAGCTATAGTAGCTGGAGAGTTGTGAGTATCGCTGTCTGGTGTGCTGGCTCTGGGAATGTCTCATCCGCTCTGCATGTTAGTTTCACAGCAGAAACTAGGAACTAGCAGCAACATGTTGCTAACCCACAACTTAGCTAATGTTAGTTACATTACTTTCTCTGTTGTTGTTTGCTCTATTTCATGATTTTAGTCACGGTGTTGGATTTCTCCAGAATCGCTTAGTTCACCTTTAAGTGAAATTAAATGTGAAAAGCAACATTGTACAATCTGGCTTCAATTCCATATCTGCATCGTGAGACACCAAAATGTTCGAATGTATGGGTCAGAGATTACTTATAGGTGCTCACATTCTCTCATCAAGTTTGCTTTTATGGCTCCCAACTTTGTGGGGGAAGTTTTGTTTTGTTTGTACACAACGGTTACGCAGAATTTTGCTGCACCTGTGACAAATAGCCTTTCTCCACTTTAATGTCTCTTATAGTTAATGAAAGAATCATTTTGTTTGCACTCAAAGGAATTAGCTGTGTCATTTTGTTTTGTAGGTACAGCATCAGTGGCATTTGATATTTGTGACACCTTACAATGATTTCAGACAATGAAATTAAAGCAGATTAAATCTCAGTGTGGCTACTACCTTAATAGAGTGTTTTCCTTTTTATTTAGAATTTAATTAATAAATAAGTAATAAAATATGGAAATAATATGGTTTAGTTTTGCTTCCTTGCTTGTATTCCTCTCTCTCTCTCACTCTGTCTCTCCAAGATCCCCCAAAAAATGTCACAAATATTCAGGAGGTTAGACTTGAGAGAAAAGTTACTGGTAAGTTACTACCATCAGTACAAAGTCAATAGAGCTGAAATGTGTCAAATCAAATATTGTACAAGTGCACAAAATTACACAGAAGGACTTATAAGTTGTGGAAATAAAATACTGAATAATAGATCACCATGATACATACATATGTTGATTCCTTTTATTGCTCCTTGATCTTCTACTTTGCATGATCAAATCAGGTTAACTTTACTTACTTCAGCAGCACTTTAAAAAAAAAAAAAAACGCACTGAGCAGATCCTGTTGACAAGCCTTGGAAAGTTGTCAATACACTAAGTTGAGTAAAGTAATGTTGTATTCAGTCCATGCACACTGGACCAAGGGAAATCTGATTCGGTCCACTGGTGAGATTGATCTAGAGTCAGAGTTTGCTCTACTGCAGTCAACACTGAAATTTTCCTCCAGGTTAGAGACCAGGGCCAAGGCTAGAATCACTTCCCCAAGCCCTAGAATCTCTGTATCCCCAAGGCAAAGCATCGGCCATAATTGGCTTTTGTGATTGGCTTGTTAGGGATAGCCAGGGTCCTATCCTGAAATTCCCACTCAAGTGTGGGGGGCCGTTCATTTTCACTGTGAGCCACTGAGCCTCAACGAGATCTCCAGTCCTGCAGGCAGGCGGCTATGATCCTCCTGAGGGCAATCAGTAGACTCTCTCACCTCATGTGTCTTAGAAAGGGACTCCCTCAGGTGATGACCGGGGCCAGAGATCAAGGAGTGTGTCACTATAATGCTCTTACTCTTAAACACAACTTTATTCCTCACCCCCTAGTCCAGCCATCTAATTAAACTTGATGCTCAGGAAGAAGCCAACTTCAGCAGTTACATGACCTCAGTAATAATCATGGCCAATGCCGGGCCACCGCACTGAATACAGAGAACCAAGTTTTGTTTGATTTTGAGTGTTTTTTTAAAGCTCAAAATCCTAGTTTGGACACTTGTTAGGCCTTTTGGAGACAAGTATGTCAGTGCATTTAATAATGTATACATCGGGGACACAGACACAACTGCTATTATTAATACTGAAAGCATGGCATCTTTCTTAATATCCTGTTTAAAACATTTTCTCTTTATTGATTGTGCAATTGACTTTAAAAATGCAATATTAGGTTGCATCTCGCAGTAACAAGCAGAGTGACTTTTAATAACACAGAATTGATTCACCAAGATGCCAACAGATAATGTTATAACTCAAGAACTTTATCACCAGACACATTATTGGTCTGCTGGGTTGAGGCTGAGGATTCCATAAAAATTTCCATTATGATAGTAGTAGGACAGACTGCTTCTCTAGAGACGCGAAGTAAACTTGGAACACTTCTACTCTGAAGGCTGTCCCTTGTAGAGTATAGTTACCATGAAAAATTGTTTACAGAAGACTTGTTTCTAATTAACTTCATCTCAATAACAAGAATTGCCTTCAGTGCACAATAGTAATTTCCCTACAATCCAGACAGCAGAGTATGTGAATGCTGGTTGTTCAGTGTGCATATTTCTAAATGGTGTTTTTTCTCAAAGTTTGGAATGAATTAATCCAGCTACACAAAGGATAGTCAGTGGCCCAAGACTATACATGGACTTTGAGTTTATGCATCAAATGTTTTGGAAAATTGTGCCTTGTTCATAACAATGGCAATTCACTTTGTTTTTGTATTGGAAAACACTTTTGTCCTCAGAGGTAATTGCCTGAAATAGCAGGTTGTTCCAGACGAGAGAGAGAGATGACTAAACACAACCGATATGTGGTGAATCTGAGGTCAATTAAGATCAGGAGTCTGGGCTGCTGCTAACTTTCAATTCATGGATATGAAAGAAACAGAATGGGAGAAAAGTATTTATTGAAACTGACTGAATTTTATAGTTAATTCAGTATTTAAAGAATGAGGCAATAGAAATATTAAAGTACTAAATATTATGTCCCCTTTCTCATGATGTGTGTTTTTTAGAGACACACACCACGCATGAAGGGAGAGTGGGCATACTCTAAGAATGAAGGAAGGCAGAAAGTAAGAAAGATAGAAACCACCATAAACCAGATATATAGCTGCTGTTGTGTTTGTTTACCTGTTTGTTTGTTCACCTATGTCTCTGTTCTTTCTTTTTCTGCCGAGGGGGATGTGTGCAGTCTCACCCAGGACGGGCCTAGCGGTTTGTGAACCGTTACTTTTACCGTTACTTTTACATTAAGGATGACGTCAATTTTTTTTTACATCGTTGTAAGTTGGCATAGTTAAAAAAGGTTGCATCTACCTTAATTAATCACTGAGGGGACGGGTTAGAATATGAACTGAGAATGGTCAAGCAAAGTTGAACCAAGAGCAGTACAAACGTTGTGTTGCCTAGCACCGTAACATTGTGTGTGCTATGCAGTGTGTAAAGCTTGCTTTGCTTTGATATGTGTTTGTTTTATATTGTTCATACATCTCTGTGTTGTCTGCTTTGGTGATGTTTTATTCCGCTGTTAAAGTGGCAGTTATTTCATATCTGAAGCCTAATAATGCTTGTTGTACCCGTTGCAATGTCTATAGCTCTTTTTATTTTTTGTTTGTGATTTGTTTTTAATCATTTGTGTTTTGTCTTTTTTCTGGTTAGGGTTAGTAGTGAGGCTGTACAGCGGAAGGCTGTTTTATAGTTATAATTGATTTCAGTGGTATGCACAAGCTGCAAAATCTGTCTATACAAATGTTGTTCCACTAGTGTTGTTGGATTGACATTTAATACAGTCTTAGCCCATTGGAATAACAATTTAAGATTATTCACTTCAACTAAACTATTTTTAAATATCTTTACTGTAAATGGTTTCTGTTTTCAATGCCTTTGAGTACCATTCAGTTTCTGATTGTCTAATGTCCCCCATTTGAAGGTTGTGTGGTGGTGGGGTTCAGACAGTTCACAAAACTTTAGTTAAAAATAAATATTAAAGAGAGAGAGAGAGCGAGAGAAATGAAAGCACAAAAATTATTAAATCAGTTGTTTCTTTGAAGGCAATGCATGAATATTAGGTTAGAAAATACTGTACAACATTTGCAAATGTATGATATAACCACCATAAACCAGATAGATAGATAAATAGATAGATAGATAGATAGAGCAAATAAACAGCCTTTTTTACAATTAAGAGTTAATACATTCTTAGATAAGCACAAGGCAGGTTTTTTTTGCTTTTTTTCACAATTCCCTAATCTCTTCCTGCTCCAGCTGCGTGTTTTAGGAGGGACTGTTGATCATTAGCACTTCCCCCACATTGTGCAGTCTCTGGCATCACTCCCTGCTCTGTCATTGGCACACTCTCCCATCTTGTGTTTTAAATTGTAGGAGGCAAAGAATGGAGCTGTGTGGGGCTTGTTTGTTAACGACACAACACCCTCGTGAGTTTGTGCTGGCAGCATGCCTAGCCACCAGAACTGTGGCATACTACACTAGAAAACTGGTGAACCCACTCTCGTTCTTAAATGTTGCATATTTATTTAGTCATTTACCCGGCAGTCATTAGTGCTATGTGTTTAGTTTTTTCTTTCGTGTGATCTACTCAGATTAATTATATCAAAATTGCTCTTTGGGTTTTAATTTGTTTACATTACATGATATAAATGAGGCCTTTCCTCCAACGGCTTCACAGTGGTTTGAAGTGTTGCACTGAAATGCAGCTGTGCTTGGTTTATAGCCCAACCAGCGTGTCCCACACCACCACCTCAGTTATTGTCCTTTGACTTGAATCCTGCAGCTTTACAAACACTGGCTTAAACCTTGACATACAGTTGTATGGTGGCCAACATGATTTCCACTAACAGTTAACTAACCAACATATACATGCAAACATACACATGCATGCACATGGCCCTTGCTATCCCTTGCTTTACACACCCACATATCACGTAAATGGATAATGATGATGGATCTGAACATTTACATCATGATCAGAGACCATCAGAAAAGAAGAATGAAGAGGGGAGCATTAGGGAGAGCTTGCTCTAAAAGCATTTAGCCTACAGATTTCACTTTCACTGGTACTTGTTCCTTTGCCTTTAATAAAATGTTCCCATTTCTACCTCAATTTGACCTCAAATGGAAGTATGACATTTTCACATACTGTCTATTTCTCAGCTTTCACTGCACACAGACATAAAAGATGCAAAGATTTCAGCTGGCTGTTGCTGGAGCTTTGCACAAAGTCTATTATAAACTTGGTTCAATATTTCACATGCGAGGGGCATCAGATGGACGCCATACAACTGTGTGGAGTGATGTCGATGAGCTTGGCTTTACATTGCTCCCTGGTACTGCTTAAATAAACCACGAACACTCTTAAGGTGGCAACAGACACAGACTTATAAACTTTTAATAATAAACACAATGATAGTGTCTTACGCTGATGGAATGCCTGATTTATAATTAATGATTAGGTCTTAGTCTTGCTCTGAAACCACTTTCAGCCAGTCAGCAAAGCCTCACACTTTGAGTTGAGAATGGATGAGTCTTATCATGCATACACTACACAACTTTGTTGTGCATTGCCTCTGACAACAGAAAGAAAACCTTGATTCATCTATTTATTAGGACCGTCATTGTACAGAGTGAGTGAGTTTTTTCACTCGCATAAAGATGAATCAAGCCAAAGACAAAATGCATCAAATTATCAAGATACTGCCATGGGTATTCATGTTTGTACAAGGTTTAGTAGTGGGGGTGGAAAACAGTTGTAGGTTGTCAGAAACCTTTGAGGATGAATAAATATGATGAAGGGCCTTAATTATGTGATTGCTGGCTTGGAAACCATACCACTGAAAATAGACAAGAGCTCGGCAGGGAGGGAGAGAACTCCCACACCCTTCACAGAGGGAGAATGACAGGTACTTTCTACCGTGTGTTTGAATGGTGCGTTTCTGCATTCTGCATCTCTGTGCACTTCAATTATATTTTGATCTGCTGAATAGCTACAAACACACGTCTGTACACACTTATACGTGCAGAGCTAAACTGAAAGAAGTGTTTTGGATTAATCTGAGGCGACATGTAAAAAAGATTCCAGTAGGACTATTGCTCACATCACAGATATGAGCTCATTGTTGCTGCACTGGTACATTAACATGAAAACTTACCTTTTAAACCAGGTATTGTAGTAAACTGGTCTTGATCAGAATAACTCATACTTAGATGCTTATCTCTCCCTCATAAACCGCTTACTGTGAACAGTGTTATTCCATCCACCTTCTCTTTTGTTGTCTTTGTAAAATCAGATTCGCACAGCATTATGGGTAGAGTTTAATGTCAACAAAAACATTGCAGTAGCCATTCTCATTTTTACTATTGGGATTATAAATGTAATATAACAACTAAGCTCAAAGAGTCTAGCTTTGAGCTGAACCTTTTCATACTTCTCTGCTGAAGAGTTGCAATCATGTAGGGGGCACCTCAGGTAGAAATGACTCTGTTAATTGGTTTATTCATAGCACCACTGCAATCACCTGATATCAAAGGCACATGTGTGCAATTAAACTTGAATAAGACTCTAAAGCATGGCCAATAGCTGACTGTGAATGTAAATGTACCCCATGGTGGTGTGAATGTTATAATTTAGTAATAACAACTGTCTAACAACAATAGACAGTAATCTTTCAGCTGGCAAGCAAAAAACATATCCAGCAACTCCACAGCACGGACAAGCTAGACTAGTAGCTATGTTCCACTGTCAGACTAAATGGACATGTTTATTTTCATGCAGGTAAGCCACTAAGGTTAAGTTATTATTGTTTTGGATCAATCATTTTCAGTTCAGTAACTCAGCAGATAGCATTTTCTTGCTTACAATGCTGACATAGTTTAGTACCTGATGAGATAATGGCTGGAAAACACTTGTGGGGCCATTTATCTGTAGAAACAAATATGCCATTTCTAAAGTATGTTCACACAGAGTTGACTTAACACGGAGCTCCCTATTGATTCTTTTCCCCTACAGCTCTTTCACACTCTAATCAGACTAACAAAACAACGGGACAGGTGCTCCTTGAAGATACTGGCAGCACCATTAAGTATTTAACAACAATGGTGCACCGCAGAGGATGTATTCCTATTCTAGGGTAACCTACTTATCACCACAGTATGAATGCAAATGCTGATGTTTATTACAGTCTGCCTGCATGTTTAAAACATTAGTTGAATTTCACATGTCTATTCACAGCACATATGGCTCTGTTTGGGAGGGGTCTTATGGAAAAAAAAGAAATAAAAATGATCACATTTCAATTTTTAACAATTGTTTGTGTATGCCTGCTATCCGAGGTATTTTATGTGGCGATTGGATGTGTTATGGTTTTCTTCTTCTGTGTCCACATCACCCAGCATATTTACCCAGTGCAATTCAAACACTGTAGGAAGCATATCTGTGCATTTTTATTTCACGGAGAAACAGTTTCAGATCCACAGATCATTCCGTCTCCATGCGCCACAAAAGATGAAAGTTGTCTTTAAAGTGAGAGCCAGCGTGTTTGGTTGTCGCATTGTTCAAATGTGTAACCTTGCTCTCTGTGGTCCCACAGCAGTGTGAGCCTTCCTCACATGGAATAAGCTCTATTACCCTTTTTTTGTTGGACCATAATACCTCAGGGTAAGAGTTTGGTCTGGCCCAGTCGACTGTCAATGATGCAGTTTAGCTTTTTTGTCTCTCCCAAGCCTGAGGAGGAAGTATAATTGAGAAATCAGCAGGGCCCTCTCCTCCTCCTCAAAGTCATTTGCTTACATACTGTGTTCCCACACCAATCATCAGCTTAGCGGCTTAGCTGTATTTGTACTTGAAGATTGTATGGCTGTTGCCGTCAGCCGTCTTATCCTGGCAGTGACTGTGAATGGGAGTAGGAACCTTCGCTTTGGCATGCATAAAGCCTTGATCCATTTGTTGTACAATCCTGTCAATAAAATTTGCTGATTAAAATCACTTATAACAGCGCAATGTCTGTGTCTGACCTCAAAATTACAGACACAAAGAAAAAATACTCTTGTAGAAGTTGACACGCTGAATAACAATGCTGTCTCTTGAATCACTGTTTTCACCAGAGTAGATTTCATTAATGATTCTGAAAGAGTCACAAAAAAGCAGAAAATTTTCTCTTTTTGTAAACCTATCCAGCAGCCATTTCACCCTGATCAGAGAAAGATGGATTTATGGGGGATAAAGCACTGCTAATCACCTGTCAGAGAGCAGTCTTCTTCCCCTGCCCTAAGGCCTAAGACACATGAAATACGTGATGAGATGATAAATAGATGGAGAACAATATTATTAGCATATGAAATAGATATTTAAAGCTCTGGGCAAGTAATTGTACAGTATGATGCTTTTGGAAAGATGTATGATCCTTTTCACAGATGATATAAAAGTAGTATTCTTGAAAGGTCAAAGGTTTTTTAAACTGATCAATCCACAACAATTTGGATGCAATCACTGAGAGGCCATTTTCTCCCTTTCTTTGTTCACATCTCCATATCCTAGGATCCCTCCCTGCTGTTTTGTCACACTGTGAAAGGCTACCATCAAATTCAAGTTACACTTAGAAAAATGCTGAGGTCTGGGATTTTCCATAGATTACTGTGTCATCATTCTTGGGGTTACGGTGAACAGTCAAGCCCTCGGAGATTTGGACCATTCTCCTCTTTTTAAGGCTGGCAAATTGTCTTCTGAAGTGGTAAGGCTTTGCCTGGCTGCATCTGGGTGTGAATAAATTCGGAAATTGTTGTACATTATTCCTGAAGTAATCTCCATGCCAAAGAATGTGTCCTGCCAAGATAATACACCTTGCAGCTTCTGAAAAATAATGTCTACATAATATACCACCAAAACACTACTGTATATTTTTGTCTTAGATGCAAGTCTTGCAGCATATCATCATATAACTACACTTTGAATAAAAGAAATTCCATTATGTACCAAATGCTGAATTAACATTTCTTACCACTTGACAATATGAACGATATCCTTTTAATAACCATCTGACTTACTCCCAGTTGTAACATGACTCCCCTGTCAAGATTTTATATGCTGACATTAGAGGAACCTATGTGAATTAATAAAAGAGACAAACGTTAATATCAGAGCAGCTCGCACTAAGGGAGATGACTAATTAAAATTGGCTAAGGGAATTGATGTTTCATGTCAGCAGTTGATGAATAAGTATCAAATACTGGCATGTCTAATTGTTGCTGTGTATCTCACCTATCATGCAAACTTGCACAGGTACAGCAATTGCAGATGATCCTACTGTGAATTAGAAAATTTTGTCACTGACCTCCTCCACAGGAAGTTAAACAGGTTTTACCTTGTGTGACAACATCATACTACTGCCACCTTTGATACTTAGAAAGGGAAGTCATTATTCACACACCCGCAAGATGTTACTTACTCTGAAGAATGTAAACATTGGTTCTTTTAAGCATTGGACCTAACGACCACTGCTGTTATTAGTCTGAAAATGATCTTAATTAAACTAACTTTAAAACAAGACATTTCACCTTTGTAATGTTCTGCTATGAACATCATATTAGGCTAAGGTAGTTATGCTAATTTGATGGTTGATCAAGCTAATCATTGTATTCATTGCAAAATCTTTATGTCAACACTGTGTCCTCACATAACACACAGCCAGTACAAGGTAGAAGTGTGGGAGCTCCAAGGATATTATTCTTTTTGTGAGTTTGAGTTTTGTGTTAACAGAGGCCACCATGACAACACGGTGCACCATGGTGATGACTCTTAATAAAACAAATTGAATTTATTTGTATTTAGCTTAGTTTCATTTATTGGCTTTCCATCAAATTTGAAAATGGAATTGAAGGCGCTATTGAGACATGCACAATACCTTTTGCAAATGTCCTTGGAAACCTTCCATTCAATAAATAAACTCTTAAACTGTGTCTCTCCCACTGGCGGAACATTATTACAAATAAATAGCCACGCATAGCTCAGATGTACTGAACTTTATTTTAAAATGAAATCCAAACCATAAAGTTTTCAAACTAAAGTGTTTCTTTTGCTCAATTACAGAGAATTTTTCTATGCAATTATTTATTGATAACACATTTTTTATAATATTTATATATAGATTATATATAGATTTATAAGCAATACATTGCTTCAAAAAAGACAACTGATGAAGAATAATTTGTCAGTAAAAAATTATTATCTAACCTCAAAGCGACCTATGGAGAACTAAGATGTAAACACTGAGAGTATTAATGGTTAAGTTTAGTTGGTTTTGAAAAGCTGGTAAAGCAGTTGATTTAAAAGCAACACAGCCTCCTCCTTGTGCCTTTTGTAAATCTCCGAATCTCTTTTTGTGTAGATTCTTGTGGAAGACAGGAACAATCATAGCATGCAGGTAAATGGCTATAGACAGAGAACTGCTGATGG
This sequence comes from Micropterus salmoides, assembly GCF_014851395.1. Taxonomy (NCBI): domain Eukaryota; kingdom Metazoa; phylum Chordata; class Actinopteri; order Centrarchiformes; family Centrarchidae; genus Micropterus; species Micropterus salmoides. Next base: position 20,461,809 of record NW_024044237.1, read on the forward strand.
AGCACTGACTGTAATCCTCAGGCGTTAACACACTAATCTTCCCATCTGAAAGGTTTGAAACATGGAAGCAGTGTTTCCTGAAGTTAAAACACAGTAGCTTAAGGCACTGAACAACCAAGGTGGTTGTACATAAAAAAAGCAACAGTAAAGGTGCTTTGCTGCAGATTCATGGGGCGGATGATATAAGTAGCCTAAGTAGCCTAAGGGTTTGGTGGCTGTAAAGCTTTTCCTTGATTTTATCCAGCTGTCATTTCAAGCTCTCTTAGGTGATTCATTTTAAGATAGGCGAATATAAATGTAAAACATGTTTAGTATATTATTAGTAGTAGTGGTATTACAGCTATTACAACTAATTCACATAATAATTTTGACTGACATTCAGCTGCAGTTTTTGTATAATTATGCACCCTTGTGAAGATATTTTCACCATTCAATTAGTTTACAGTGTATAAACAAGTGCTCAAGGTTACCAAGAACAATTCACTTAATAGTAATGTAGTAGATACTGCACTGTACATTCGCTTGGTTTTCGGTCAACTTGACGTTCTGTGCCTGCCAGTTGTCAGTACACATGCAGAAACCACATCAACCAGGAGCTGCATACTTTGAGTTACAAAATATCTACACAGTCTTCAATTTACTTGAAAGTATTTGTTCACTAACATGTGTTTTTGACATCTTACGCCACCATTTTCTTTCAGATGAGAATTAAAGGAAAACTTGTGGGTAATTGGGCAATCTGCCATCTTAAGTTTGAAATGTTAATGGACGTTAATAAAATCTTCCAAATCAATTCAAACACTTAATAAACAAGACTCCAACCTTTTACAGTTGTCTTTGATATTTGGAACAATCACCACACCAAGTATGTGACTCTGATTCTCTTTTTGGCATCATATATCCAAATTAATCTGACTCTACTTGTTTCTTAAGTACTTACTTAGTTTCACAATCCAGCTGTGAATCATAATGTGTGCAGTAGAGTTTCAAGATTAGAATATACTGCCAGTCAACAGCTGTTCTCTGGCCTGCTTTCTCTTGAAGAGGGACTAAACTTACAGAGCCACACTTGAGGTAGAAGCTTGTCATTCAAAGATGTTGGGGGGTAACATTCATTTCCACAAAGGAAAGCTTCCAGTTTCCACACATCATGTCCCTCCAAATCACATGTCTATGTTTATATCTTTTGCACTTCAACTTGTTCTGACTGAAAATGCACGTTGAAATCTACTTCAATCCGAAGCACTTCAGAGATTCTTTGATAAGTTGATGCTCAAAGTAAATTACTCCATCAATGAGGTTGGTATAAAAGCGACTACTTCCAGCACCAGCTGAACTACTAATGGTGTATATATATATATTTGTGTGTTCTGCATTTTCTAATGTGTAGCACAAAATTTTGTTGAACTCTTACAAGCCCATGAATCTTTTTCTGGTAAAGAATCTCAATCTTTGAGAGAGTATCTGTATTCAGCTTTCCACACTTCTGTTGGGTGTTGGACCGAGCATGAACCCTGTGGAATAACTCAGAAGAATTTTAAAGAACCCCCAAATTATCCCAAACTCGATTAGAAACAAAACAACACAAAACACCCAGCGCACACTCCCACAATTCTCCAGTTATTCCCCCATTCGCTGGGAAATAATAGAAAATATAGTCGGACGAAAAAGAATATATAGTAGGAATAAACTTTTGCCATGCATTATTTACTTCGGGTTCACCTTGGCAGCTTGCTGTATGAGATTAAAAGAATAATTTCAAAGCTGTAAATAATCCGAGCAGGCACATATCACATCCTCTGAAGGGCAGTGAATTATTTATTGTAATCTGGCAATGCAAGGTTGTTTATTACATATTAATGTGATACATCAGGGGAGTAATTCTCCTCTGGCACACCACAAGCAGTTTCACTCACTCGTCGTCAGGATACATACTCTATCAATGAGGATTCATGGGCTGTAATCTGAGCGGGAGCTAATCTACACCTGCAGCCCCCTGTCAGGGATTGATGCTGATTATTTGCAAAGACTTGTGTGACTACGCACAGATAAATTGCTCAGGTGTTGATGTTCCCAATACGGACATTGAAGTTAAGTTTTACAGACGAGTATGTTTGCTCTGTGCATTGTTCCTGTTTTTGTAAGCAGTAATGAGAGAATATTGCCTTTATCATCACAATACAGAACAGGACTATGCAGCATTAAGCCATTTTGATGTGTGAATTTCATTTAGAGTGTGCTATTATAAAGTGATCTTACTCGTATAAAAGCTTCAAAATTCTGTTGGCTTTAAGGGGCTGTGCACCTATATATTTTCTGTCTCAGTTTGCTGAGATGGGCTGTAACACAATGTATACAAATCAACACATCATTAACTTTTATGTCCTACTGTAATTGATTACTCTGCTATGATGTTGGAACTGAATTGTTTCTAAGAATAGAGAGTAGCATTGTGCCAAAGAACCAAACTACATATATATATATATATATATATATATATATATATATATATATATATATATATATGTGTGTGTGTGGCCCTGAAAGCTCAACGCATTGCAATTTAAGAAAACATATGCAAATAGACAAAACACAAGCAAATGGAGAAAACACCTTAATGAATTTGACAGCACATGCGCAAAAAAGACAAATGCAAATTGAGAAAACACGACCGAAACAGAAGAGACAACCAAATACAGAAATGTGCCACAAAAAACAAAAACAAAACATTTAGAAAAAAAGCTTGTATGTGTTTGGGTGTTTGTTCTCTATATGGAGTGTGTTTTTGAATCGGTATTTTCTTAAATTGCAGTGAGACTGTATGTATAAGCCTAATGTAAAATAATAAAGAAGCTTTCCCGGATTCTTAAAGAAATGTCAAAAATTCCCCAGATGTCTACTTTAATTTTAATACATTTGAATGAATCCACACTGCTTATGTTTGCAATCAGTTTGAGGTAGTCCATTGAATCTCTTGCTGTGCTTCAGTAATAGTCAAGAAAAATGTTGGCAAACGTGTTGCAGCAACAAACTTCATTTTCTGGTCCTCACTCTGGGCAGACTATTTTTTGTCACCAGTTGCACAAGACCCATGGATATAAGAGAATGAGAGATTGCTTTAGGCTCATTAGGAACAACAGCTGGTTGGGTAATGAACAGGAAACAGTGTGTCAAGAGGTTCCGTCAACTTCCCAAGAGATGCATTTCCATAGTATGCAATTGAAAAGAAAGTTGAATGTTGATGCATCATCATTTTACCGTACTTTAACGAATCTGAGAATAGACTAGTCTCTGTTATTGCATGTTATTACAATGAAATGTACAGCATATATGAAGCCGGGACAAGTTACACACACAACTTCAAATACGATTAGCAGGGTTTCTTTTTATTGTTTTCCCACCTTCAGGGCTGGTAATTTTATGTAAAATGAAGCAAAAATGCACTCGCTCCACTGGAGTAACTGGGGAATGTACAAAAACAAACAAAAAAAGAAAATAAAATGGTCTTCTTTGAGTCGAAAATAGAAACTCAATACTACTTCTGCATACACGTGGCAATGATGCAGCAACTATTACATATACAAAAAGAATAAAGCCCAAAGTTGGCACATAAAGCGGCATAAACACAGTTACAAAAATACGGCAGTGGCACCTCTATTAAAAGGACAAAAAAAACAATTACAACACTGCAGTAAACATTACACATCAGTTGTGCAAACCACGAAACAATGTGTCCATACACAGATAGATACATTAGTTATACAAATAAAAACAACATTCATTAGGTAACTTCCGTTTCATACCTAACTCAAAGATAACGAGCTCTCGTGGCCCACACGTAGGGTTTCTTCCACAAGCATCGGCTATCCTATACGCAACAATTGCATACAATGTGGAATTTAATACATACATCATACACCACTAGACAAACACATTAGCATATTGTGCGTAATAACTCACAAGAACATAACATTATTAATAAATGATCTCACCGATAACAGCAGCAGCCAGTCCATGCAAAATAGCGCAGTTTATTCCTGTATTTTCCCGGCGCCCTTTGACCTCTCGGCAAGCACGCAGCTGTTTGAGTCAGCAATGCTGTGCCCTCTGCTGTCTAAAATCAACACCTGCAGCATTCTCGCTACAGCAGAAAATTGTGCAAATAGAAGTTTTGTAACTTGAATCTCCTGTATATTTAAGGTTTGACTATATCACCTGGTTACCTCTACTATTTTGTAGAGATAACGGAGCTGTAGTGTATTCGCTAGTATATGAGAAAAATTGTAATGGTTGGAATATTAGTGTCCATTACAGATGTAAGTGTACATTCTTAAACGTTAAAGGAATAGTTGGACATTTTGAGAAATACACTTATTGTTTTCTTTGCGACAGTTAGATGAGAAGATAAATACCATTCTCATGTCAGCACAGTAAATTTGCAGCTGGATCCAGCAGCCAGTTAGCTTAGCTTAGCCCAAAGACTGGAAACAGCTTGCCTGGCTGTGTCCAAAGGTAACAAAATCTGCATACCTGCACCTTCCATCTATCATCTATACCCACTTATCCATGCAGGGTCGTGGGGGGCTGGACCCAATCCCAGCTGACACTGGGCAAAAGGCGAAGTACAACCTGGACAGGTCGCCAGTGCACAGAATAACCACTCACACTCATACCTAAGTGCCCTATTAACCTGCAAGTCCTTAGACAGTGGGAGGAACCCGTAGCTAACCACTGCCACTGTCGCCCCATACAAGCACCTCAAAAGCTCAAATAACAATTTGTCATTTTACAGAGGGTTATATGCTGGTTGGTTGGTTATAACTTCGTGGAGTGTCTACTAGTTGCCTGGTAATGCTAAACTAAGCTAACCGGCTGCTCCAGACACATAATTACCATAAAGACATGAGGTTGCTGTTGACCTTCTTATCTAACTAGCAGCAAGAAAGTAGATAACAATATGTCCAAAATGTCAAGTTATCTCTTTAGAGTAAATTAAATACACCACTGGGGATTACACAGTGAAAACCTACAACAAAACAAAAATGTTTTTGTAAAAACATGCTTTCACTTTAATTATGTAAGCTGTGTTTCCACCACTTGATTAGTACAAACACTTACAAGATTGAATAAATTTAGATTCACATCCCATCTTGCCCCCTTCACAGTGTCGGCTTGTTAGGTAATAACCTCTACATCTTGTCAAAAGGGTTTCACAGGGATGCTAGCCAATGTTGACTTCAGTGCTTTCCACAGTAACATCAAGTTGACTGGAAGTTGATCTCTACTCCAAATGCTCAATCTCATCCAGCAGATGCTCAATTGGATTGAAATCTTGTGACTGGGCAGTCTACTGCAGTAAGCTGAATACTGTCATGTTCATGGAGCCGTTCCTGGACAATTCTGTTCATGTGGCATGGGGTATTACCCTGCTGAAAAAATCCTTCTGCAGCAGTGCTTTCATGCTGTTACGGATGCACCTGATTGGCAATAGCACTCCGCTATCCTGTGGCATTGAACCATCGCTTTTCTTTTATCAAGGGTCCAAATATGTGCCAAGGGGAAAAAAGACCACACATCCCCGTGCCACGGCTCAATGTGTGGCATGATTGATGCATATACTCATGTGGCTTTTCCTCCATACTCTAGTCTTTTCATCTGCCTGGAACAGCAGGAACCAGGATTCATCTGTATTTCCAATCATCTAGTGGAGTGTTTTTGTTCCTTAGTCCACTGAAACCACAGCAAACCTTTTCAATTGAAAGAAGTAGAACTCGGCAAGGCCACTGGTTGCATTCTGTCATTGGGCTATATGACATACAAGATATTTATACATGACTTTTCAAAGCCTATTTCTTTATGGAAAGTAGATTAATATGGTGGGTATGTTGTTTATTGACTATGGTTAATAAATAATATACTTAACTATCCATGCAAATATGAAGACATTGTGGTTTATTTGACACAAGGTAAAACTTTTACACATTTTTACAAGGGACAGCTGGCAATCTGTATTCACTTGGCGCTATTTATGTCGCAAATGCAGCTATCACATCCAAAATGAATTATTATTATTCTTACTGCTGTCTTTGATTCATGTGCCAGTTGGAATTTGCTACCAGATATCAGAATCATTGCTGCAACCACACTGCTGCAAAAATGGAACACTGTTCACGTTGCATGGATGAATTATGGCTGCAGGTTGACAAGGAGATCTATCAGCAGGATACTTGATAAAGTAGAATTGAATCTTACAATGTGAGAAGTAGAAGGCAACAGAAACTTTACAGACCAATTCACATCTATCGATGCATTTGCTGAAAATGTCTAAGTGAGTCACAAGCAGAGAAATTATGAAGACTGGCAGTATAGCTCAGTGTCATCCTTTTAAGGGTGATTACAGCAAAAAAGGATGATTAATGCCATGCTTTCCTACGTGGTTCTTATTCATTGCTGGAAAATATTTTTGGCTTATTTTTTTTCCCATGAGCCCCTCTTCTCTTACAAGAATTCAGAGGTTCCAGTCAGCAAAGTGGATCCCAGTTGTAAGTCTTCAGGCTGACTTCCTTTATGGTCAACATGATACCATTAAGTTCTTTAAATCTTTTGACTTTAGTGGACATGGTTTCTAGAAAAAAATTGTGAATTTGCATGTAAACCTTGTTGAATCGTGAATTGTAAAATGTTAATCCACAGCAGCTTTTGTGAGTGTGTGTAGTTTTTAGAGAAGACACGCACAAGCTGTCATCTCCTCCTTTGTCCCATCAGCCTTACTTAAGATAAACGAAAGTGTTGCGAAGGTTGAGATGTCTGATGTGATGGGATTTTAGAAACATCCAGGGGAATCCCTGGAGTTTATGTGTCAGGAAGTGTCACAAATTTTCAACAGATAAGAATGAACTGCTTTCAAATAAGTTGTTTACCATTTGGACTTGCTATATGTTGATCATTGCCATACAACTCCATAGAGAGGCTCCAGGGCAAATGAAGGGCAAGTCTATATGCATAGTAGCTGGGACTTGTCATGTTTTCCTTATGTTGACAGATGTGCTGCTACTTCTAAATTGTCCCATAATACTGGACTAAATCACTCTACGGTTACATCATTTTCACTTTGGATATTGAAGCTCTGTAAAATATGCACTGCGCTGACAAGTCTACTCAGTCTAACATTCAACACAGCCACAGTATATCTGCTACTTCATGCTGCACAAATTACTTAAAAGCGCCTATGTTCATGTCACATGCTCCAGGAATAATGTTCTGTATATGGATCTGAATTTTCAAATTGTGACACTGTCAAGTATTAAATGGCATAAAAGTACATGTGTTAATGGGTCCTCTGTCAGGAATAAATTATGTGTTCATGTATGGGTGGTCTGGCAGGTACAAATGTCTTACTAACCTTTCTCAGTGGCAGTGGCCGTTGGGTCCGCTATTGAATTTATAATTAACTTGTGAGGAAATGTGGGAATTTTTCTATTAAAAGAGACATCTTGTCAATTACAATCCTTGCAGAGATATTCACTGAACTTCCTGTTGGAAGAAAGGTCAATAGCCGTGTGTAATGAGTAATTGACTCAAGGCAGAGAGCAGCTCAGGCTCAGACTGTGGTTCTGATCAAGTGGCAAAATGTGATTTATTTCCATATCATTTTCTCTCTCATTTTCTAACGTGTTATAGAAAATCAAGCCTGATTGAAGTGCCACTGTTGGGGCCAATTCATCACCAAAAAATGACTTGGGAAAATGGAGCTTAAATGGGCTGAATGATGAAAAGAACATGGGTTTTTGAATATGAGCAATGGCACAGACAGGGACTAATGACCTGCAAGACTGAATATCAGACTTAAACAATGGGCTCATGTTTGTGGTCCACTGATGATGGAGCACAGAGCTAACAAGCTTACAAGAGTATTAGGAAGGTTGACATATTGTGGAAGGTATTTATAAGCCAAGCTACATGACACATGGAAATATAATTTTGGGGTAGCGATGGTACAGTGAATAAGACACAATCCTTTGGCGTGAGAGACCCGGGTTCGACTGTGACACATCAACCATTGTGTCCCTGAGCAAGACACATTACCCCTAGTTGCTTCGGAGGTGTGCAACCTCTGACATATAGCAATTGTAAGAGCCTTTGGATAAAAGCTTCAGCTAAATGAGTAAATGTAGTATCCTTCTTTGTTACTTCAAAGACATGGCTACATTAAATAGGAAAGAATGAGAAAACATGTATTTAAATACTCAGATTCTCTTCAAAGTTCTATATTCTCATCTACACTATGGGATACCTGACACGATAAGACATTCTGAAATCAAATATGATTTTTCTTATTATTATTTGCACTCTTTTGCAAGTCTAATATTAATAGTGTAGAATTGTTTCTTGTGTCCCAGCAAACCAAATATCTCTCTGTGTACATCAGAAAGTGTATGTATACTTCCACACGACACATGAATTTGTGACTGAATTTATAAGATGAAGCATGGTTTAGATTTGGCTTTTATTTTGCCAAGGTTTATATTCAGGAAAGTAAAAACATAAAAAAGGGAGGCATGATAGTTGAACAAGAAAAATAATTCATAAGAGGGCACAGAAATAAATAATGTAACGGGTGGTGAGATTGTTTTTTGAAAACTTGGTGTACGGCTGCTAGTCAAGCTGATTGAATATTTATAGAAATGTATGACTAATGACAGAGACGATGAATTACACACAAAGAGTTTGATGATGGCTTTTGGGCATTTGAGGCACAAGAGAATTGTATTAGTATTGGATGCATACACACACAATAACACCGCCAAACATACAGAAACGCATGCACATTAAACACACACCCTGTTGACAGTTACAGTTCTTTTATGGGTTTTAAACTTGATTACAAGGCTATAAATTAACCTGTAAAAAAAAAAAAATTATTACCAAGTGAAAAGTTTCAAACTTCCAGTGTAAGACGTTGCCTCGAGGCAAGATCATTCACTTCGGCCACAAGTCCCCCAGATGACATGAAAAGAGTGAGGGGGAAATTCAGGCCCATGCATTTTTAGAGGAAAATGAAAGATTTGGCAGTTTTTCATCAACAGGCTGAAGAGGTCCCATGATGCCGAGCAATATCACACAGACATAACACAAAGTCACACACTGCGACCTTAGCTTAGATGTTCCTCTCCCCGCCGAAGGCAAGATATGTAAACATATTTGGCAGTGTTAATCTTGACAACTGTTTAACATGGATGTATTAGGTCTGATGTTGAGCCTACGCTGTTGAAAACCCCATGTATAATTCTCTGTGAAGTGTAAAAGCTAAAACTCTAAATGCTTCTGACAGATCCCAGCAGGTAAAAGTTTGGAGAGCTTTGGGATATGGATTTTAGCTGCTTTATTGAAGGTGGCGGAACATTTCTAGGCTGTATCATAACGCACATATTTCCACCTTCATCAAAGTCTTCCTCACACCAAACCAGCACAATCCTCTGATATTCTAAAATCATCATTAATAAAATGCATAATCCCAAGCTTCTCAGCAACAGAAACCAGCCCTCTTCATTATTAAGACTAATGAAAATTTCATGAGTTATGGATTTTGAATTTAATATAGATTTAACATGCTTATGATTTATCATGTAATCCATGTTATACTGGCAAAATATTAATAATGGTAACATCAATCAAATGTCACCTAGAGTAATTTGAAAGACTCTATGCAACACTTTGCTAAAAAAAAATGCGACCTAAACAGCATTTCTCTCTTATACTCTAGCAATAAGAAAAGTTTTATGAATTTATAAAATTAACATGTACAAGTATCCTTGTGACTCATAGTTGGGTTTTAGTGAAAGGTTTTCAACAAGAATGGCCATTCTAACATAGTACCACATCAGAAGCTGAATTTCAATGGATTTGTGAGGTGTGGGAGTATTGAAATTGAGAGAATGTCACCTATGGGTGGCTGAGGGGTCCAGATCTTTCACTTTCAAAGGAATCCAAGATCTGAGGGGCACAAGATAGAATTTTGTCAGTGATAATTTTGATTATTTTCAAACCGTTTTGTTGAGATTGGTTCTTAGAAGCCATTGTCATTGTCATGTCTATCAATACATAGTCTCATTGTACCTTTTTGAGATTTTCACAGAAAATTACATTTTGCTTTCAATCTCATCTTACCTGTAATATAAAGCAGAGAACCTAAAGCCATCCTGTAGTTTAAACTATGGGGTCCCTGGGTCACACAGAGACAATCCTATCATCAAATGGATTTGATGAAAAGCAAGTGAATAGAAAAATGAAATCTCAAAGTCAATCAAAAAAAAAAATGGTGAAGAGTGATGGAGAATACATTACTTTTGTAGCGGACTGCCTGACTGTCCACTTAACTTTTTCATCGAGATGTGTTTTCTTCCAGCCGCTGTTAATTTGTAATGTCAGTCAGCTGCCTCACAATCCTCCTCACAGATTTTACGCTTGTCAGCAGCAAATGTCACAACAGTCCAGCTGACCTGACAGGTCAAGACACTGCCTTCCGCAAGGATGTTAAAATACCATCACATGATCAAATGGACTTAGCCTAACACAAACATTTGGAGGCATTTTCATAAATGATGATATCTGAAAGACTTTTTGTATAAGGTTTTCTCTCACGTGAAAGAATATACCACGGAAACAGGATAGCACCAACACTAAATCTAAACTCACTAAAAGCAACCTGCAGTTAGAAAACATGAAAATCGCTTCAGCGAGAATCCTTCCCCTACTATACAAGACAATTTCAAAATAGCTTTTCATGGTGTGTAATGCTGCTCTGTGAGTGACTCAGATCACTGAAATGACTTTAAAATCAATACGTTAGTGTGCACTAAGAGCTCAAAAGGCAGATACAGCCTGCACTCTCCCTCTCGAACATGCAAATACACTTTGAGTCCCTTACACGTGCGAGGCGCAAGGCGATTTTTCATGGACTTCTTGCTCTTTGCTGCCACAGGTTTCTGCTGTGTGATTCAATTCTAAATGACCCTAATGATGGTACACAAGAATGTAGCGGTAGGTGTTTGACATTCCTCCAGAAGCGCCTGTCTCCTCTGCAGAGCCATCAACGCTGTATCAGTAAAGCCTCATTAGAGCCGGAATCCGACTGTAGAAAGGGGATTTTTGCAACATTAACTTTAACATTACAAAACCAGTAAATAATATTCTAGTTATGGCCCTCATCACCTACTAGAAAGGGGAGTTGGAGGGGGGTAGGGGACAAGAGTGGGTTACTGGGAAAAGGGAACTCACATATGTGTTTTGCTCAAAGCTTGTTTTTTGATGAATTGAGAGGCAATTTAAGAGAAGTGTACATGAAAGCGCAATGATACTGAAATTGCTTTTTAGGTTGAATCATGTAACACTTTTGCCTGCTAGAATAAATTGTGATGTATTTAGGGACTGTGTCCTAAAATACTGTATGTGATTGCAATTGATGAATATTTTTGGCAATATTTATTTATTTTTATTTTTCTAACTCTGTCTTTTATTCACTTTCTGGATAAATAAATGCTTTTCTTCTCTCTATCCCCAAGATATGAAACACATAAGTTATTCCGCTTGTAGTCAGTTCAAGCTTTAACATCTGCTATGTTGAACACCCAGTGTCAAGCCAGTCATTCCTGGGAGAAATACACTGTCACATAAAAACTGATGCATTCTGCATTCATGAATACAGCACTAGGAGGTTGTTAAGAATGAATTTGTTCAAAATAAACAGCTATTTAAGGACAATATTTGAGCCCAACATAATGTGAACACCTATATTGCCTATCACAGCAACTGAGCATCAGTGCGTATGTGCCTCTTAGCTGTAATGAATATAACATTATTATTGTTATTAGGGTCTAAGTTGCAGCGGTAAATTTGTAAATGCAGTGTTAATGTCTAATGAGCTGTCGTGTCTTTGTTTTTTCTTTCATTTTCTTGCAGTTATTGACTATAACAGAAATGTGGTAGTAATGTAACTAAATAGCTATTGTATTAAATAAAACCTTTGCAATGTTTCTCACCCTGTCTCTCTGATTGGCACCAGCTTTCATTCTGTTATATCTAGTATATCTAACAGCCCATGCTTGTTTGTTTGGAGGTGGTGAAGCTGGTCAGACCTGCAACATCAAAGTAGCAACATCAAAGTGTTTTGCTCTTTACTTCCCAAAGGTCACCTGTAAGTACGGTGTAACCTCAATACTTTTTAAAAGCCTTATATTTAAAGGCTCAATAAAACAATTTTTTTCACAGATAGTCACTAGATAACCCATATCTAAATTACTGTAGATACACACTTCAATCAATATAATATTTTTTTCTGTTGTAACACATCATGGGAAAATTAATGCTTACATATATATATATATATATATATATATATATATATATATATATATGTCTTGCTTTTTGATGAGCAGTACAAGGAACACAGTATAAGCCTAGTTGAAAGACTAAAAAAGAACGACTAAAAACCTGCTCCAAACAGAGTGTGTGTGTGTGTGTGTGTGTGTGATTGCGCAAGAGAGAGCTAAATCAGACACACAAAAACTCTTTTTCATGCAAAAAACTGTTCCAAAAACCGTTGTTTTTTGAATAAAGTTACTTGATTATCACATTATTATCATTAATATTGAAAAATTCTACTGCTTGTCAAAAAGCAAGACATGTTTTCAATGTAACATAGGCCTATATTGTGTTATTCCTCTTTCTTTAGTTTTTATAATGTCATTTCATTGTTTATTAATTACATATATTATTAATTTTATTGTTTATATGTGAATTTGTGCTCTGGCAACATTGCCACCTAAACAACCTAAACATTCATGGCAACAGTCCTGAGAGAAAGAGAGAGGGAGAGGGAGACAGAGAGAGAGAAATCTCTCATCTCATCTCATGGAAACAAGTTTCTGCCACTACATATCAAAGTTTCCTCCTCACTAGAGGAAGAGGTGGCCAGGCTGGACCCTGATCCTTCTCACAATAGGTGTTACAATAACTATCACAATAGAAAGTAAACTCAGTCGCGTGTGTCTTTATTCCCCAGCGGCAAACTCGCAGACATCAGCCCAAGGATTGGACGTGATGCACATATAGGTCCGTGTGTGGCAGTGGCGTTACTTACTGATCCTTCAGAAATGCTTGGGAAAATGTAGCGTGTGTGGAAGCTACTGCGCTACTCGGTCAATACAAGAGCTTTGCTACTGAAAAGCTATTTGATTCAGAAAACAGCAACGCTACCACCAAACTACTGGCCAAAACTGAAAGTAACTGCATATGTATGTCATTTGTAATTATTATGCTTAAAACAACATCTCCTGTACGAAGTGTTGTGGATGTTGACAGGGCTTGGACATATTGATGTCTAATGTAACTTGATATCAATAGGTTACAAAGGGTGATGTGTAATTTAACACATCTGGGTATCCAGTGCATTCAAAACACTTTAAGTACTACTACTACAGCTGCTCCTGCTGTTGCAGCTGCTAGTAATAATAATAACAAATCACCAGAGCAGTTAATGTATTTGACTCAAACAAGCTATACCATAAGTTTATCATCGGGACAAGGTCAACAGGATTTCTAATGAGTTTTTAATTTCTGCAGTCAACAAAATCTCAGTATACATGCTGTGCTCTTATTTTATCCTTGTCTGAATCAATATTGCAGAGAGGCAATTATATATATTATTTCAAGACATCCCGCAACCAGACAGCAAATCCATGGGTCAGTTGTCAAAATACAGTAGGCTAAGGAATAACTTCCAGGGACAAAATACAGGACAGTAAGCTATGTCTGTAGTGAGCATACCTGGACCTAAAAACTTAAAATAGAGCCAGAAGTTATTTATTTTATCATCCGTAATGTGCCCTCTTGTCCCTTCTTCGTCTCTCTGTTTGTCTCTGCCTCTTTTTCCTTTCAATCTATCCTTCGATCTATGTGCTGAGTTGGCTAAAGTGAAGTTAACGAGGATAAGTGGACCACACATGGGCAAAATAGTTCAATAAAGAAAGCCAGAGCAGATGTTAATGATTATAGATTTACAAGGATGGGGTGGAATACATAACCACTTCTCACCTGGATCTACAGCTTCACTATGTACTGTTACTTTCACAAAGAAAGTTAGATTAAAAAATGAAGGAAAATACAATTTTCCAAAATCAGACTCGCTGAATATCATCAAACAGTTTAAGAGTTTAGGCTTTCTCTTATGGTGAGCTTCACAGCATCGTCTGTTGTGCTATAAGAAAATGGTCCAAACAATCCACAAACTTTCATCACCTTATTTTTGGTGACGTTTTTTTCCCTCCAATCTCAGTGCCAACACATTATAGAATACTATCAGTTCCACTACCTTGCCTCATATTAATTTTTCCCCTGGTTGGTTTTATATCCTTTCTCTCACCCCTAACTCTTAACTCTCCCACATTAAGGCTGCATACCAATCATTCCAGTTTTAATACCCCACTGAGATTAGCAGGTACAATATTATGGAAGACATCCACAGCACTGTAGTACAATGGACAGCAAAATATCCAAACTTGCAAGGAAAGAACATTATAATACCTTAGCTTATACCTTATCACATGAAGAATGGTGTAATCATGCAACCTTAAACTACAGTTTTGTGTCATTAAAGACAAAATATGCAGATAAAAAACATAAATAATGGAACTGTATTTTTGATGCCACACCGCAAAGTTTACACTTTAAGGGGTGGTGCATAAGAATCAGAGAGGTCCAACCTTTCCACAGTTGAGCTACTCATTAAGTAACAAAACAGGTCATTGATTTTACAGCTTTGTCCAGGGATTTTATAGGACATAAGTGACCCTCATAAGATTTCACTATGCATCATTAAATCAGAAATGTAGATGATCCCCAAACATTTCCTCCTATGTAATGACAATGAGCCAAAGTTCTTAACACTGCCCCATAAGAGGTGCACTGTACACAAAGAGCTGAAAGGACTACTCAAGGTCAGTTTGGTGTTTGCTCTCACTGTGTGTCATGTTTGCTAGTGTATTATTACTGGAATAAAGCTCAGTTGTTTAATGCCGGATACCTCTATGTTTGTATTATAATAATTGTTTCTTTTTCAGTGTAAAAAGAATAAATGTGCGTAATTCTGCTATAGTGAGTCCAGTTAAGAATGAGACACATGTGCTACCTCCATCCCACACCACCCCCCTTCTTAAAATTAATTTCATAATACATGAAAAGGCTTTTAAAGCCTCAGATAACTTAATGGATGACCTTCTTATGAGACAGTTGCAGTGAAGTGCAAAATTGTTGCTTGATCCCTAAGAGTGCTGGTAGACATGCAAATTGTGCCATCTGTCCACTTTGGAATTAATATCCCATTATGGGAACAAAATTAGACTACACAATATTGATGAGGTGCTCTATTTCCACCATCATGATTTCAGTAATACATAATATGGCTCTCGATTAACCTATTATGTGAAAATAGTATTTAAATGTTTACCTTTATTTGAAATGCATACTCTTTAATGCAAAACAAATCATAATAAATTGTAATTGCCACTTTTTCACAATGGCAGATTTTGATGAATTTGAAAACAGCTTAATATGTACCGTATGTTGACCAGTTGTTGGTGAAACCATTAAGCTGGAAGTCTCATGACTGAGGCACTAATTACTTAAATGTGGGAAATTTGAATAAGTCTTTTTCAAGGACAGCCATTAATACTGTACATTTGATGTAAGCAAGTTAAGTCAATCTTGCTCTTACTGCAGAAGTACGTTTAAGACACAGAGCTGAATTAAAATGCTTTGTTTCATTTGTTTTGCTCCTCTCTCTCTCTCTCTCTCATTGATTGTAGACCATCAAGTGATACTTCTGAAACTGGGGCAGATGAGGCAACTGCATCACATGAGCCATTTTGCCAGGGAAATATATCAAACTTACTGTACCATTGCGTGCAGAGAGACAGATATGGGTTGATTGCTGGAGTTGTTAGAGGACATTTACAGTAATGAGGTGAAACATTGCATGAAAGCCACACTGAAGGCAAAAAAAACAATACATGTGAGACACCTCGACCCTTGTGATCTCTATGCTTGCTGACAGCGGAAACTTGGATATCTCTTTCAAGGTTACTTTATTTTCTGTTATCTTTCCACTCCTTCTGAAGGAAAGGTGCGACCTTCAGAGTGTCATTCCAGTTCCACTACCATTTTGCATGCCAAATATGATACACATTTACACATATGGTGAAAAATGAGCAATAAACAGACAGACACATCGGGTTTAATTTCAGAAGCAAATATTTCTACTCTAAATATTACAAGGTATACCTAGTAAAAAAATGGATTGGTATTTTAAACCATAGGTGTGTAAAAATCTAGCTTTAATTGTTGTTTTTTTATTTCATGTACTGTACTTTGTGGAACCTTCTTTTATTGACTTGTCTGTTGGCTTAATTGGATTATGTCTAAAGGCAAGTACCAGAGTGACTTTACATTTAAGGTTCCCTGTAGAGGTTTTGATCACTATTGGTGCTGTAAAGGAATGTTTTCATGAGCTATGTCTTGGGCTTGACCACAATGACACATCAGCATCAGCATGGGAATGATGTGTTACATTACTGCTGACTAAAGAGGGCAGTAAGAATTGATGGTTGATCATTTTTAACCCTTCCTTATCATGCTTTAATTGCTACAAGTGGCTATAATTGGAACAAAAGCCTGAAAAATACTTTAAAAAAATACTAATATATTGCTTTACTTTACAACTCCAGGTATGACAGTTTATATATAAGATGGCAGTGGCAAGAATATGATAACAATAATGACAGACAGAAGAATACATTTATAATACACCTATTATGAAGCACCAGGAAAGGCTAATCTAACCAGGTTAGTTTTCAGTTGCAACTTAAAAGAAGCAACAGCTGTGCACTGGCGCAGACCCTGAAGGAGAGAATTCCAGAGGTTAGGGCCAGCCACACTGTAGACCCTGTCACCCATAGTGCGGAGCCTGGAAAGGGGAGTGGAGAGTAGTTGGGCATCAGATGAATATAGTGAGAGAGTAGGTGTGTAGGGATGGAGATCAGTGGATAGGCGCTAAGCCATGGAGAGATTTATTACGTATTTTAGAAGTATGTCTTGGTGATGTTTTGATGTGTGTGTCAAGGGTGGAGTCTAAAGTTAGATTTTTACAAAAGAGGATATAATAAAAACCAGGGATGGACAAGTTTAGGTGGTTTGTGAAGTGTTGCTGGGGAGGCAATTAGGATAGCCTCAGATTTATCCTGATTGAGTTTAAGGTAATTGCAGGTAATTCAAACATTAATATCATTTAAGCAGTCTGACTATCAGGTTGGATGGTGGTAGAGTGTCTAAAGCTTGGTTTGTATGTAGAATTGTGTGTTGTCAGCACAACTGAATATTTTACCTGTATCAGCCTTCGTTTCACCAAAATATCTTTTTGGTGAAAATTTAATAGCTGAAAATTACCATAATCCTTTAGAGGAAAAAAGTTGGTTGATGTACAGCCTGAAGCTGGCTCATTCTACTGTTATAAGCACAGTAAGTTTTTTGTGAAAACTTTGACTGAAAATGGGTGGACCCCTGCATGTCAAGAGAATATACTGTAATTTCGTAAGTACTATGTATTCTAAAAAAAAATGTATTAAATGTGATTTTATGATGTAACCACACAGAGCGGAATTCTGAGAGAGGTGCCACAAAGACTTTAAGCAAACAAATGGCACCACAATTACTGAACCACCGGGATGCTGTGATGATTAGAACTTTTGCACAATAAGTCAGTTTTTTAGGTTGTGATGGACATAAAATATGCAAATCCATTGTAAAATTGCACAAAATTGGTTTTAAATGGCCAAAATGTCTCTCGGGTAGTACCCTTGCAATCCTACCTTTAAGTCTATGCACTTTTTGACCTCATTAAAATCTTGGTTCAGTCATGCTGACAAACAGGGGGGTGGGTGACACAGGCAGACACGAAAATGGATATGAAAACACGATCAAGCAAGCAACGTAGAATTATCTTCACAGCAGCTGGGATAAAATTGCATCCGTAAATAGGCTGTGTGTGTGATGAAGTCTTTGCCCAGATACTGAGTGTGACCCAGAGGGGACAATGAGATGAGGAAATATTGTTTGGCTTACTGTGCCTTACAACTACAATAAGGGTAACAAGCAGACTAAAAGTAATGAATGCAGTAGTAAAGTAATTTTAGTTTGACACATATACTTGATTGTTTGCATTTATCAAGAATACAGTCTATGGAAAAGATAAAAACAGACAACTAAAAATATAGCATTGAATATTTTTTAACTTCCCAAATCAATGTCTTCATTGCAGTTGAGTTGGACAGCACATAACATGCAGCTAAAGCCTTTATTTCAATAAAATCGCTTGTTTATCCACTCGTGGACTATTCATTATTTCGCTGCTTTTGTCAATTACTTTGATTTGGGCCTGTGCTTGATGAGGTGCTCTCTTGTCCAAAGGGATTACATGTCTGGCTGGTGTTGCCACTGGCTACACTGGTGTTATAGGAGTGGCAGCGCAGTTTTTCACTGTAACTGTGAGATAGCATCTAAATGTTTGTCAGATCCATTGCCCGCTGTTTAGGGCTGCCATTACTTTTATTCTGTCAGGATTGTCACTTCAGATGGGGAACTGCATCAGCTCACTGTTGTCCCCTGAAGCAGAATGAGTACAGGAGGCTGTGTTCTCCTCAAAGATACAGCTTTCCACTTCTGAAGCAACCAGGGCTTCCGCTGGGGACTCTGGGTAATGTATCTCAAGAGCTGGATGTGTTCAGAATTATGGATTCTACATGATAGTGAAAGATTTATGATTTGTATTATTAAATGACATCTATAGATTCTGTTGCCGAAATATCTAACCCCCACCCTCCACCGTACTTTAAGCTAGGACAGGGGTTCTTAACCTTTCTGGCAGTCCGACCCCTTTTTGAGGTTGAAAATATTTCGCATTTTGACCGCCTGCTGCGCCTTGCGTGTTCGAAAGAGCGTTCTGACGGCACAGAGTTAAAAAAAATTCAACTCTGGGTAGAAAAGTGCCTAACCTTCTCCGCATTTTTTCCATTATCCAGTCTAATGAATGGAGAGACGGGTCCTGAGTTGTGCTGACTGAAACAAACTGTCCCCGACTCATCCTAAAATAAGCCTTAAACCGACCATCATTAAGACGAAGCCCCTGGACCAACTGGTAGGCTACTACCAGCAGTGTCTCATCTTTCTGAGGGTCTCATATGCCCACAAGGATCTCCCTTTCCCTGTCTCCTGCGTGTTTGTAAGCTACACCTCTCACACTCAAACAGCGCCAGAGCAGGCGCCTTCCATTTGTCAATTTTTAAAACAGATGTTTTTAACAACAACAAGACACAGACCTGTGAGTTGTGATCAAGTTTCTGATAATATGACAGTTATTACTTAGCAGCAAACCAAAAATTACAGATCACTATAATCATATAATAATAATAATGCAATCTTTGATTAGACTGACAGGACAACTGATTCAGTGGTTGCCTAGCAACATGATAAAAACCGCAGCGCTTTGCTCTTTCCTAAATTCAACCAAAAAAAGGCATTGCTGTGCACCTTGCGTTTTCGAACCTGCAAAGCGCTTTCTGTCTGATCGGGGCCTTATTTTTCTTTGCCGTTAGCAGTTGACATTACTGCCGCCTAGTGGATTAAACAGTGCAAAATATTTACAATGTCCACCCAAAATGATTCCATTCACAATTATAGTCTATTTTTGTGTCTATAGTGGCATTTTCGTGACTCCCATGGGATCACGGCCCCCAGGGGGTCCCAGGTTAAGAGCCACTGAGCTAGGAGATGTGTGCGAGTATGTGTGTATACACAAGTGCATTAGCTTTTTTATTATAATAAAAAAATAAAAAAATAAACTCACAAAATATCACAAAAGGAAATACACCTATTTTTACACGTATTTTCCTTAAATAAATAGTTATTTAAATTAAAGTATAGTAATTAAATAGAAAAAACAACAACCGTCAAACTGGTCTCTGTGGGTCTCTGAGGCTCTGTTTGGTCCCGGTCCAGCAGTGATCACTGGGAGGGTACTGAACCATACTTTTTTGGAGTATGACTTCAAGAGGCAGAGAGTAGTCTTAATTTTTACACATTGCACCTTTGATGAATTCATGACTTTTCAACTTACTGGACAGCAAGCGCTACTGGAGTATTACAGAAAAATGTAAGAAATATTTAGAAGAGTTGGTTTTCTTGATTCAAATTGATATTCATATTAATGATATTCATAATATTATGTTTCTTGATATATAGTATTGGAATATACAATCAGAGAATTCAAGGCAATTATATATATATGTTTATTTGACTGCTATCTATCTCCTTGATCTTTCAAGGAGATAGACAGACTTTCAGAGGGTGCTTTGTCACTTAGCCTTGGCAATCTTGGTCGTTGTACTTGCGGGTCTTCAATCGTAGGTCAGTTGCCTTTATGTTGAGTGATTCTGTGTGTTATTGGGGCTTGGGACCCAATTTCTGTCGTCCTGGCTCCCTCTTGCCGTAGCATATTTGTTGTACCTCATCAATCTCTAGTTGTGATAGCAGTTGCCGTTTGCGGATGTTAGAACACTTTGCTAGGAGTTGTTTCTTTGTCAGTTGAGCCAGTCTAACAGGAGCTTAAACAGGATGTATTCTCAGTGGCAGGGTAATAACACAAGATCAGAGCCACCCAAGGCTGAGACTGAAAAGTACTGGAAGAACATATGGGAGACAGAGGCATCCCACAACACCAATGCTCCGTGGCTAGTGGATCTAAGAACAGATCACAGCAATCTCCCAGAACAAGATCCGGTAACCATTACAGCGGCAGACATCCAAGAAAGAGTGGCAGTATGAAGAGCTGGACAGCAGACTGCACAACATGGAAGCTCCTGTCAAGCATCATAGCGGCTAAGATGAGTAGGCACATGGCTCAATACATGGACAGGGCCCAGAAGGGAATGGGCAGTAATATCAGGGGAGCCAAGCACCAGCTACTGGTTGATAGAGCGGTCACTCGAGACTGCAAGACCAGGCAGACCAATCTGTGCACCGCCTGGATTGACTACAAGAAAGTCTACGACTCAATGCCACATACATGGATACTGGAATGCTTGGAAATGTAAAAGATCAACAGGACACTAATAGCCTTCATCAAGAACTCAATGGTGCTGTGGAAAACAAGTCTGGAAGCCAACTCAAGGCCAATTGCACAAGTCACCATCAAGTGCGGCATATACCAAGGCGATGCACTATCCTTGCTGCAGTTCTGCATAGGCTTGAACCCCCTCAGCCAGCAAATCACAAAGACTGGCTACAGATACCGGTTCCGAAGTGGAACAACCATCAGTCACCTCCTCTACATGGATGACATCAAGCTGTATGCCAGGAATGAGCGGGACATCGACTCACTGATCCACACTATCAGGATCTACAGCAATGACATTGGAATGTCGTTCGGACTGGACAAGTGTGGTTGCATGGTATCAAAAAGAGAGAAAATGATCAGAACCGAGGGGGTTGCCACATTGCAGATGTTCAGGACAGCTACAAATGCCTTGGAGTGTCGCAGGCTAAAGGAAACCATGAAGAGACAGCAAGGAAGTCTGCCACAGCCAAATACCTATAGAGAGTAAGGCAGGTCCTGAAAAGTCAGCTGAATGGGAAAAACAATCCGAGCCATCAACACATACGCCTTGCCAGTCATCAGATACCCCGCTGGTATAATAAACTGGCCAAAGGAGGAGATAGAAGCCACTGACATCAAGTCAAGAAAGTTCCTCACAATGCATGGAGGGTTTCACCCCAAATCTAGTACCCTGAGACTGTACACCAAGCGTACCGAGGGAGGCTAGTGAGTGTCAAGACCACGGTCCAGGATGAAACGACAAAGATCCAGGAGTACATCAGGAAGATGGCCCACAAAGATGAAGGGCTTAGTGAATACAACAGGCAGCAGAAACCCAAGGGTGAGCACAAGGAAGACGAAGAACCTACTGGGAGAGTGGCTACAGCAGATTCCAGGTAAAACATCAGAGGTCTCTGTCCAGAATAGTGCAGTCCTAGGAACAGCTAAGATACTGCACAGAACCCTCAAACTCCCAGGCCTCTGGTAGAGGACCCAACCTTGAGGATGACACATACCACCCTGTAAGAGGTGAGAGGGAGAGAGAGAGAGAGGTTTTTCTTAGTTCAGATCTTGAATGAACTGAATGTGAAAAAGATGGAGGTCATGGAGGTTCATCATTGACAAATGTCCACCCACACAGATGGTAATCAGATGCTTCCTCCTCACAAAATGCAGACAGGTGCCAGGCAACACAGAATACAATAAAGCTAACAGCTAAGTGAAGTAACTTTTCACATGTTTACCTTTTTTCACATGTTCCTTTCCAGTCAGCAGTCTTGATTTAATGCTTGACCTGCTAGATCCTATCGCTAATTTGAGACAATTTCAACGTTGTACTGAACTCACCATTGTCTTTTGTTTATACATTCTGAACTGACTTGTTAAATGCCGTAGATGAGATGACCACGGTACTAACATACTGCAGAACTGACTTAATGATGGCTAAAATGAAAAACACAACACATTACATCCACCATTTTCAATTGATTGTCAGCATTTTAGCATACACTATCCAATTATTCACTTGATGTAATATGGCACATTGCATAAAACAAGGGACATTTTTTGGTCCACTTTACTTCCGGTACAGATATCCTGTGTTTTGACATAACTAACCTTGTTCCCTGATATCTCGAGTGAGATGTTTTCCAGTACTGGCAGCTCTCTGAACAGTGATATTTCAGGCTACATGATGGCACGACATCTTTCTAAGTTTCAAATTCATTCAAAAATCTCAGTTATTTGGGATCCCCCCCCGCCCCCATCCCCCTCTCATTTCATGAATCATATTTTTTTTTTTCATTCCTTCTTCATGAAAAAAGCACTTTGATAAGGTGATGAGTCAGAATCATGTCTGTAACAGCTGGTTACATCGGCAATAGGGAAATGACCTAAACGCAGATAGAGGAGGCAGCAGGATGACTTCGGTGATGTATTTGGTGATATAGCTTACAGGCAGGTAGGCAGACAAAGGTCCAGGTAATGGAAACTAGAATACAAAAGCAAAAAACAACATTGCAGCTGGTATGAACTGGAACGTGAATGAGTTGGTTAAATATCTGCAGGGCTAATGTGGGAGAGTGGAAACAGTTTAGCAGGTGGGCAGGGATGGTCAGATAACTGCTGGTCTGATGACAGAAGTGGGACCAGGTGTGTAGATGGGTAGGGTAGTCAGGTGACGGGGAAAGGAGAAACAGTCAGATGGCATCTTGTGGGTGGCTGAAGAGAGGGACTGAGGAGCAAACTGTGACAATTTCCTCAATATCCTTTTTCCATTTATGTAATGGCCTAGGGCCACTTATGTAGCTTTTACTTGCCAGTCTAAGTACTTGCATGGATACTGTAAATTACTTTAGTCAGCTTGGTTGTCATCAAGAATTTGTTAAGAGCCCACTCATAAAATGATTTATCTTCAGAGCCAACATGAAAATCCATGACAGTAAACTAATGATAAAAAGCATTGTTTGAAAGAAAGAGAGGGAGTGATGGAGAGAGAAAGAGGGATATGAAACTTTAACAGTCCCTGTTGGGAAAAACAAATTTATTTTAGTAACAAAAGAGAGGACAGCCAAATAGAATATAAGGACTAAAAAATATGGCGGGGAATTTCAATATTTCAAATAGAGTGTGTAAGTGAGAAATGTTGGAAAGGATTCCTCTCATGTATTCATTAGCATGTCCTTAAGCTAAATGAAAATAGTATCTATCAACCATATAGATAGATTTATCTTATTATTATTATTATTATTATCTAAATATTCGTGAGTAAACATGTACTGTGTCTTGTTTGAACTGCATACATACATGATACATGCTTCTATGCAACCAAGCACTGTCGCTGTTGGATCCATCCAATCTAACAGCCACTCACTTCAATTTCATAGAAAAATCCAGAAAACCTCTCATTGTGATGCCAAATTTATCAACTCAATCCACTCTTTTAACTTTGTTACATACCACGATCATATCACTTTGACAAAAATCAAGCCAGACACGATGTTCGCTTAATTGACTGTATAGCACAGATGCTCAGTGAAGCAACTTTTTACTAAACCTGAGTGATGCTGCAGCCCCATAGAAGCGCGAGTGCTTGAAAAGCAATGTATTCCTGCTGAAACTTCTCCTAATCCCAGACATTCATTGATCAATAGACACAGTGGGTATTCTAAGATGTACACCATGTCACGTGAAAGGATAAATGGAAAGAATTTACTGGGTTTTAGCTGTCCAACAAGTTTGACAGATTCATCAGCTTTTTACAAAATGATGTACTGAAACCCAAGTTGTATTTAACACAGACTCACCCTCAAGTGCACTGTATCATACTAGAGTAAATGCCTCAACAACCCCAGACCATTTTACAGTATAGACATGGGAATTGGCAAAAGGGTCCCTCAGTGTTCAACCTGTAGTTTGAAAACTGTGACATCACACCGCTAATATTCTACTGGAGCAATAGTAATACATCTAAGCTGGTAGAACGACATAATATGATAGCTGCCCCGTGCAACCCACAGCTACCTCACTGAGAGGTGAAGGAAGATGGTGTGGCACCAAACATGCACAGATCATAGAGATTATATGAACCGAAGATGAGGTCATCCCCGGCTGGGGTTAAATATGTCAGTGTTGTGTTGCTCTTTCAGTTGCTGGATGAAAGTTCCATGTACTCCTCAGGAAAAGACTCAGTATGATTTACTGTGCATGTCTGTTCAATCAGAACCTTGGTCACAAGCGTTGCTGCCCACATCTGCACTGGTCTTGGTATTGCGGTGGAACGAGACATTTATTTCAGTGAGGACTGTCAACAGCAAATGAGAGCCCAGATTAGAATGAAGTGACCCAGAAATATTAAATCACTGATTAATTTAAAAGGAAGAACAATTTGGATACTCCTTCCTTAAAATGAATAAGCTACTTGTTAAACTGTACCACTTTTACCTTCATTGCTTTGTTTGCTCCCCTGTATTTCTACTTAAAACTGACCATTTTTTTCCCTTCCTCTATTCATTTTGAAGTGCCATACTAATATATACTTATTCATGTGGGATCACCTGCATTCCTGCTAGATCAACAGTCACAGCAGGATCATCAGTGACAGGTACAGACAGCAAAAACACCTCATTTTCTGGTGCAAGCATATTTAAGACAAAAACAAATCTCACAGTGATTCTCTGTAAAACTATATCATTGTGTGTAATGAAATGCATTTCAAAACTGGTTAAGGTTTATGCATCTTGTCGTATACCTCTAGTCTTAGGTGAGTCATATGAGGCTGAAATGCAGATTATCTCCATGGGAAAAGAAGACACGCAGTACGCATGTGCACAAGAAGGCAGTAGAAGGGTTCTCTCTGTGCCCTCTCTGCTCCACTGAGCTGAGTCCAATTTGCCCTTCTTTGAATATTTGCTGTGGGAATGCTGCTGGTGCTGGTAGTTTCCTTTCACCTATAGGGAGAGGTGAGTACAACTTTGATTGGCAGCAGAGATGCCTAAGCTGCGATTGAAATCCCCATCCTTTGAACCCACCTGCTGGCACGGTTTTCCTGATTGCCCGGTGGTAATTGACACATCCCTTTGTTAATTATCAAGGTAATGTGACACATGTACTCATAGAGATCAGTGAATCTGCATTGCAGACACATTCCCTGCTCAGCGTGTCAGCAAGGTGTCCTTTTGAAGCAAGCCTCTGTCTCAGGTGATTAAAGATCCTGTCATGTTACATCTTCCAGGACCAATAATTAAAACTGAAACATAAAGCAGGGTCTAATGAACTGCAGCTTGATGATTATTTCATCAATAAATACATAGCACTCACATCTATTTTTGTTCCTGAGTTAATGCCTTGCTTGCACTTTAGGGATATGTCAATTATTGTATGGGGCAAATAAGTCATCAAGAACAAGCATCTTAATTGTACTGGAAACCTGCAACAGTGTGTGCTTGTAATCAAGTGTGCTATCACATGAATTGCAATGAGTTTGCACTGGTGTAAATGGAATGTACGGAGAGGACGAAGATAACTAAATGTGTTATTTGTTAATGCACTTTCACCTCAATCAAATCAGCATAAATTTAAGAGCTGAAATGTTTGGCATTGAAGGTTCCATAATTTAAAGTAAGTGAATTATAAGGTTTAATTAACTTCAACCCTGGTGGCAACTTTTTATAAAATATAACAAAAGCATAAGAATAATAAAGATGCCAGTGGAAATATTTCATTATTAACCTTTTGTTATTTAACCTTGAGAACATTCTGATTGTAAGGTTTAGTGCAAATTCACTTTAAATTAAATTCCAAAGTCAGTGCAACAAAATGATTAAGTTTGCAAAATAATCTCATTGTCTTACTTTTGCTCGGCAGCTTGTGGCACATTATAGAAATGGGGGGAAAATGGTGGGCTGCCATTTACTTCAGCAGTTTAAAACCTTGCTTGTATGTCAAACATCAAAATGGAATTATATTTATTTGAAAGGCCACTCTTAGCAGTAATGACAATGTCAAACTGATGCCTGAGTAGGAGCACTTCCCAGCTCCAAATATAGATTTTCGTGTAAGTGAGAAATGCTAACTTGACCATAGTTAAGTAAATGCAATTTTGTGCTAAACATTTCAGTCTGTGTCCATTATACACAAAACAGCTCATACCTAATAATTTTCAATCCCAGCTTCAGCATGAATGCAGTGTAACCAACCACTCTATTATATTCAGCATTGTCTCTCCCTGCATTTGAAGTTAGGCTGACATGTTTAATTCAATGGAAATCATTACATTATAATAAGGTGCTGGAAAGTTGACTGGTAGACTGGTGACTCTGCTGGTGTGAGACAGAATGAGTTCCTTTCCTAATTAAGATAATTTTGTTCCCATGTTCCGTCATATTGTTCTGGAGTATTAACGCTTCTGTATAAGAAGGTCACAGCCTGCTCTACACACACTATGGCTCATATTTTAGGGCATCATCAAGCCTCAGGCACAAAGCTAAACGCCAACCTGAATGAGCGTGTCCGTTCCACTAATGATGCCAAGTCACATGAATTTTCATCTAAGACCACATATCTCCATGCATTTCCTTTTAAAGGACCAGTCTGTGCGGCACATGCAAACAAAATTGTGGCCAGAAACAACTACAATGTCGCACATTTTCAGTGACTGATGCATTCATTAAACACTAAAATATGGCATTAGAAAATTGTTTTACGATGATGCAAGAACAGTGACAAGCTTATATTCTAGTTAAAGCTCTTAGGGATATCAGAAGGAATAGTGGCTTAGACAGAGTCACAAGAATGTATTTATTCATGAGTGACTGATAACAGTATTATATTTCCACATTTTATTGTAAATTAGGAAGGGATTAATGGTAATATAGAGGGACAAGTCACTAATTTCTACAACATATCTGCTTCCACTGGTGAAATATCCACCAATTCAAAACTCTGTATTCTGTTTACACAGCAATAAAAAAAACACAACGGGAAGCAAGCCAAATGTAGCAGGCAAACAGGATGTTTGAAAAAAGTCTAACATAGTATAGTAGGTTGGCTCCGGTGTGTATGCTCTACGGTTAACATGGCGGCATGGTAAGGAGGGAAAAGATAAGGGATGTGGTGTTTTCACACGGCTGAGGGCTGTGAGAAGGCTCAGGAGTGATATGTGGTGACAGCACAGTGCCACACTGTTGACACAGCCTGCATCTCCTGGGTACTGAGGGCTGGATCGCCCCAGGCTTGATTATTTACAGGCCTGCGTGCCTTCAAAAAATGTTCTGTGAGGACACCCTGAGAAACCCTCCTTTGCAAGGCCTTTTAATTGGATCAGAGTTATCATTTATTAATGGGACTGACTATATGCAAGTCTAGTTTTTTCATGCCCCATGATTATTAATGGCTGCTTGATCAAAAGACTGATATGACCTGTACGATACTCCATGTCAGCCTGAAAGAGGAATATATTTCCATCACCAAATTGCAGGGGGTGGAAAGGAGAATCTGCCATTCACACTGGCATAGACAGCTCAGGATTTCTGGAGTATGTTGACCCTGTAAGACATGCATGGTAATTTCAGTGAAATCCTGTAATATATTGACTTGCATTGACTTGCATCATACAGTGAGTTTGAATGGAGGGTTAGAGCGATGTTCATCTATATTGAAGGCTCAATACAGTCAGTCTACAGCCAAAATCTTTCAGAAGGAGATTGTTTCAAAGTATGATTGTTGGAATTGCTCTGAGAAAATTCACTGGGACAGACAATAGTGTCATTTGCATCTGATATGCTTTTGATTGCATGTCAGTAACTTCCATCGTCAAGCCTTATAAGACAAGTATATATATTCACTCTTGAATTTTGATTATGTTTTTTTGTCAACTGAGGTCAAATGTTGTTGTGGAAAATAAAATCGAAACAGAATGGAGAATAATAAAAGTATGTTGAAAATGTATTTTTAACACTAAACTTATAACTAAGCAGTCCAACACTTAATCAGACATGTATCTCCTTTACTATTCAATCTCCCCTAAACTACTAAAAGCTTCCTTTAAGATTCTCTGTGGCATAGTTACTCATTCTCATTTATTTAAAAGTTCAAAAAGTGAGAGTGAGCTTACTTTAACAAACACTTAATGTGAGCTCAGAGAATTAACAAAATAAAATCCTGGCATTGAACATCACTTCTCTTACTGAGATTCATTCACACGCCTGTGTCACTGTGGAACAGGATATCTATCCTTTCAATAGTATCCTGTAAGCCGCATGTCTCACTCTCGTCATTGTCGCTCAGCGCAACCAAATGAGATGTGACATTCTCTTGACTGCTTACTTCTTCAAATTAATTATTTATAACCTGGGTAGAAAAGTGTGTCAGAGTGGAATTTAATTGTCAAAGTCTCATTATGCTAAAGGGCATCTTCTTGTCACTCACTGGACTAAATTGTCTAAGCATCCTCCTTAGGACTATCATCGACATGAGAATATTTCATATTGCACAAAATACAACGGCAAGGTCTCACACAACAGAAAAGTATGATTTTCGTTCAGCACATATGACACAAGATGCCAAAGAGCACATTATCTAAGAAAAAATTTAAGAAAACATGCTATCATATGCACAGTATACAGTATATACTGAGGCTGGCTATTGAACACTATTCAGTTGGTATAGAAATACATCATTGTCAAACATGGACCAACAAGGCGACAGCTTCCAGCCATGCGCTGTCCCTGTTAGTTAAGAATGAAGAGTGCATTGAGACTGCCACTAGCCCTCTTTAGAATGCCACTGAGGAAGATAACACCATACGTCAATCACTTTTACGAAAGATGCATTATGGTGACAGTCACTACTTAAAAAGGAAAATGCGAGCACTTGTCTTTGAAAAGCAAACCCTCTTTGTAACCTGTACTGCGCCAAGGTATTAGCGTCTACACATTGCAGAGAGGATGGATCAGTATATTTTTGCACTTCCGTCCCAGAGGTAACCTTTTGTCACCAAATACAAGCCTGGCACAAACACATGTTTATATGTCCCTTACTGTTCCGTTCTCCTTTTTTGAAGCAAAGCTTTAAAGATTTTTTGAACCCTAAAGTTCAACATGATTGTTTGATGTGACAGATGTGAGAATAGGAGTGGGCGGACTTGACTGATGCTGAGCTCTCAGCACTGTGCTATGATTGAGACTGGAATTACAGCTGTTGTAAAGAAAGAACCCATGGTGACTTTTGAGTGATGTGTGTGTGTGTGTGTGTGTATATGTGTGTGTGTGTGTGTGTGTCTATCTGGGCACAGGCACCACTTTATGCATGAACAGTATGTATGCAAATGTATGTGTTTGTACTACTAAACTAAATGGCTAATGTCGATACAGAGATTTTTGGCATATAAATGACATATCTGATATACAATATAATATACATATTCTGAGGTCTTTTCAAAAATGCGTTACCATTACATTATTCCCACAAGGATGCTGTGTTCATTGACAAGTTGAAAGAATCAAGAGTACAACATTAATACACAATGGCTGGGGGTCCTTCATGTAACAAGGCCTTAATGTGCTAATGAGTTCAAACATGCAGTTTAACACAAGACTGTCAATCAAGCCTTTGGCATTTTGGCATCTGACAGTTGGGTCATGTGTTCCTCTGAGGGACAAGAGCACTTTGCCCACATTACACTTGGCTTTTCACAGATTGCTGTGTTGAGCCCCAGAAGGAATAGCATTGTATGTTAATATTATTAGCCATTGAAAGGCATGTTAATGGCCATTCAGGGTAATCAATTTATTTTAAGCGGCTTTGTGTAATCTATTTACCACCACGCTGTATCATTTATTTGTCCAGACCAAATGTGTTCAGCCATTATCACAACTTTGTGAAGTGATGGTTTTCCTGACTCTGATCTGCAGTAATTGCCTTGACTCACACCAGCAACCACGTTGCTGTCTGCAATGAACATAATTTTCAGAAATTAAATTGAGTTTAATTTCCAAAATGTATTCAACTCCTGGTATTTTAAGCATCAAGGCTTTAAATTAATGAACCGATCGCTTCAAAACTTTTCACTGGGGTAAATATTTAAAATATTTTCTTCAGATCAAACAACAAAGATTTATGTGCAGACATTTCACCAAGATTCTTAGAGGACATAAATAGATTTAATGCTTAAAAATAAGAAAATAACAGATAACTTCCTCAATCTCTCATGAGTAGCACATTTCAAAATGTTGAAAATTTAAGCAAAACTGAGAGAATGTTTCTTCCCATAGCACAAAGAATTTAAAGGTATTCAGTCTAAAAGGCTATAGAATCAAAGTATATTTAACAACAGAAACTGTACTAACTGCTCTGTGACTTTTCCTTATCCCCTTAACTTAATTTGAAAAGACCTTCAGGCCAAAAAATCACAATGAGACATTTGAATACATATGAAATGCAACAATGTATATAATAATTTATTGTTTTCTCTATATGTACAGTTTCCTCATGTAGGCTTGAGTTTTCACTATATTTAGAGGCTTATGGCATAGAGTAGCCACATGTCTAAGATAGGCATGTCATACATTGTTTTTTAGGATAAGCTGGGCTGCTTAGACATGCCAAGTCACATGTCAGTGGTTTTAAACGTGTTCTAGGACATTTTAACCTTTTTTTTCATATACAGACTATAAAACTACATGAGATTTTTTTTTGCCTGTATGACATCAACACAGCAAATAACCTACCTGGATATAAATGGGTAGAGGAGAATGTCTGTGTTCCAGAGCTATAAGAACCATGCTGAAGGAACATTGTGTGCCTTGGAAATGTAAAAGAAAATAGTAATAGTAGATGGTACAAAATGGATTTTGTCACTCCTGTTGTACTCCTTTTCACATTACTTTTTGCGATATGCATGTTTTTAGCTTTACCACTACAGTTCCTGTTATCCTTGAAAATCGTGATGCACTAGCTGCTAGTAGTTCTTGTTTGGTCTGTAGCCATAAATGTACAGACTACAATCGCCTAGATTACCTTTCTAATACTGTAGAAAGCGGCTAAACCTTGTCCTGTAAGTGATGAGCAAATGTATGTGCGTTTATCTGTAGAAGAAATCCGGAGACAGTGCTGTCACTTAAATACCTGACTTCTGCTGAATTCAGGAGTATGTGTGTGGTGACCCTGTATCCTAGAAAAATGACATCATTTGGGTTTAAATATTAATAGTCTTAGTGAAATGTATTTCCAGACTGACTTTCCAATATAATCATAAAAAGGACCTCTTTCACTGCTCCAGTGACAGCAAATGTTTGTGAAACCTTAAAGTTTCTTCAGCAGTAAAAGTACAATTGGGTATTATTCATGAATAGATGTAAGTGTCTGGAAATTTCTGAGCATTGTAACTTCAATTTTGTAATTGTATTCAAACAAGAGAAAAGCTTGCACCAAACCAAACCTTGAGAAATTCAGAGCAGTAAAAATACATTGTCATTTGGAAAGATGCATCCACATAACTCATACAGTTTCTTTTTCATAATTCACTCTTACTGTACTGACAATAAGATTTCATTCCACTGAGTCAATTTCAACAATTGCCATTAGTTTATCTCTGTCATTTTCCTCAGCTGAAGTGAGAAATGAGAAGGCTTCAGAGGAAAATTGGTTGGGCGGCTAGTTATCTTGAGCCTATATGGAAACAAAGACAAGGAGCGCGACAGCGCCTCAATACTTCGCCTTGTCACAAGGGTCTGAAGAAAGTGACTGAAATTTTATTTTTGGAGTCACTAACTTTTGACTTGTCAGATTCTTGCAACCTGTCATCATTTCAAATGTGTCTGTAGGCCTCCACAGCTACCTTAAAACTCTGACTCGAGTCCTGTATAATTTCCCCATCTTCCCAGCTCCCTCTGTGCTAAATTGCATTGGAAGATGGATTTTTGGCATCTGAGGCTGTCAGGTCTCAGCCATGGAAGACTTTATGCACTAGTACACCCGCTATGAAAGTGATTCTGGAGGGATGGAGGGGTATAAGAGTGGTGAGTCAAGTACTGCCACTCCAGCAAGTCTTTGGGCATTTTTCTGTCTGTGATTGTATGTATTTAACAATAATGCCGATGCTGTAGATCTCCCTTTTCCCCCTTCTAATATTCCCTTTCTCCTTTTCTCTGTCTCTCTAAATCTATTTCAACTGTATTCCCTCAATCTCACTGTCTCGCAGGTGTCATAATGATGATAGGATCTGGTCCGGCAGCTATCTGAAGACCATCTTCATTCCAGACTGAACTATTATCTTCATTTTCATTAAAGTTATTGCAGTGTGCATATGCATTGATTGTAGAACATATTTTACATTATAACATGACCTAGGTGAATATGCTATTCTGACTGGCTGAAGGGTGTTCATTAATTTTCAATAACGGGACCCCTCCAACAAAAGGTAGATTTCACCAGGGATTGAAATTTGACTTGTGTGCTTGGAAAAAAATATCCTGTCTGGCAAGTTGAATTTAAGGATGTCTGTGCTTAGAAGTAAAGATTGTCATTGTCTTCTCTGTGTCACAGTCACAGCACTGACACCACTGCGATAACAATGTGCAAATCTAAAGATGCTCTGTTTTTTTGTTTAAGGCCCCCTCCCTTTTTGTCTTCCATGTTATTTGTGCAAACAAGACTCTTCCTTTCCCTGCAAGTTCAAATCTTAAATGTATTTCTCCCACTCTACCTCATCTGGTAAGCACACCTATACACGTTTGAAAAGGGGTGAGGGAGCACCACAGAAAGAACGAACAAGCAAGAAGCTATCAAAGCAATCAAGCTGCCAATATTTGCTGACAGTTACTTGGCAATATTAGCCTACCACTGTTTGAGGCTTCATGCTTACAAAGCAGTGAGAAAACCAAGTGGTCTTTAAGAGGTCAGAGTGCCATTATGCTTTATTAAAGGGGCACATGCAATGCGTCCATTAAGTGTTAATCACTGATTAGGCAAACCACGATATGGTTTGTCTCATACATTTTTTAAAATACTCCAACATTCAGAGTGTGCAGGAATATCATGCAATATTAAGACCTTATAATAACACGCCTCTTCATTTCAAGCATTGACCTCAAGGAGCCAGTGATTCTCTATGGACAGTTGACACTGGTTAAATGTACAAGACTTTGATGAATTGGACTGACATTATATTGATAAGCTTAAATTAAAAATGTGGCAGAACAACCATGTGCACAACTTGCACTACCACTACCACTCTAAATGTTATTTCCTGGCCTATACAACCAATAGAAGGATATGTATATCTTAGGCTACAGTACATGCATTGTATACCAATAAAAAAGACCAATATTTTGTTGTAAGACAGCGAAAAAGCGGTGAGCCATTTTGTTGGTTGAACAAACCAGTGAAGTTGTTAGATCCCATCACCAGCAATCACACTCGAAACTGTGCAAGGACTTAACAAGGGCAGCGTGTAATTGTGCCCATAGAATCTTTGTCTTAGTTACAGCCAAATAAAGCTAACAAAAGTACTGTATTTAAGATTTATTATTAACTGTGTGACATTGGCTAATTGCCAGAAGGGGAAGTGACTGTAATGAACAGTAAGTAAAAAGATGCTGGTTAGAGTTATACAGTAAATAAAGGAAGCTGATTTTTTTTCCACAAGCAAAAAGCAATAAAGGTAGACATTGACAAGATATCTAGATGACATTACATTTAATTAATGTTTGACACTGTCACAAACTCTGCAAATTCTTTACCTTTGGTAAATGACTAAAGTATAAAGCACAGTTTGTTGTTTATTGGTCTTTCCTATGTGATTTAGGCTAATTCTGCTTGATAGTTTACCATGATTTACCAGTTTAAGCTAAAGAGGGTGCGTGCACACATTAAATCCAGCCTTGCTCCTTTGTCCCCTCCTAACACTCAAAGGCCCCTGTTCCCTATGCCTCAGCGCTCTGAGGGTTTTCTCTCGATGACGCTTGCTAACAATGACTGATGGGTAACAAAGCTTGCTGGAAAATGTCACTTTCTATTCCACTCATGTGTGTAAAAGCTTATGCGGGGGGGTGGGGGGGGTCAGTGTGGTCAATCGGGATGTAATGTGTACGTCCAAATGGAAAAAATGGAGTAAAAAAGCATCGTTTATGGAACTGTGGGAAAAGGAGGCACATAAATAGCATTTCTACATCTGATCATTTGTTGGCACATTGTGACACATTGTGTATGTCTTTTTCACACTGTAACCAATCTGTGGTCAATACCCAGTGGAGTATGTTTGTGTCTGTCAATCAATCAACCCTAACTCCTGTCATGGCATTAAGCTTAGGAAGTCTTTTGGCAACATCTATAAAGCTAGAGGCAATTGGCTTAACAGCACAAGTGCAGAAGAATCACTGACATCAGCTGTAAACAACAAAGTAAAACTACTTTCATGAATTTTCCCTCAAAGCTTTGTACTTACCCCAAGCTGACCACAGTATAACTGCAGGGTGTTAATAGGGTTGTCGATCAATACCAATGACTCAATTATTACTGCAGGTGTTGGAATTTCTAGTATTGAGGACTCACTTAAGAGTGGCAGCCTTAGCTATGTTTGACCCATTTCAATAGAAAGGGCCCTGACATGCCAGAATTGAATAATTCACCTGCTTTTAAAATAAACTGAAATGGACAAAGAAACATGGACATGGGAAGAGGAGGTGCTGCTGATCTTATAGTGAAGTTATAGTTATATTGTAGTATCGCTGTCATGTTTCCTGTAGTATTACTATGTTTTCATGAAATTACTATAGGTATATTATATTGTTTATATAATATTACTTTAGTGTTTGTTTTAGATGCAGTATAGACCGTTACTATAATTATATACATAATATACAAACTGTACATTTATTATACATCATTATAGTATTACTGTAGGAATGTTCAATAGTGTGTTCAAAAACTACAGACACAATAATATGCTATAATAATACTATTTAAAATAATATATGAATACTACAAAAAACTAGATACATATCACTAGTGAAATATAGGGGGGCTAGGGCTACTATAGATAATGAAATAGCACTACAGAAAAACAATACTAATGCCATAGCTGGTGGAAAAATACTATACTATATAAATACTAAACACTAAACAATTCTTATAATAAACAATAGTAATACTATGGTTCATTTTCATAAGGGTGCGGTTGGTAAGCCCACTTTTTATTCTCTGCCAAATTTCTCTGGTTAGAATGTTCTAACAAGTAGAAAATTAAAGGTTAAGGTCTCAGCTATAAATATGTTTATGTACACAAATGTTTTATAAACTTGGTGATTCGTGATTAAAGTCATGCTGTGTGCGCATGCAATTACTTTCTGGTCCTTTAAAGGTCACAAAAAAAAACATTGTTATAACAAAAATGTTTGCTTTATAAAGAAAAAATTTCATTGTTTCATTTTTTATTATAGGAATTGTTTGGATTATTTCTACCTTATGCTGTTAATGATGGTTAAAGAGCAAATAATGCATTTAAGTTGAAGTCCAAATATATACCATTTAATGCAAACCAACTTAAATCCTCAGTGGGTGGGGTGTAGTGGGGAATTGGGGAAGTGGGGAAAAACTCCCGGGCCGTTATTTCTGTTTATATAGTGCTTACGTGTGGACAGGAGAAACATTATACTGTACACTCTTTGTTGTGCAAATTGGATGCTGGATGCAGACAGATTTTTGCTATGATGAAGCACTGTTTGATTAAAATACAAAGTTTTTTACCAACTGGTCCAATAACTTTGGTGGTTTGATACATTTTGCACTGTACAATATAAACCATGCTGCAGACTGAAACAGTGCAGGCACATGATGCATTGGGATCAGTGTGATTCAAACAAAATACAGAGAAGAAGATGTTTATCCAGCATTGACAGAACCAGACCAGCACACCCTTCAACAGTTTACCCCACGCAACTCAAACCAAAAATATTTCTCTGATTACTGATGAAAAATTCATACAGTTCTCAACCCCTTGACACAACTCACAGAATTAGCCTGGGTATTCAGGCTGCTATTGATTCACAAAATTATCGTTTACAGTATTTTTTGTTTTACAGCATCTCTTATAATTTTAACCTAGCAAGACTGCACTTGCAATACAATTTTTTTTTGCCAATGTGATGTAGTACAAATTCCCACAACCTAACCTAGTGATGCTGTTAGACTGTATACATATTTTTCTTTGTAGAAGTATAGTCTTTTATCATTTGTGCACACAAGTTAGTAATTTGTTTCTGAAACTGCTAAATCATGTGCGCAATTTGTAAGTTGGTCTGGTGAAAAAAAAACTTATGTATGTTCATTAATTTCCTAATTTGTGTTCTTTGATTAATATTTTGTGTCCTCAGATAACCCAGTTCAGTCCGTCAAATGAATAACATCAAGTCGCTATTCAAGTCCAACACCATATATGTGCTCTTTATATCATTTTTCCAATGTTACCGTTTGATAAATAAAATCATACGCCGAAGGGAAGAATTTAATATATAATATTTTATAGTTTCATAATGGCACCCTCTAGTTTTGCATTAAGTCGACAGAATACCATCAGGTACATCTACACAGATGGAGACCTACACCCCATCCAACCAATCATAAAGCAGTAATGTCAGCATTCTATTAAAGTCAGCGCATACGATCACATTGAGCCAGACAGCAGCCTGCTACAAAACACAAGAGGCAGAGTTTCAACAACCATTTAGCTTTCCCAAAGCTCCTTCTTAGTGCATGCAATTTACAAACATGAACACACTTCCTGCACTTTAGCTTGTTGAACAAGCAACCAAACATTTACCTGGGAAAAGTGCACTGCTAACATCAGTTTGCATGCTGGATGGCTAATTAGCTGCTCAGCTATAGCATATTAAACAGCATGTAAACGAAAATGTCAGTAAGGCAACGTTCAGACTGCAGGCCTTAATGCTCAATTACGATTTTTTTGCCCAGCTCCACAAAAACCATAATTAAACATGTGGCTCTCCTTCTTCTCTACCTCGCTATCATCTACTCAAAAATTCCTTTTCTTACACCTGAAATCCACCGGATCGCAAGCTCTTTTCTGAGTTATGTGCATGCTATTTGTCTGAGCGGTGGGGAGAGAGAGAAAAAGATGGGGAGAGAGGGAGTGAGTTGTGGGGCAGTTGCGTTGTCCAGCACCAGAAACCGTAATGGAAAGAACAGAAAGTTGTGAACACTAGTCAGAATTCGGGAGAAATGGAATCCATGAGAGGACAATGAAATACGGCAGTCTTCTGTGAAAATTGGGACGGTTAGCAAATATGAGCTAACTGGAGGTAACATCTGTGGCTCCTTGTTTACTTCTGTACGACAGCGTGCTGCTGTGTATGACATTGTGTTGTTCTTCTGTGCATTCGGGTCACTTTCAGGCTGTGGACAATTTACACTGGAGTTTGATATGGGCCACATTTAAGCAATAATGTGAACGGTCAAACAAAAAAATTGGATCTGGGAAAAAAATCTGAATTAGAGCATTAAGGTCTGCAGTCTGAATGCAGCCAAAGTGGCCAAAATCCGAATTGGAAAAGATCAGATTCCATGTGACTTGGCCTGTTCACATATGGCTATGTTCAGATTGCAGGCCAATGTGACCCAAATCCGATTTTTTGGGCCACTTTCATATGTGGTCCAAATCCGATACAGATCGGATCTTTTTAAATGCGACCAAAGTCTGGACACTCGGCTCGGAAATGATGTAACTTTGACGTCACTCCAGACCAGCTGTTCTGGCCGTGATGAACAAAAATGCTCCACAAAAAGCTATAATTAAACATGTGGGTCTCTTTCTTCTCTATCATCTGCCCACAAATTCCCTTTCTTACACTTGAAATCCACCGGACTGCAAGCTCTCTTCTGAGTTACGTACATGCTACTTGTCCGAGCGGACGCAGTAGAGCGCATTCATTTCTATATGAGGTTAGAACCTGTTCTCAAATAGACAATAAGTGATTCATTGATAAGTGATTTCATAAAAAAACTACATATAGCCCACATATATTTAAGTTAATATATTCCTTCCACTGATCTCATTTTGATGCTACATGTTGTTATGAACGCTTTGCTGGTCAAATATGGTTGTGAGTTGTGAAGCCAACAGTTAAAGTTGTCAGGTTTATCTCATTGGGCCACTTGGATGTTGAACAGAAGATTGTGCTATCTTAAACATCTTATGCAATTGTTCTGTATTGATCTGTAAATTTGTGTGAAGATATTATTAAGTAAATTTTTACTTTGTCACAAATGATCAGTTTTACCCAGTACCTGCCACACTGTTAAAAAAAATATTCCGCCAGAAAAATACCGTAAAATAAGAGTAAATAACTTGTAAAAATATGGTAATATTCCATAATAACAATATAGTCTGTAACTTTAATTTTACATAAAATCTTGTGCAATTTTTGGGGCTTTTATTGTTTAATTAAGAACATATACACTTGTAAAAACAATTAAATTACCTTTAAATATAGTTGAACACTGCTATAATACAAATAATCAGGCTTACAATTTATAGTAGAGCGCTGCTTTTAATTGAGTTTTATTATATAATTTCACATAAAAATCCAAAAACTTGCAAACAAATGGATTCATTTGGACTGCCAAGAAAAACTTTGCACTTGTCTTTCTACTTGAATATATTTGTATCTTTTTTGTATACCAACTTAATTTAGAAATTTTGGACCTCCCCAACTCCCGTGCACACAGTTGTGCACTGCCTTGCAAGGCCAGATTTTTTTTTTACAGTGCAGGTGAGTAGGTATTAGTGGCTGAAAATGTTTAATTGATAGACATTAAACACACACTGGGCACACAAATCCCATTAGTGGCGATTTTCTACACAGTAAATTTTGAAGTCAATTAGTCACCCACCAATGGGTGAGGACAAAGTTTCCCAGTTACCTTAAGAACTTTACTCTTGCGGTATCATTAGGGTGCATCTCAATACGTGGAAAATATAAATACCAGGCCATTCATCGTATTCCAGTACATTTGAGCTGCACTTTACAAATATGAGACAAACAGGTCCGATCCTTACATAACTATAATCTAACCTTATTCCTTCACATAAAAAGACCAATAGATCTCTCTCTCTCCCTGCCTCCCACACTGACATGAGCTTGTCATCAATTTCCTTCAGGTGGCTTCTCCTATACAGCACTCTTTCAGTGCTGCCTTTGTTTATATGTTAAGATCCTCTGGGCCATTTGATACTACACAGCACAGTAAAGAAGAATAGAACAGTTAAGGCTGATATTAAAATTAAGTATGTAAATTGTTATTAGACGGATTCATTTCAACAAGAAATAAACCGTAATAACATTGCTCACTTAGACAAAGATCTTCAAACTCAAGGATTTCTTTGTCAGTCCAAGATGAATATGTGACTGTGATTATTACAATTTCCGTGCACATGCATATACACATAATGCTACATTGCAGCATTTTGTCAGACACATTACAAAATCATAATAGGCTTTCAGGACTGTGTTTTTCATTAAAACAAGGGACTGG
The DNA here is from genome assembly GCF_014851395.1 of Micropterus salmoides. Taxonomy (NCBI): domain Eukaryota; kingdom Metazoa; phylum Chordata; class Actinopteri; order Centrarchiformes; family Centrarchidae; genus Micropterus; species Micropterus salmoides. The sequence continues at coordinate 20,502,055 of NW_024044237.1, forward strand.
AGGCACACTGACATTTGTCCCTAGTCAGCCTAGTTGAGGGCTGGCATCGCTGGAACAAATATCAACAAAACAGCTTTTGAATTTATTAAATTGAGGTCCCACACAGCAATGTTCATGTTCACCACGCTCATACTTGATTTTTCTCCTTTGAAGTTAGGAAACTTATTAAAAAAAGGACAATAGCAAACTTATAAAACAAGAACAATTCAAGTAGCTCTTTTCACCTCTTCCGTGACTTGCTCATTTGCAGAGAAAAATATCACTGCTTGATGCTGATTAGCTTTATCCTTGGGTATGCCTCCATCAAAATTCAGTGAGGATGGATCTACAATCACGGTTTCCTGCTGGGCCCCTGGAAGACATAGATTAATCAGGAAACAATGGATACTTTATATCAGAGGTATTCAATTAAGAGTTCAAAGAGGTCCAAAGCAAAGGTCCGGAACTTCATAACGACTAACTTGCGTCATCATTCATTGCCATAACATATAGTTGTATCAACATATGTTTTTAGTCATCAACGGACAGCACAATTAAATCACATTTCAACAATATTACAATATCAGTTTTCTGATACTGGATCAAACTGGAGGGATAATAACTACTCTAATAAATTCAAAATTTAAGTAAACTAAAGGCTGCATTTAAAAAAAACGTTTTTAATTGTGCATCTTAAAATGAAGTGCTTAATTTCAGAAAATAATTTTTAAAAAGTTTAGCTTGAAATTTTATAATTTTATAATAAACACTAAACACATCTTAAAAAATGAACAGGTTTAATACCTCCTCTTCTCTTTCATTCCCTCTTGTATAGCTATCACTTCCCTACTTTCTCTTGTTACGTGAAACGTGAGCTCCATATGAATAGCAGGTATCTAGTAGATTGTAATACATTTTTTATCTGTTCTGTCCATATAAACACATCCAAGTTTAACATTTTGCTATGTGTATCTACATGAAGGGAAAGGGGGTTATACTGTGAAAAGAAAAAAAAGTGTGTGAAATCTAGTGATATATAGTGAAAAATATCTACTGCACTGACTCATAAAACACACATTTCAGGTAACAGAATGTACCCACCCCAGCAACAGTCTCTTCATTGCTGGCAAAAGATACACAAGGATCCGCTTTCGTACCACCAGACTTCAGAGCAGCTTCTTTCCCCAGGCTGTAAGACTCCTAAATTCATCCTCAGAACTGCACCTTGTAAAATAGTTTTATTTCTATGACTTATTTATCCACTCATCCACTGTACATCATTTTTGTATATAACATTTTGCTTTTTGTAGGCAAGGCAAGGCAAGTTTATTTGTATAGCACAGTTCAACAACAAGGCAATTCAAAGTGCTTTACATTAAACATAAAAGCAACACAGGGAAATTGAAAAAATAAAACACATGAAAATATAATTTTGAAAAGGGTGTAATAGAAAATAAAAACAGAATAAAAAGCAGGGTAAAACAGGACAGTAAAATTACAGTGCAGTGTACAACAAGAGTACAGAGTAGCATAAAGAGAACTACAACTTGTCATACAATCTTGTTATACAACCCTGAATTGTTAAATGTTAAATAAATCTACCTTGTAACTTGTATCGATGGAAAACCCATTGACTCAATGCAGTTTTAATCCACCCACCCTCTGTGCGGCCAATCAGTGCTTCCCATAGCAATAATTTTGAATGAGCATGTATAGTACAGAAATGTGAAGCCCTAGTATAAGTGACAAGTGTCAGGAAGTTTAAGAATGGAAACTAAATCTAACATGCAGAAATATTTTTCAATCAAAAATAATTACTAACTTAATATAAACAATCACTAACCAACGAACCCTTTAACTGGTCGTATTTACTACAGCTATGCCCTGTCTACTCTGGGCTCACTGAGAAGAGTGAGGCTTGGCTGTATTCACTCTGTCACCTCTTAAATCAAGAGAGTCCCCAGTATTGGACGACCAGGGTGATCTCAAAAGCATCAATCTCCACAATAGTTATCTTGAACCAGTGAAGCAGAGAAAGAGAGAAAGGTTTCAATTCTATCTTTTCTCACTTTGAAAAACAAAGAATGAGGCAATTTTATTTTCCTATGGAAATATGCTTATGACGTACTATCTGGCTTTACCGTACTTGTATCTGTCCCTGACAGTGATTTATTTCCTCTAATAAATAAATCAGTCTTTAATTTATTATTACAACAAAACCGTTAATGTATATTTTCAATTACAAATTGTAGCTGGCAAAAGAAAACTTCCCTGTTCTTTGAGGAAGCAAAATTGAGCCTTGAGATGATAGCAACTTGAATTATTTAAATACTCAAGCCATTACTTTATTTGTCATGAATGATGCCGTTCTCACTCTGTACAACTACCTGGAAGAATTACTCACAAATTTATACATCATGTAGCTCAGCTGTGCTCATGCAGAATTTATTCTATAATTCATGTGAAAAGGTTAGCCTGGCAGTATTTGCCTGGCCTTTGGCCTTGCCTGCTGCAATGCTCTGTGCTCAATGGAGAAGACACCAGGAGCCAAGGATATTTCCCTGGTAGCATGCCCATGGCGTATAACTGCATAAACAGAGTGCCAAACCAAAACAATCTGCATTCATTTTATATTCCTGGAAAAGTTAACTTACCTTTTGGTAAGCATAGTTTTAAGGCTATTTGCTTTTATAGACCCTTTTACTTTAGATGCATTTTATTTGTGTAAACACTTCAATTATAAGAGTTCAGTTATGGTCTGTTATGTCTGAACAATAGATTTTGAATAAAGTCATTTTAGAGTTTTACAGTGTGAAATTTTCTGGAGTAGAATCAGAACTCTTAACTGAGGATCAAGATTTGAGCTTAATGCTTAATGTGGGATTCTCCTTCAATCGCTCGCTGTCCTTAGAAAAACTCCAACTGCAAGATGCAGTTATTAGTCAGAGTTTGTTAGACTTCTGCCAGGTTTTAAGCAAAATCCCAATGGGATTGGCTTAGCTTTCATGAGATGCTTTCGGCTCACTTTCTCTCCTCTGTTTCAAAGAGGATTACATGCCAAAGACAGTAATGCCATAAAATGTTTTGGCATAAAGGTGACTTCTACCAAAAAGTAGATTTAGTAAAATTCTTTCACAGTATTTTTAATTTTGTTTGATAAGCTATGTTGTCATGCTATTGTCATCAAAATATCAAAATAAAACAGTCAATAGCAGGTGTAGATGAAGAACAAGATGCAGATTTGGGGTAAAGAGTGGAACTTTAGTTGCTGTGGATAAAACTCCAACTCCAACCCAAATTGTCTATAACTCTCACAAAGCTCCAACCCAGGGGAAAACTTTGGGGCTATAGATTTGAGTCCTGCACTTTTCCATGCAACAAGTATAATATGTGTTGATTAGAAAAATGGATATCTGTTCATACTTGATTTTAATGAGTACACTTGAATTAGCAGGGCTTCATTTCTGCATAACAATGAATATCTGACACTTGTTATTTTGCACTGTCACTAATAACCCCACTCAGTAACGAGCCTTTGCGAAACAATCATGTAAAGAAATTTCCTCCAAACATGTTACTTTAGTTTCTAACAGTAACAGTTTCTATGGTGATCTTTGATTTAATAGCTGGTGACACTAGCAGCACAGATCAGCAGGATGTTACACAGCAATACAGGGGTTTTATTTAAAGAATCTTTTTTAAAAGTAACCAATCTGAATGAGCTGTGTATATCATCTGTATGGCCATCAATAATTCTCTTTCAAATGTATTAAAACTTGAAGTCATTGTAAATTATGAGACTGACCCATTCTCCTTCAAGAGACCTGCAAATCACCTCAAATATACACAAATGTGATAGATCAACATAATATAGAGTGAAAGAGTTGCCCTGCATTTTGTCAGAAACAGCACAGAAAGAGAGTAGAAGAAAGGGTGGGGAAGGAAAATTGCCTTGCTGACTGGAAACAGCGAGGTATTCTGGGGTAAGATGACAATGATGTGTTTTTTCATGCCATTTCTCTCTTATCTCTTGATCTCAAACATGCAAATTATTCTTTCACACTATTAAATTTAAGAGGAGAAGATGAGCAAAAAGTGAGGGATTTGGTCTGTCATGGTTGAGCGAGTGAGCGAGCAAGGCAGACGCTAAGGCAGAGGGAGGGAATACAAACTAGATGCTTATGTTTCGGACATGATGGCCAACAAGAAATGGGTGTTAGTACGCATGTCGACCAGGGCCACACTGACTCAGCCTAATGAAAATTGGCTGAGCATAGAGAAAGAGTGACAAATTAAATGGGCCATCAAAGCACTGCTCATGTTAGAAAGACAGAGCAAGCATTTCCTGATGGAATCTTTGACCTATATCTTTAACTGCCACCTAAACTCCATCCCTTGTTGGAAAACAGCACTCTAACATGTTATGGGGCTGGAATGAGAAGACACGATGAAATTACAGCATTTATATGGGGCACTAAGTAGGGAGATGTTGCCCCAAATGAGCTACATAGATCAATAGATATATACCAAAAATCAATAGTTCGCAATTTAACCAGTTTGCTTTGGTTTTGTGGTATGGTTGTGAATTGTTATAATCTATACTTTTTAAACTTAAATATTTGTTACTGTAATAATATGTGTATCCTTTGCAGTTTTGAACATCATTTTATAAAACGGATAAAAACGTGTGACAGTTTTCAGGTAAAACTTGAGCTTGCCTGGGAAAAAAATTATTAAGTTTTGGTAAATAACCCAAAAGTAATATAAAAGCAAGTACTGTATTTTATATTGACCCAAACTTGAATTTCAGGGCGAATTCACACCTAAAGGTCCGGTTCCTGAATCAAACCAATGCAAGGATGATACATTGTTTCAATTTTCCATCTGGTCTGGTTTGCCTTCACAAAGTCAACTCCAACAGTCCAGAAATTGTAAAAGAAAGCCATGTGATGGAAATGTTGTTCGATTATTGGTCATACAGCAGGTGAAAAGACAATTAACCCCTCAAAATTTCTGGAGCGCGTATCAGCAGACTTTAGAGCATGCGTATGAACGTTTTGAAAGACAGCAGATACTAAACAATTTAATAATGCAAGCATTTCAAGCAAGAAACTCTGCATCAGGCAGTCTTATCATAGATCATACCATGAATTGCTTGCATTTGCCATACAAAGTGGACCAGTGAAGTAAGTGGGCTACGATTGCAAACATGCAAAAATAAATCTGGCCCATACAAAAAGGCAAAAAAAACCCAGCTTATGTTGACAGAATCCATATGCATCACCCTGAATGAATGAATTAATGCATATATCTCTACCACAAATGGGCAGTATTTATGATACATGTATTTAAAATACATATTTGAAATACAAAACAGGATTTTGTAATTTCTCTTTGATAGGGTTGATGAAAACAGCTTCATATTTTGTGTCAAAATACTTTGGTGTTTGTATTTTGTAGTTTAAAAATAGTGTAAAATACTCTACAATAGTCTACATGATGACATCATAATAATGCTGCTTCTGATTGGTGACTACTCAGTACTTTGTCCAGACTTGTTTAGATCAAATCAATGGATCCAGACCTGAAGAAGAAGGTCAAGGTGAGAAATGTTTAGGTTTCCATCACTTTCCATCCATTTTTAGCACAAATTGCTACAATTCTAAACAGCTTCTGTTAAATTTTGGTGTTCATTTTAGTAGCCTAGGCTAAATCATTTGATGTTCTAGCTAACTATTTGACCGGAGTAGCAGCCCTCACAGTCAGTGGCGTAAGGTAGTAACAACAGGCCCCAGTGCAGGCTGTTATGATGGGCCCTTAGGCTACACCATTACGAAACACATACGCACACACACTGCGTTCGTGCCTAGAAGGGAACCCTTTATTGGCAAATTTATGTGCCTTATTTCCTAATTTTGCCATGGTTTAACATCTGATAAGATTACATGCAGTGAATACCTAATTTAAAGCTCCTTAAATTGATTTCTTCATATATTATACACACATTAAATTCAACAGTTTTCTTTGTGTGCGTCACTCTCCAACATAAAGACACACACTGCTGCTGCAGCAGCTGTGTTGCGTGCGTCAAACAAATGAGCACAGGGGAGGAGTCCACTGTGCTGAAGTGACGCAGACTTTTTTGGGCAATTTCAGCCTAACCCTAACCCTAACCCGACCCACAAAGCTGGCAAGGTGCTTGACCTCGTTCTTGTCCGAAACTGTGCCACAGAGTGCCTAATAGTCACACCTCTACATGTGTCTGACCACTATTTCATACAGTTCACGATATGCCTACAGGAAAAGCCCATTCTTCCAACACCATTGGTTTCACACCGCCGCAACCTCCGCATCCTGTCTCCCACTCACTTTGCCTCAGTGGTAGCTTCTGCTCTACCCTCCCTCAACACATCTTCCTCACTTGAGGTCAATGATGCCACACAATCTCTGTGCTCTACACTAAGCTCGTGCCTGGATAGCCTGTGTCCTCTATCCACCAAGCTTGCTCGCCCAAACCAGCAACCGATACCATCCGTGGGCTCCGTAGAGAGCTGCTGAAAGAAAATGGCAAAAAACAAAAGACCCGGCCGACCTTAAGGGCTACCAATTGCTCCTATCCTCCTTCTCAACAAGCATCACTGCTGCCAAAACTGCGTTCTATAATGACAGAATAAGCAGTGCCACTGACTCAAGGAAATTATTTTCCACTTTTAAAGCGCTACTAAATCCTCCTCCACCTCCACCACCCACAAACTTGTCTGCTGATACCTTTGCTGCCTTCTTCAGAGGCAAAGTGGAGGCTATAACTAGCCAATTCTCTGAAACACTACAACTCAACCATTGTAGCAGTCCTACTACATCTTTTCCTCTGCCCTCCCAGGTCAGTGGTTGTTCACTCGTTGCTCGTTTAAGTATCAGAACTCTTGACCCATAGCCGTCCAACTACATGCCCACTGGATCCGATTCCTACGAATCTCCTCCAAGCCATATCTCCTAATGTGGTCCCGACAATCACTCATGTGATAAATACTTCTTTGGCTTCAGGAACCTTCCCGACCACTTTCAAAAGGGCTCAGGTTACACCCTTGCTCAAAAAGCCCTCACTTGACCCAACTCAAGTTGAGAACTATCGACCAGTGTCTCTTCTACCTTTTTTATCCAAAACTATTGAACAGGCAGTATTCAAACAGGTCTCAGAATTCCTCTCAGGGAATGACCTCCTAGATCAGTCTGGTTTTAAGAGTGCCCACTCTACTGAAACGGCTCTTCTGTCTGTAACAGAAGCCCTAAGGTCAGCTAAAGCTGCAGCGCAATTCTCAGTTCTTTTCCTGCTTGACCTATCAGCTGCCTTTGAAACAGTCAACCACAGGATCCTGCTATCCGCTCTCTCAGCAATGGGCATCTCGAGTAAAGCACTCCTGTGGTTCGAATCCTACCTCTTGGGGCGTTCCTTCAATGTTTTGTGGCAAGGACAATTATCCTCCTCCTACTGCCTCTCCACAGGGGTGCCCCAAGGCTCAGTGCTTGGGCCCCTTCTCTTCTCAATTAACACCACCTCACTGGGGCCGATCATTCGCTCGCACGGCTTCTCTTACCACTGCTACGCAGACGACACGCAACTCTACCTATCCTTTCCGCCAGGCGATCCCACTGTCTCGGCGCGGATCACAGACTTACTATCGGACATATCTGCATGGATGAAGGCTTGCCACCTTCAACTAAACCACTCTAAGACTGAACTCTTGGTCATTCCAGCCAAGCAATCTATCCGCCATAACATCAAACTACAAATTGACTCCGCAACCATCACTCCAACCAAGGTGGTGAGAAATTTGGGTGTCATGATTGATGACCAGCTGTCCTTTTCAGACCACATTGCTGCTGTCATGCTGCTTTGCTCTATACAACATAAGGAAAATCAGGCCCTACCTCACTCAGTACACCACCTAGCTTCTGGTACAGGCCATGGTTAACTCTCGCATCGACTACTGCAATGCTCTCCTAGCAGGTCTTCCAGCTTGTGCGGTGAAACCCTTACAAATTGTTCAGGACGCAGCAGCGCGTCTGGTTTTTGATCAGCCCAAAAGGACTCATGTCACTCCGTTACTCAGTGACCTCCACTGGCTCCCCGTTGCCTCCAGAATCAAATTCAAGTCACTAATGCTTGCATACAGAGGTATAGTGCCTTGCGAAAGTATTCGGCCCCCTTGAACTTTTCGACCTTTTGCCACATTTCAGGCTTCAAACATAAAGATATAAAACTGTAATTTTTTGTGAAGAATCAACAACAAGTGGGACACAATCATGAAGTGGAACGAAATTTATTGGATATTTCAAACCTTTTTAACAAATAAAAAACTGAAAAATTGGGCGTGCAAAATTATTCAGCCCCTTTACTTTCAGTGCAGCAAACTCTCTCCAGAAGTTCAGTGAGGATCTCTGAATGATCCAATGTTGACCTAAATGACTAATGATGATAAATAGAATCCACCTGTGTGAAATCAAGTCTCCATATAAATGCACCTGCTCTGTGATAGTCTCAGAGGTCCGTTTAAAGCGCAGAGAGCATCATGAAGAACAAGGAACACACCAGGCAGGTCCGAGATACTGTTGTGGAGAAGTTTAAAGCCGGATTTGATACAAAAAGATTTCCCAAGCTTTAAACATCCCAAGGAGCACTGTGCAAGCAATAATATTGAAATGGAAGGAGTATCAGACCACTGCAAATCTACGAAGACCCGGCCGTCCCTCTAAACTTTCAGCTCATACAAGGAGAAGACTGATCAGAGATGCAGCCAAGAGGCCCATGATCACTCTGGATGAACTGCAGAGATCTACAGCTGAGGTGGGAGACTCTGTCCATAGGACAACAATCAGTCGTATACTGCACAAATCTGGCCTTTATGGAAGAGTGGCAAGAAGAAAGCCATTTCTTAAAGATATCCATAAAAAGTCTTGTTTAAAGTTTGCCACAAGCCACCTGGGAGACACACCAAACATGTGGAAGAAGGTGCTCTGGTCAGATGAAACCAAAATCAAACTTTTTGGCAACAATGCAAAACGTTATGTTTGGCGTAAAGGCAACACAGCTCATCACCCTGAACACACCATCCCCACTGTCGAACATGGTGGTGGCAGCATTATGGTTTGGGCCTGCTTTTCTTCAGCAGGGACAGGGAAGATGGTTAAAATTGATGGGAAGATGGATGGAGCCAAATACAGAACCATTCTGGAAGAAAACCTGATGGAGTCTGCAAAAGACCTGAGACTGGGACGGAGATTTGTCTTCCAACAAGACAATGATCCAAAACATAAAGCAAAATCTACACTGGAATGGTTCACAAATAAACATATCCAGGTGTTAGAATGGCCAAGTCAAAGTCCAGACCTGAATCCAATCGAGAATCTGTGGAAAGAACTGAAAACTGCTGTTCACAAACGCTCTCCATACAACCTCACTGAGCTCGAGCTGTTTTGCAAGGAGGAATGGGCAAAAATTTCAGTCTCTCGATGTGCAAAACTGAGACGTCCCCCAAGCGACTTACAGCTGTAATCGCAGCAAAAGGTGGTGCTACAAAGTATTAACTTAAGGGGGCTGAATAATTTTGCGCACCCAATTTTTCAGTTTTTTATTTGTTAAAAAAGTTTGAAATATCCAATAAATTTCGTTCCACTTCATGATTGTGTCCCACTTGTTGTTGGTTCTTCACAAAAAATTACAGTTTTATATCTTTATGTTTGAAGCCTGCAATGTGGCAAAAGGTCGAAAAGTTCAAGGGGGCCGAATACTTTCGCAAGGCACTGTATGCATACTGGGTCTGCACCCATCTACCTAAACTCCATAATACAAACTTACGTTCCTTCTCGGCCGCTACGCTCCTCCAACGAACGCCGCTTGGCTCTGCCATCCCTTCACACAAAGCAATCCCAGTCCTGGCTATTCTCATCTGTGACACCACGATGGTGGAACGAGTTACCACACGCCATCAGAGCAGGGGCGTCCCTCTCTAACTTCAAGAAGCTCTTGAAAACTCATCTCTTCTGAGAACACTTCCTCTTATAACACCTCTAACTCCTAACCTCTAACATGCACTTCCTGTGCTCTTATTCTTCTATCCCCTACAATAATCTTGTATTGATTGCACTTTTTGTTAACTCTTACTTCCTTCCCTAGGTATTTACCCCATTGATGTGATATGTACTGTGAGCTCTTACTAGTATTTATTACTGCTCTTACTAGTATGTATTGTCAGTTGTAGATCTGTAGTTGATGCTCTGTTGATGCTTGTATGTTGTCCCTCAAATGTAAGTCGCTTTGGATAAATGCGTCTGCCAAATGAGTAAATGTAAATGTAATACCCATAAACCCATCCACACAATTAAACAGGTAGACCTACTCAGCAGGGACCTGTCCCCGAAATGATAACTGCCTTTAAAACAGCGGCATGGCAGCCACACCAAATCCACTGAAAAGGCACTTGTAAAGTTACTCTATTTGAAAGGCATCCGACGAGCCTGCATTGAGCACAATCTAAATCGAAAACAATCTAATTTAGAAGATTTGCAACCCTCTCCTCCTTTTCTTTTCTCTCCTGTCTCTTCTTGAAACTACTTTTATGTGCAAATAGCATGACTGCTAGCTTGCACGTGTGCTCTTCTTGTCTACTGTTCAGAATTTGCGTTTCACCGGATTTCTGGAATCTTGTCACATGATCAAATAGAATCTTAAGATTGGACATTCATTTACATATTACCCAGCAATCATCACTGCATGTGTGGGCTATGTGACATGAATACCAAAGAAAATAAGACTAAATTCATTCTGATGAATCTGTAGAATCAAATTTTTTATATTTCTCCATATACCTACTGTTTGCTACAGACTTTTGTGACTGCAGTCAGTAGTTTTACCCAAAAGTCTGTGGTGTCAGACACCACAGCACAGGGGGACCATGCACATATGAGTGTATATATAGCACTTGATCACCATGTATAATGAAGTTGGTACTAAAATGGTTGTTTCCTATTGCTTGATGAGACTTTATGCATTTTTACGATGTAACTGACAAAGACCAGCTCGTAACTTGATGGGGCCCTTGACATGGCCCTAGACATGGGTCTCCACTGTCTGTACATATGCTCCTGCTCACAGTTAACATTAGTTGGCTACCTTCAGCCTACTTTAAGTTTCCATCAGCTACGCACTAAAAAACTAAATAAAGATCATAGTTGTGCCGACCTTTCATCAATAATAAGCATTACATATTTTAATAACTAGCCTATTATCATTATATATTGTACGTATAGGTTATAGTATTTTTGAAGTATCTCTTTCATATTTTGATTGTAATTTTCTATTCTCTCTATGCATACTAAAAAATCAAGCTGGAGTTTGTCCTTTTGCTCCTTGGTTGGCTCCTCCCCGGCTGAGGATTGGCTGTCAGTGAGGATCTGTCTGCTCCTGCCTACCACTATCCTTATTTGAGCAGTCCTGAGACCGTCCACCAATCTGGAAGCTGTGGTTGAGGCCTTCTGCTACAAAAGCCACCATACTGCAATGCAAGGACAGCTCTTGCACTCGACCTCGCCCTCTTATTGAACTGTTTTGTCTCTGTGCCGACCACTGCTTGTATTGAGCCTAAAACATATGTATATTGTTACCGGTTGAAGCAGCTTCACTTCGGTGGCTTGTTTGTTACTGTTACTGAGAGTCAGTATTTACCCTGTTAAGAGTAGTCTTTGTTAACTGTTTAGCTAAAGGCTCTGTTGCAGCAGTATCTGTCACTACTGAGAGTCAATAGGTGTTGATTTATGTTACCCACCTGGGTCTAGTTTGTGTTTTACTGTGTGTCTACAGAGCTGGGCCAGGCTTAGAGTAAGCACTGACACCCACCCTACACATAAGACTTTTCCTTGTTTAGCGACACTAGGTTTAGGGGTGCTGCGCTCCCTGTGTTTTGTTTTGAGATGCCCTAAATAGAGGTTTTTGTTTTCACTTTAGTTTTGAGTTAGTAATCCGCGTTTTGGAGGGATCTCCTTTTGTTTTCTTGAGTTTATGTTTTTGCAGCACCTACTTGCCCCAACTCTAATTTGTTGACCTTGTCAAAACTCTCTTGTACAAATAAATAACTTTTCCACCCTACCGAATACATCTGGTTTATGCGTACGTCACCTTTCCCCCTAGTGAGCTGGGACGTTAACATAATTGGGGACTCGTCCGGGATCATTAATTGAACTGTGTGGAAAAGCTATTTGTTAACCAGAGAGTTAAGTGGTCGCGCACTTGATTGTACAAGGAGTTTGCAGCTGGCTAAATGTTAATGCTAATGTGCTTCCTGCTTGTGTGGTTACACATGCGCAAGCCCGAAGGAATAACAATGATTCAGACATGTACTTGTCCGATAGTGTGCTTATGACAGTGTTTGCAGGTGACGCTGACTTAAAGGAAGTGCAGAAATCCGACATGAGATCTCAGCCTGATGAGGCTCACACAGAGAAGTCTTCAGCTGCCAACTGTTTGCCAGTCACCCGAGAACGCCTCGCTGCTGCGCAGAGAGCAGACCCAACCCTCCAACGATGCTTCTCCAGTGTGGTGAGTGACATCAGCAAAGCAAGTGGTGAGAAAATAACCTATTCTCTAGATAAAGATGTGTTAGTGCGCAGGTGGTCCCCTCTGTTAGCTACCGACTCTGACTGGGATGTTGTTTATCAGGTAGTGGTACCTTCGGCTTATAGACAACATGTGCTATCGGTAGCACATGAAAGTAAATGGTCAGGACACCTAGTAGTCACTAAGACATACAGGCTCATCCTCAAGCACTTCTTTTGGCCGGGGATGAAATCAGATGTAGCCTGGTTTTGTCGCAGCTGTCATGTATGTCAGATGGTAGGTAAACCAAACCAGGTTATTCCCCCCGCGCCCTTGTGTCCGGTTCCAGTGATGGAAGAGCCTTTTGATCGTGTTTTGACTGTGTAGGTCCCTTACCCCGTACGAAGAGTGGAAATCAGTACCTACTCACCGTTATGTGCACGGCTACCCGTTTTCCCGAAGCCATTCCACTCCGCACCATAACTGCTCGCGTCGTAGTGAAAGCCCTGACTAAGTTCTTTTCTACATTTGGGTTACCGCAGGTAATCCAGTCCGACAGAGGTACAAATTTTCAGTCCAACCTATTTAAACAAGTGATCAAAACACTGAAAGTGCAGCATGTTGTTTCGTCTGCTTATCATCCTGAGTCGCAGGGTGCATTGGAACATTGGCATCAGACGTTAAAGTCCATGCTTCGAAAATTCTGTGAAGAGAATGGGACAGATTGGGATGAGGGGGTTCCCTTCGCGTTGTTTGCCACCCGTGAAGCTGTACAGGAGTCACTAGGTTTCAGTCCTGCACAGCTTGTATTTGGTCACACATCCCGTGGCCCACTTAAAGTGCTACACGACCAGTTCTTGGCTCTCGCGTCATCGCCTACTAAAAACGTATTAGACTATGTTAACCAGTTCAGAGAGCGCTTGCACCAGGCTAATGCCACTGCTAAGCGGCTTCTCTCCGCCTCACAAGAAGTGATGAAACGTCATTATGATCGCTCTGCTGTTCCCCGCCGTTTCCAAAGAGGCGATAAGGTTTTGGCTTTGCTACCTGTTCCTGGTTCTGTTCTCTCCGCCAAGTTCTCTGGTGCCTACGAGGTCCAAGAGTGTTTAAGCGATACAGATTATGTGCTTAATACCCCTGAGAGGCGCAAGAAAACTAGGGTCTGTCATGTGAACATGTTAAAGCTGTATAATTCTAGGGAGGAAGTTACAGTTAGCACCAATAATGATCAGTCTGTACCGTCACCGGTTACATCCCATCCTGGTGTTGCAGCCATCGTTGTAACTGGGGCTGCCTCCGCTCCTGACCCTGATGATCCGCGGCCGCGTCATCCAGAGTATACGAGCGGCCGGCTTCCTAACTCCAAAGCCGTCACAGCCCTACCATCTCACTTACAACACCTGACTGCTACCCAGCAACAAGATGTAGTAAACCCGGCCTATTAAAGTTCATCCGTATCGTGCTAATCAGGTGAAGCATGAGTTGATGAAGGGAGAGGTGCTGCACCTTCTCAAAAATGGATTAGCTAAACCCAGTACTAGTTCCTGGAGTTCGCCCTGTATTGTGGAGGCTAAACCTGATGGCTCGCCCCGATTTATTACCGACTTCCGTAAAGTGAACACTGTTACGGTTCGTGACTCTTACCCATTGCCGCGTTTAGAAGACTGAGTTGACAATCTCGGTAACGGCAGGTTTGTGAGTAAATTAGACCTTTTGAAGGGATATTGGCAGGTGCCCCTAACTGACCGCGCATCCGATATTGCAGCATTCGTTTCCCCTGATCACTTTCTACAGTACACAGTTATGGCGCTTGGAATGTGCAATGCGGCCACATTCCAGCGGTTGTTTAATTCTGTGATTGCTGGAGTCAGCAGCTGTAATGCGTATTTAGATGACCTGATCATTTACACTGACTCTTGGGATGAACACTTGCATGTTGGCCTTGCAACATTTTGAGGTATATGTTGGCTCTAGCTCTCTGCCAGTAGCAACCTATACCGATCACAATCCCCTTGTGTTCTTGTCTCGCATGTACAATCATAACCAGCGTCTCATGCGATGGGCCCTGATAGTACAAGACTACAACCTAGAGACCCACAAGAAGGGTTCCGAAAATGTGATGGCTGATGCCCTTTCAAGGTTGTAGTGTATGAAGTAAAATGTGATGAAGTTGTTCTGTGAATCTGTAACTGTTTGACAAACTTTACAGTTTGTATTTTAAGGGGGAGACCTGTCATTGAACTGTTTTGTCTCTGTGCCGACCACTGCTTGTATTGAGCCTAAAACGTATGTATATTGTTGCCGGTTGCAGCAGCTTCACTTCGGTGGCTTGTTTGTTACTGAGAGTCAGTATTTACCCTGTTAAGAGTAGTCTTTGTTAACTGTTTAGCTAAAGGCTCTGTTGCAGCAGTATCTGTCACTACTGAGAGTCAATAGGTGTTGATTTATGTTACCCACCTGGGTCTAGTTTGTGTTTTACTGTGTGTCTGCAGAGCTGGGCCAGGCTTAGAGTAAGCACTGACACCCACCCTACACATAAGACTTTTCCTTGTTTAGCGACACTAGGTTTAGGGGTGCTGCGCTCCCTGTGTTTTGTTTTGAGATGCCCTAAATAGAGATTTTTGTTTTCACTTTAGTTTTGAGTTAGTAATCCGCGTTTTGGAGGGATCTCCTTTTGTTTTCTTGAGTTTATGTTTTCGCAGCACCTACTTGCCCCAACTCTAATTTGTTGACCTTGTCAAAACTCTCTTGTACAAATACATAACTTTTCCACCCTACCGAATACATCTGGTTTATGCGTACGTCACCTTTCCCCCTAGTGAGCTGGGACGTAACAAGTCACAATGCAGAATACATAGTATAATGTGAAAGAGAGTAGATTAGGCTCTAAACAGGAGGCTAGCAAAAAAACAGCATGTTAGTTATTCTCCAGTCCAATACAGCAGATAATGGTGAATCACACTAAGCAAAGTAAAGATAAATATCTGAATCAAAAAGGACTCTTAAAGCATCTACCATTATTATTTACCAAAGCAAAATAAATAAAGGTCCACAGAGAACATGTATATGTTAATGGATGATTTTCATGCTTTGTTCCCAGGGTTAAATGTAACTGCGTTACGTAATCAGGATACAAAAAAAAAAAGACTATTCTGTTACAGTACAGAAAAAAAAGATGTAATCAGATTACCGGTACATTTTGTAAAAACGAGGACACATAGGGATTACTTTAAGCACAAAGTTTCCATGAAACGGAAAACGGAATGCTATTTACTGTTTGGTAAAAACACAAAGCTAGGGAGGGATCTGTTGCAGATATTGATTGGTAGCCAGTAGGTGAACGTGGTTATGCCGACACCCCGTCATGCAGACTTTGTGCAGACTAATTCCAGCTCCCATTGAGTGAACACAGTAGCCGGACATGGGACAGAGCACAGCCTCCGAGACTGGCGACTGGGAATACAGTACGAAGGTGGTTTTCTTGCCAGTTTGGCTGAGTCAGCTAATGAGGCTGTGTTCAGTCGTGTTCACTGGGAGGCTGCTGAGCACTGTTTTGTTGATGCTCGCTCCACGCCATCATCCCCACTGGGTCCACTCACCCCTGCCGTGAAAACCTCAAGTGCTTAAACACACACTCCGGTGCTTTGAGCTCCCAATATGGGCAGAGTGAGCTAATTTGACCAGTACTTGCAGGATAACTGAGCTAATTAGATAATGGCCACTACTCAGCAGCAGTTAGCTGACTTACTACAGCAACAAGTAAAGCTATGTGTCCTCAAATCACAGAGTTGAGGCAGAGCAGCCGGGAACACAGAGAGAGAGAAAACTATCATCATCAAATATGGTCAAGTTTCAGCAAAATCACTGAATAAAGTCATGCTTTTGAACAGTAATCAGTGTTGCCCGGTCCCAGAAACACTATTTTTCTGCAGCATCATAAAAATTAGGAAAGCTTTTTTATTGTACGCGAAATTAATACAGGCCCACAAGTGCAGGATGATTTATCCACATTTAATCGTTTTCCAGGAAATAACACACTCTAAAATGTCCTACAAAACATTTTATGTCTTTGATGAGCCAGATCCTGCCATATGATGCCTAGCGCAAGGCATAGGCCTATCATAAAAAACTTTTAAACATCGCTTTTGATTTTATGGAAATGCGATATTTATAATTACATATTGTATGTTTCTCTAAAAATACACTGAGCAGACAATGCATCTTTGATACTCTCTTGTCTTTATGTGCGTATTTGGTATTGAAGTAATCTAATACTTTTATTTTGTGGTACTTGGACAGTAATTAGTAATTGTGCCGGATTACATTTTTAATGTAATCCTCCCAACCCTGTTTGTTCCGTGGTGATGAGTCGGGTTACCCCAGGGGTGCAAACTTTTCACCTTTCATTGAAATTTGCTGGGTTTGGACTTCCTATTCCCCAGGAATTTTACTGGTATCCAAATAAGCGGCTGTAAAACGGTGGATTCATTTTTTGGAGTGTCACAGTCCCAGCAATATCATTCATTTCAGAATTTCATCCATTCAGTCGATAACATTTAGAAAGTCTAGAAGAGATCTTTGTCACCTTTTTCACCCCTGATGAGTTTGCAGCCAATTAATACCCCTGGTTTCATAGACAGGTTGACAATGATATCCCAGAAAGTTAAAAATCATCATGACAACTCTGCTTGACCTAATTTACAGGAAGCAACTTTGGCTTTTAACACCAACCATCAAACAGTTAAATCAAACAGATTCCACTCAAAACACAGTTAAACTCCATGCAGTCAGATTTGTGAAGTTCTGATCGGACACAAGAAATGTAACTCTTTAATTCCATCCCATCCTTTAATTCCATCCCATGCTGTCGATATTTTATTTTATGTTGTACAATGATTTGGATGGACTTAAAATGTAATGAGATAATACAGGATCCACATAACCTCCACTTTAACAACTATCTCCATCGTCACACACAATGAATTTTCCATTTTAACACAGTAACAGATGGTCCACATGTCATTGTCAGATGCTTCTCTCTTTTTTTGCGCATGACACATATTGTATGGCTGAACGGATAGATGGATGAGATGGATCGGTGGGTGGACCCGTGGGTGTGAGGTTAGGTTAGAGGAACACACTTCACCGGTGACACTTACTCTGCTATTCTGCAGAGTGACATGGTGAGAAGTAAGTGGGCGGAGTAAAAATAAAGTGACAGCATCAAAAGACCAATCCTCTCCTCCTATTCCAATGTATGTGCTTTCGAGCGATGAGTGAAACTATGGTGTAGTGCTGCTGACAGCCAAGAAATGATCTCTCAAATAGAATTTAAGACAGATGGTACATATCGCTAGGTGTGCACAAAAACGGTCAAGGCTAATGCTGTCCCAAGATATATATATATATATATATATATATATATATATATATATATATATATATATATATATATATATATTAGGGTGCCACCCCCTCATTCTGTTCCTTTTATGATGCATAAAAACTGTGAGACGTTTTCATTCTGATATATTAATATTTACTGGTAGCTCAATGGGCTCAGTGTTTTATATTTACTTTCATTGCGATAAAATGTTATTTATTTATTTAATTCAAAATTTCTACCAAAGTAAATTAATCCTTGAGTAAGTATTGTTACAATTTTTTATATAATTTAACTGTTCTTTTTCATATTCTGATTTGTGTTATTATTTGGTTTAAATACTATGTAATCAGAATAATATTTTTGGGTTAGCACTATTGCAGCTGTAGTCAATAGTATAGTTAACTCTGTGCAGGGTCGCGAAGGGGCTGGAGCCAATCCCAGCTGTCATTGGTGAACCCTGGACAGGTTGCCCGTTCATCACAGGGGTAACTCATAGAGACAAACAAGTCATACACACATTCACACCTAAGGGCAAAGAGTCACCAATTAACCTATGGAAGTCTTTGGACAGTGGGAGGAAGCAGGAGAACATGAAGAGAACCCACACAGACAGGGGGAGAACATGCAAACTCCACAAAGAAAGGCCTGGGCCTCGATCAACAGAACCTCTTGCTGTGAGATGACAGTGCTAACCACTGCACCACCATGTCGCATCTGTGTGTCATGTTAATCTTAATTATTCTCATATTTAGCACCACCTAACAGTTATTTTCTGGTATAGTAAAGAAGGACACTTCAAGAGAGGTCACTTTACAAGACCTTCTTCTGCAGCTGTCGCTTCTATTTGTAACATTTAGGCTCTCAGAGCTTTCCACCGGGCTCAGTGATCTACAGTCTGAACATTTTCCGTTTTTACCCCGAATTATACATATATATATATATATATATATATATATGTATATGTATATGTATAATAATGTATGTAATGTATCTCACAGGATCAGCTGGGTCCCATGCAAAGATATATGATGAAAGGCTTCATCTGAAGATGTTTGGGGCTGTTGTCCACTGACAGCAGCTTTTAGCTTAATCAGACTGCATAAGCACCATGAAAATGGATTGCAAATAATTTCCCAGGTAATAAAGTATTGATGTTTGTCAGGACTTGATGTGTAAACAGCACAATTATTCATATGCTCTGCAAAGTGCTGACAGTAGCCCATAAGTCATGACTGTGTCATTCACACAGAGATAGTTATCTTGTAGTTCAAAGCCTACTTAGTGCTATTATTTTTTCATCTTTACAGGGGCTTAATTTATCACTCTGTATCTGTGCACAAGAAATTAAATGTTGAGGATTAAGAATAAATACGAAACATCTGTTTTTATTTTCATTTTTTAAAATCTGTTTTTCAACTAGATTAACTATTTCTCCTTTTAATATAGTTTTCTTATTTAATTACTCTTAACAATAAAACATATTTAGATAGCCTTGTTTATGAAGGATTTCAATCAAGTGTTGCTGACTCCACTTCAGTACTAATTGTTAACATTAAAACATAATTAAAAAGTGACGATCAAGCAGAGACGCAAACCGCTCTGCTTTGCTAATTTAAAAGTTGAACAATATTTAATCCCTGATGTATGTCTGTGTATATGACTATTTTAGGGCAAAGTTGCTAATGAGCACAACAATTGTACACTTGTGTTGCTTGGATTCATATATGGGTATACTGTAAAACAGTAATTAAGCGCTAGCTAAAGGTGGTGAAAAATGTGAGATAAAAAACAAGAAAAGACTGTCAATGAAAGGAATGTGAAACATTGCTAGTATGTCTAAACTTTAAACTTTTGAATTAACAGTAAAGTGGCTGTGTGTGTATATCCCTACATTACAGAGGACAAGATTTTCATTTGTTCGTCTACAGCGGGAAGATGTCTCCTGCACATTAGCATGTGAGGTCATCTGGCCTCCTGTTGCTTACCATCTTCACACTATCAATACATATTCATCAGCATCAGAGAGCCATTCATTTGCCAGATTGGAAAATGGGCAGTGAAGAGAGCTTGACATTCACTTTGTGCTGAATTGTTCTCACTTGACACCTAACTTGCTGATTGATGAGAAATATTATGGCCTTGAGGAAAAGCGAAGTGAAAGATGAATGAGTTTAATGCCGGAGCTCTCGTCACATCTCAGAACCACAACTCTTTATTAATATTTTGTTTTAGCCTGCACCTATCCATCCCTGTTTATGTTACACAAGTAGTATTGGATCTGTCACGTCGGGTATTTACCTGCATTTGTCTCATGGCTCTCCAGTGTGTTTGTGTGTGTGTTTGTGTGTGTGTGTGTGTGTGTGTGTGTGTGTGTGTGAGAGTATGTGTCTTTGACTGCACTAAACCAATGTATTTAAATTGGCCTCCTCGCCCAGTGTTAACTGTTTGTCAGCTAGGTATTATTCTGCAAGTGCTTTGCAATAAATTCACCAGATCCGCGAGAAGCATGTGTTGCTAGTGACACATTCTACACTGCACAGCTGGAAAATACAGACCAAGCTAACAAATCGCTCATAGAGGTTGCATGTCCATATCATACAAAGCATCTCTAAGGATATATTGTCTAAAAACAACTTTGATTGTACACGTGGTCAGAAAGATGTGGTCATATGGACACTAGTGGTCACAAAGAAAGAAAGTAAGAAAAAACAGCATCTCACACCAATAAACAACAAATTTGCACACAGAAAAAACATACAAAAAACAACAACAACAAAAGAAAAACATCAAAGTGTTTGTGCAAGTGTTGGTGGTTAGAACAAAATGATGTTAATTTTCCAGCAATGCATTAACAAGCACACAGCAATGCCTGATTAAAGCTGCACAAATTCATGTGTATACTGTCATGTCAACATCCATTTTTTTCAGCTGTTTAGCATGCAGCTGCAAAGCTATTATGTAATTTGAATTTTATTGAAAACAATATTGGTGCTTTTCCTCTGTGCACTTCCCCATATACAATCGCAACAGGAATTTTCTGTAAAAAACTACAATAATCAAAGCATACTGGAGTAAATCTAACTGTGGTGAAAGTTAGTCACATTCACATGTGAATATTTGACAGCTCAATGAATATAATGTGATAGTGGAGAAATAGAAAATAGGGTATCAGTTACTATCAGGGGGCATGTTCTTTCCATTCATTTTCAATTTCACAGGCATTTTCTGAAATTGCAAGGGTACTCCTGTTAATTTCTGACCCTGCCAATAAAATCCAAATAGTGATCCATCCCATCTTTTTCAGCACCACTACGCACCCTACTGTCAGACCCCACTCAAGCCCCCATGCCAAGATTTAATCCAAGGAAAAAGGTCAAGTGTCTGGATCATTGTCAGTGTCAGCATATTGATAGATTTCCTAGCCTAAGATTGATTGACTATTGATCAGTACATGTCAGGATTAAAGTGTTTGATAATTTCCAGTGTTTTCATTTCTGCATGATTCTTGTGACAGGACAGTTATTTGGTGATATATTCTTTTATATTTGAGGGTGGGTTTTGTGGCAGTGCAGCCCATTATCTCACAGTGGTGATGTTTGGGATCTGACATTCTAAAAGGTCATTGTAAGCTTTACGGTCAGGAGGGTGGCATAGTGGTGAGGGACCATCCTATAATCAGCCCTGTAACCTGTCCTGCTTAAGTGTCACGAGTAAGACACATAGTCCCTCCCAACTACATGGGCAAGGCTTTATGTCTGACCCTGCACTCTGGCCTCTGACCTCCCTGTGGAGAGGGACAAGAACAAATTTCATAAGAGAGGATCATGAAAAAAAATAAGCAGAGAGGGAAGAGGTCACTTTCAAGAGCGGCTCCAAGCGCTGTTCTTGTTTCCCTTAAACTTAAATCGGGTCAAACCAAAGTTTCACTCAAAAATTTCCTCAGGGCACAAGTGAAGTGAGGTTTCTGAAGTGGAACCCTGCATGTCAGCTACTTCTGCCAGTATGCCATTATTTGCACTGTGGCTTTGTTGTTATGTGTCATGCTAGAAAAAAAAAAAAACTACAGTAGTGTTTAGTTCAGGCCAAACCGGGACTGAAAAATCCTATTTCACCACTAAAAAAGGTCTAGAGAAATATAATCTGAAAATGTAAAGTTCCTGCTTGGTTGTTTTTGCGTTAAAGTCTGTCTTTGTGAAGCTACTTTGATGTACCGAGAGGTAGTAATGAGAAGGCTGATTGGAGCACTGAGTTTTAGAATCACAGGTCAGGCTGACATTGCTCGATGTAATTCATTCTGTGGAGCAGAGTGAATACCAACAGCCAGTGTTTACATTTACTAACCAATTACTCGTATCGTGTTTTACCTTGGGATGAACAGGCCTGACCAAATGATACAGCAAACAGAATCCATTGTTCTTTGAAGATTCTGTGAGGTTTCAACATGCCATAGAAGGCTCCATCAGAGATTTCGAAACAGCCATCAGAAGAGCTATGGTTAGTAAAGGACAGATAATTACTGTACTGCCTTTTATCTTTGATTGGCTTATATGAACCAGCAACAACTCTGCTTTCAGTTTCACTGATGAGAACACAGCGATAAGTAATTCAATAAATTAAAAGCTATAATTTTATTTTCTGTGTTTTTGTATCCCTACACTCAAATTTGTAGGAATGAAGTGAGGTAGTGGAACAGAAGTGGCTTAATGGGATGAACACAGAGTATTGTGGTATGCTAATGCACATACAACAAATCTTGAACAAAAAGTATATAAAGTTGCATTTGAATATGAACTCTCTTTAAAACCCTGCTTTCTCTCCAGCAATCTGTTTGAGACCCATAATGAAAGCGTAGGCACGCTCCAGTGAGCTTTCCACTGTGCATAAAACAACTGAGATGGATCAGTGAAAACTAGTATGGCATGTTAACTGCAACAACGTTGACTGAAATAGTATCCGTTGTTTAAATGATTATATCTCTGAGGTCTGCAGAGGCATGCTGGCATACTGTACCATCTAGTTTCACAGATCACATAAACTTTTATTTTATTCTTTTATGTTGTTTTATCATCTTAGAGAATATGACAAGCAAGGCAACACATTACTACGTTTACTACCAAAATTATCCAAATGCAGAGGGGGGTAATATTCCATTTTGAATTGGTTTGGATTTGGGAACATCTTAAAAAAATAAATAAAATAAAAACAACTAAAATCTTAAAAGCTTTTGAAAATAAATGGATGCCCTTGAAAGTGCTTGATTTTTTATTCAGATAGCACTCAAATTCCTCAATATGCCTCAGCTTTCTGGACCTCTCTCCATCCTAAGATCATCACTTCACATCGTGAAGCAAGCTCTCTGATGGATATTTGATGTAGCAGCAGTTTTAAAATGAATGATTTCACCTACATTCCAAGATAAGGAGTAAAAAGATGAGACCTCCTGTGTCTAATTTTGACCAGTGCTTTCCCACCCCAAAGCTTCACAACTTTGGGTCCTTGAGCTTCATCAGACGAGACCCTGCTAGTCACTGACAAGCAAAAATGTTACGTCCAGTTCAGTGGGGGAACCCTGAAATCAGATGAACACCGAAAAACCACAACCCATTTTTCACTATAATTCTTCTTCACCATACATAGACCGCCAGGACTTTCATTACAACATGGCCAGAGGCACAAGAAACAAAAAGGTGGTTTTGCCTTCTATTTTATCACCAATAATAAATAATGTATCAATGCACTGGCTTGTAATCTCAAAGGAATCATTAGTGATGAATTACTTACCATGTGGCCTTAAGTGTGCAGGTGTAGCCTAGAGCTTTGACCTTGTAAGACACAGTTGACGCAATCGTGATGGCAAATATTACCTTGGAAAAAGAGGATAGTATGCAAATGATAAGTGTAATGATAATCTGTGAATATTGTGATTCAACAATATTGTTTCTTGCAAAACAGCATAAACAAGATTATCCTCCATTATTTTTTGAGGGATTTCTGCCAGGACTTTATATATTTATTCTTTTACACTTTAAAGTACTTGCTATTTCATGGGTGAAACACAGGGCCTGCAAACTTTTTATGTCCAGCAGCATATGCACTGCATGTAAGTAACATCACACAACTCTGAGCTTTGTATGCTTCTCTGTCATGCCCTTTCAGTTATTCATGTCTCCAAAGCTAGAGACAGACTCTCAGTCAAACACGTCTGTTTGAGGCTAGTGTAGTTTATTTGGTTTCTAAAGATACATCAGATTTAATTTTGAATGGCAGGATGTCAGTTCATGCTCACAGCTTTCACTATAACCCCACTTGTATACTGTATGATGAAATGCAAACTGATTGAAACAGCAGAAAGGCTCTTCAAGCACGGTTAGGTCCACCAGTGCAAGGTCTCCTGAAATTATATATTCAGGTATACTGCCAACAACAAGTAATACTTTACACTGTAGCTGGAATTGTACACTTTCTTTTAAATTATTCCACATATTATCCAAAAAGAAACCACACATTTAAATTGCACTTAACAAAATGTCTCCTTTCTGACAGAATTCATACTATTAAAGAGAAAACACAGGAAATTGCACAAGCAAGACCTGAACCTGTTGTTAAAGTGTAATAACAAAACCACCCAACCTCCTCTCTATAAAAGCATGAATGATTTACATCAGAATAGCTTAACCGGCTCATTTTATTGTGGTACGTTCCTCTAGCATCTATTCTTTTCAAAGGGTAAATTAAGTTCAAAAGCACACGCTCACTGAATGGCTGATTTGTCCTGGATGAAAAGGATGGTGGAGAAATCTACAATGGCTCCCTGCATGGCAATCACGAATTGGCCTGAAAGCACAGGAAGCCATGCCACCATGAGTCTGGTCCAAGCAACTCTATTCAAATGACTACGTCCATGTCTCCCTGTAGAAATGGCTCAAATGAGCCTGTTAGCCTTTGAATGAGTCGGAGAGGAAAACAGGACATGTCAACCAGGGAGAGATCAACAGGGAAACAAGAGGAGCGTTCGTTTCTGCCTCGGGGAGTTGTACTAGCTAGTATCCTCTGCTCTCCCATGCACTGATATGACAGTCAATGCTGATCCCCCAAAACACTGTTACGGTTAATGAATGAAAGGCAACTCCACATAGTTTTATGTCAAATTTGTCTCTAGGAGTAGAACTTTTGACTACTTTGTTTCCACTATCTTTGCTGAATTTGTTTCAGGCGCCCCCCCCCCCCCCCCCCCCCAGTCATAAAGGATGTGGTTGTTGCACGACAATCTGTTATTATTAGAAGCAAAATCACAGCAGAGAAGGTGTCATTGAAACAAATAAGTCAAAATCTTATAAGTTCATTCTTTCCATCTGTGTTTTCTGAAAATATACCACTCCAAACATGATAAAACACACCGCAAAGTGAAAATAATTGCCGTTTCAGATTCATAGCAAGAATGTGATTCTGGTCCAATGCCAGTTCCTTGGCCAAACGTTTCCAAAAGAACATAGTTTGCTGGCTCCCTACTGCTCCTCTCCTGGCAGAAACACTGTGTTTAACTATCAGCTTGACTGCATTAAGCACACTTGAATCAAGGTCTCTTAGTTTTGTTGTCACCCAGTCAACAACCACATCTTATAACCCATGAAACGCGTTACCCTGCCTGTTATAGTCCCTCACCCCTAGATTAAAAAACTAAAATCTTCACCTAATTGTGCACTGATCCTTTGCATTGTTTATGGAATAAACCTTTGTTTAACACTTGAGATTAGAATTGGACACATTGCTACTATGAGCAGAGGACGTGAGTGTGTTGGTGTGAAGAAAGAGAGGCCTCTCCCTCCCCAAGGGATCAACAACATTCACAGTTACCTTGGTGACCGATGAGAGACTGCTCTCCCTTTGCCACATAAACCTTATTTACTATTGCAGCTGTTCAATTTTGCAACACCTACCCCACCTTTTCTCTTATTTGGTTCTCTTACTCCATGCCTGAAGTAGTGCACCTTGCGCCTTGCTCCTTGTCTCTACCCCTAAGATATATGCATCTGAAATGACTGCTGCAGTAAGTCTCCACATTCTTAGAAAACAACCTCTAGGTTGCAGGGAATTCAAATTAGGCCTTTCAAAGCAATAATTATAATTCAGTAGGTCACCCATCTTTATTAGAGCATTGTTTTGGAACTTGCCTGTTAAAGGATTTTTTTATTGTTTGTTTTTGTTTTGGTCCTCACAGGCTATTACTTTGCAAGAGCTTTGCGTCACCGTCTGTTTATTTTCTTGGAGAATCATGTCTATCAGAGAACGAGCTGGGAACATCAAAGGGCTTGACATACACACACAGACAAACTGTCCAAACACACATGCAAAAGAATCAATGCATGAAACGGCATACTGTCTGTAACAAACAGATATACAAGGAGACAGACGCACATGCCCATTTGCCCACACCCACACACATATGCACAGGCAAACAAAGCAGTCCCCGTCCCCTTCCGTCCTGCCTCTCTACAGAGAGAAGCTTGTGATGCTAAACTAATAAAGCCAGCATGGTGGCCACAGCAGAGGCTGGTGCACTGTTGTTAGTATTATATCACACCCTCATGTGCAGCCAGTATCCTCGTAGCTAGTGGTTCACCGTCATTGCTATGACCTTAGAGACCCACTAAACTGGGTAAATGGTGTGTTAATGAATCACATGTTAATAGAGCAAATGAATGAAAAACAGGGGTGCTGTCATGCTATCTTTTTTACAGATGCACTCACAGCATGCAGTCACTTAGGGGAAAGTTAGAAGAAAGCAGTTTCAAATGCCAAGGTACTAATGTAATCAAATTATGTTACTTGGCACTGTTTCTGAGATAAGTTCCTCTTTTACGTGAGGCATGAAGTAACATTTCAGCAGATAAATGGCGTGATCAGTGATGGGAGAGCAAGCCATAATGACAACATGACTGCCATTGTTAAATATTTTCATTGCTGTGAATAAATCCTGGTGTTAATGCGGAAATAGCCTTTGGCCAAAAGGACAGTGCAAAGCACTGGCATTTGTGGCATCCCACAGACAGGAGGAACGCTTCAGGCACAGAATGCTCTCAAGGTCTTGGACAGTATGGGAATTAAAGTCCATATCTTGTTTTCTTTCAATAACAAGCAGATTCAAAGCACACATGTAAATCTGCATTATTAAAAGTGTATAAAGTTTGGAGGAGTACGAATGAAAAGTTGATATCAATCAACATCAATTATTTTTGTTTTGCAGCATGTGCACTCAAATGGTGCCCTCTGCACTGCTTGCTATTTCTTAATGACCTGGCTTACCATTGAGTTAAATGACAAAAATGCGTTCAAAGAATCTACATGAGAAAAAAACATGCTGAAAAAAGTAATAAAATTGCTAAATGCTGTCTAACCAAAGGCGAGAATAGACAATTGCAGGTCCGGAGTCATCATCTGTGTTAAGGACAAATTAAACTCATAGACCTAACCTTGTGTATGTCAGCTCATCAGAACTCGACTTTTATTAACTTTTAACAAGTGGTGAGTGGGAGAAATGCTAGAAACATAAACTTATTTTCATGCAGTGTCATGTACTGCTTAATTCAAATACCAGGCATGAAATGAAAGCCACAACATCAGAATAGTTGAAGCGTTTTCCTTTTTTCTGTAGGCAAAACCAGGACATCTAGCTTGTATGTAGACAAGCTAGAAGTTTCTTCTTTGCTTTGAGGTGTGTACCCTTTTTGCCTGGAAGGAAACAATAATAGGAATACTTTATGTACAGAACACAAAGTCTTAACAGCATTTATTGCCTATGGGAGTTGTTAGTATAACTCATAACTTAGTTTGTGGGATGAGCCTACTATAAAGTAAAAGTTTTTATGAGTCTGAGTAAAAGCGTTACATTTATGTTGACCTGCTCATCTCACAATCACCTAACATCAAACCCTGCAGTTTACCTTATCTTTGTAAGATTATGTAAAAAAACTTTGGAGTTCATTCTACCTAAAGTCAGATTGTATTTATAGAATTCCACAGAAAAAGAATCAATATTTATGGAAGTATGTTTTCCATTGTTGTGATACTGATTTAATTTTCACTTCCCCCTACCTGATAGAATTTATCCCAGGAAATTGCTTCATTGTAGCATTATGAAAGCATCTCCACTGCTCAAAATGTCTATTGAAACACACAATTTTATTGATAGTAAGACATGCACAAGTGCAACTTGTAGTAATGTTACAGGTATTGCTCACCCTGTGGCAGTCATGCTTGTTAATGTTTCATGTTTAAGAATACACTCAAAAATGTCACAAATGAAATATCATGGTACATTACAAAAGTCTTATAGTTTACAATTCATCTCTGTGTAATCTGTAAGTGTTATTTTTAAAGCATTTCATCACGTTTTCCATTTGAGACTCACACTGAAAATACCAACCAAAGTTTTTCTAAGAGTTTCTTCACCAAAATGGGATGACACAAAATGCCAAAGTCTATTTCTCATTATCAAACCATGGAATTTCAGCCCAGTCTGTCCTCTTAGACAGT
The DNA here is from genome assembly GCF_014851395.1 of Micropterus salmoides. Lineage (NCBI taxonomy): Eukaryota > Metazoa > Chordata > Actinopteri > Centrarchiformes > Centrarchidae > Micropterus > Micropterus salmoides. The sequence goes on from NW_024044237.1 coordinate 20,530,542, forward strand.
TCTGCTCCTCACGATTCATATTCAACAGGGTTGTGAAGTGAGAGGGGTTTTTGGTTTGGGAAGTTTTTCCCCAATTCTATTTTTCCATTTCAGTTGTTTTTTTATTCAAATATCCTTAATGTTACTTGACATAGAAACACAGGACTAAACATTTTTATAGAATGAAGTGAGCCGGAGGTGCAAATAAGTAAATCATTTTGTTCAATTTGTGGAGGAAACACAGTGCCATAGTTGTTGAATTAATCAGAAATTGAACTAAGAATGAAAAAAATTAATTGATTTAAGCTGCATTTCAATTTACAAAAATGTAATCGTTGTCATCCCCTACCATGCTGATGACAGAATTTTAAGCTCTGTGATTGGCTATGCCATGCACAAATGCACCTTTACAGTTGTAGTTAGCTTCTCCCCCAAAGGTCTGATGCACATATGCTGGTACCTTTGACTTTTTATTAAAACGCCAGATATTTTCTAATACTAATGTTAATCTTTGGCAATGATAATTCAACCGGGAGAGTTTCATGTGCATCCAAGCCATAGAAGTGCTCCAAATTTGAGCTTGAACATTATTGGGAATAATAGATCAGAAACCAGAGGCACCCAAGATCAATCCCTCCATTTTGTAACTCTATACAAATGATTGGTACCAAACATGGGCGTGAATTTCATCTAACAGTTGTGGGGGACAAAAAACATAAAATTTCTAAAGAGCAATTTTTGAAGGGGACACAAATACAGCCAAAATTGTACTTGCATAGGATACGTGTACACAGAGGGAAGTCTTACTACTATTTTTCTGGCCAACAACACAAAGCACAAGTTGTTTAATTATGACATAGGTTCATAGGTTCACCACGCGGACATTTTATCCTAATTAACTTGCGTCCTCTACATAGTATTTCAGGTTTTTCTGGGACAGAGGACGTCTCTTACTTAGATTTTTAACTGCAGCAGGGCAACTAATCTGCTACTTAACATCATAATGCGCAAAGCCCAACACAACGGTAGATCTACGGTATTAGGCTAATATTGGTTCACACAGGCTTATCGCTGTACTAGCTGTATAAGAGATGCACAAATTACATTTTTCCTGGCTGATTCCAATTACTGATTTCTTAAAGGTCTGACCTGCCAATTAAAATTTGGCCTATAACTATAATTGACAGCATACACAAACATTTTTGTAACTTTTATTGGAAAAATCTGTTTTTGTTAGGATATAAATGTTGGCTGTTCTCACTGGGGTCCATTCAAAACATTGGTTATTAAATAACATTCGCATTATCACTGGAAGGAGCTGTTATCACCTACAGTCCAATGGAAAATAAATTGCAGCAGCCTATAAACTAGGCCATTTTAACATATATTTTCCTAAAAAATATTTGAAAGAATACATTATCTCTAATCTCACCATTTTAATTCTACTGAATTCTCCACCTTATTTTTGTGTTTAATCACAAACTACAGTAATCTGCTCACCTTGCTTTTCCCTTCAGATGCACATGCACACACCTACACCTGTCCCTCTCTCTCTCTCTCTGTCTGCTCTGACTTTATACATCAGCAGTTTTATAAAAGACCACTTGTGTTTGGTATTTTTTCACCCGTGATTCTGTTTTCACAGCAGCAGATGAGCTGCGTGTGGAGGAGGATTGTTGTTAATTACCGATCAAGACCACCGTGATATGAATGTCATCGTCATCAACAGCTGTGTTCACTGTTGCTTTACCTGGCCCGTGCTTTACAATCAACCTATCCACGTTGTCTTCTAACGTGATACAAGAACGCATTTCTTTCTGTGTGTTTCTCTGCAGATGTAAATAGTAAATAAATGTAATGTAAATAAAACTTCTTCACTCTAATGAATAACTTCCACACACCTAAGACATGTTTTAGCATCTGTGTGGCTGCGACATGAAGTTACTGTCTCTGCTGTGCAGCGTGTTTGTAACGTTCAATGTGACAGGCAGAAAAATGGATATTTGACACTGCTCGGCCCGGTCACTGGTCAGGACTGAGTAAGCAAAAAAAACTATTGGCCTATTTCAGTCCCCAGCTGATCAATCGGCACATCTCCAGCTGTAGAAGGTGACTTACAATCCAACAAGCTATTAAACAAGCTACCAAACAAGCTAGGTAATGTTATATTATAAAACGGGTAGGTCAAATCAAGCAATTCGTTTATAGTAGTGATATTATGAGCGTATACAACGGGTATGACTTCGAATTCCTTTGCACAGATCCCTATCACTCCACGACGAACAGGGTTCAAGTTATTATCTGAGCTTCCTGGGGGTCTCACACCCCATTTACACCTGGTATTAAAATACGATCTGATACAGATATGATCGTATTTTACCAGCAGAGATAAATAAATAAATAATGAGAGAGAGCAATAAATCATTGCTTATTACGTGATTCAACATTTTCCTCTCTCACACACAGGAAAACGCACAAAGGCACACACACAGCAGTCCACTACTTGCCCCAGATGTCAGTGATATTTCAATAGCCTGTTCCAAAGACTATTGCTCAAGGAGAGACGCAATTCCGCCCTTTCTGGTAGAGTTTTAGTATTTTATGCACTGCTGGCCGCCGGCACACAGTAGCAAGGATATTATCATAGGCGTATAAATTCAAGTTACCAAAGTCAATCAGTTTTTAGTGGCTGCACAACAAACGGCAACGTGCAAACAGATAATAGTTCTAATAATTCTAGCCTTTGATGTATGTTGCTTAGCAAACGTCATACACTATGTAGCCTACTGACAGCCTGGTGGAACTACTTTTTGTATTCATAAAGAAATGTCTGTTGATGAAAAAAAGTCAAATTGTAGTGCGTCTGTTAGCCTACTTTATTTTTTGCCATACTTGGTAACCGTTTTTATAATGAACAATGTTTGACTGTGAAATAATGAGTGTATACCAGGCCTGTCATGAGTTATTGCTTAAATAACATAGTAGGCACATGGAAAAATAATTGGTTATTATAAGTTTTTGTCATCATTATATTATTTAAAGGTTTTTAAGGGGGGTCAATCCTCAGAAAGGCGGGGTCCAGACCCGCCAGTGATTTCCGCCTATGGTACCAAAGCATGAAGTAGTGTGCCTAATATGTAGCAAGGCAGAATTTTAGGGTGTGGAGGTAGGGGGCGTGGATGGGCGAGAGTCCATATGTAATGACAAAGGTTGCTAAAACTCTAAATCACTAAAAAGTCCATCTATCCCGTACAGGCCTGTATATTGACTCTTAAATGACTTTAGGGGGATTTCTGTAAACTCTCTACTACTTCCTCTTGGCAACACAATGTGTTCCAACTGATGTCTTTGTGTATGGAAACACTGCTTTTTTCCCAACAATAATACGTCCTAACTGCATTGCAATCCTGCAGATTCAAATCAGGGAAGACACTCTACTGCAGTCATTTTGGCGGGGAACTGAGAAAATAAGAGGATACTGCCCTGTTCTCAATTAAGTATGATGCCAAGCAATCTTTCAGTTCAGACCTGTGATGAGTATTACCACTTTCTCAATCACTGGGATAAAGGCGTGGGGTCACCTTTAATGTTGTGCAACAAAAGACCATCCTTAAAGGTCCAGAGAGGTATTGAAGTCAGTTCAGCACTATAGTCCCGCCACTGCAATGAGAAATCCTTTTTATGTCAGGAAGCTTGGCCTGATTGAATTCCTTTGCGTATCAGTGAATGGATCAAGTAAGAAAGGGGAGCAGATTTGTGCTTGTGATAAACTGTAGCCTCTGCTGAGCCAAGGATTTACAGCAGGCCATGTTGATGAAATCCACTCCTGCAGTGTGTACTGTGTAGCTGCTGTGGTATTTTTAACAACGATGCATAATCCAGATACAGAAAATCACTCACAAATGACCAGCTCAGGTGTTACAAATAATTTATCATTTCCATTGTGGCACCACTTAAGTCTTGTTAAGCAAATGAGTCATGTTCGGCACTTGAGATCCATATTATGCTTAATCTGAATGTTGGTAGTTCATGTAATTTCATAAACAGTCAGGTTCAGGCAGTACACACAGTCATACCACGCATTTCCAGTTTTTAAGGTCAGATGATGTGTGGCTTCTTGTCAAATGTTTTTAATGCAGAGCAATTATAGCAGCAAAGCAAAAGGAAAATAAATTGTGGCCAAAGAAGAGATTTTCAACCTGCTTATTGTTCGATTTACCACCGTAATGTGTTTTTATCCTTTATAATTCCCTGTGACTCAATTATTTCTGGTCCGAATAAGTCTTGCAAGCAAATAGACACATTAAACACTGGCTCAAAACAACCCATTAGTACTGAGTAAAGTTTAAAAAGTATTGCACTGGGTCAATTTTTATGATAGATAGATAGATAGATTCAGTGACATTATCCACTTTCAAAATATTATCATACATTAGCACTTTGTGTCTGATTACCACCTCGTGTGCCAAAGTTTCTCTATTTGCCCGAATTGGCTTTTTAATAGTCCTGGGGATGTTTCTGGGTATGTTTTGGTCCATTTACTGAGTGAGTATGTCATAGGGACACAGCCTGCAGTGAGCTGTGGCCATCAAGATGAGACTGCAGAAAAGTAATAGCAGCCACAATAGCTGAACCCAATAAGAGTAGAAAGTACAGAGAAGCCTGATGTGCAGCAGAAAAGGCCCATTTAAAACAGGGAGAACATGAGCATCGGTTTTCTATCTGAATGACAAAAATAAGAGCTGAAAAGCAATGCAGCACCAGCCTGCAGCCTGTAGCCAACTTTGCTCAGGTGGGACTATTTCAGGTTCTCTTCCAAGACTTGATTAACACACATAAAACATGACAGGCAGTGTCATACAACGTCATGTTTGTTCTTTTCCTTTTTTCCATATTCTCCAGTCCAAGCTTGCTTCCGGCTCCTTAACGCCCACAGCAAATCACAATATCACAACAATGAGAATCTGTACACATCCCAGCTACAAGAGTTTTCAGGTTTTGGTTTTCTGTAGTGTTTGACAAGGTGATCCATTTTGTATATTCATGCATACATGATATAATAATATTAAAATACATTGTTTGTCCGTGCCCTCTAGAATGGTAACTGACCACTCAAAGTGCTTACACTACATACACGACGAACTCCATTCACACACATTCATACACTGATGGCAGAGGCTACCATAAAAAGTGCCAAAAAAGCCTTCGGAAGCTGGGGTTCAGTATCTTGGCCAAGGACACTTTGACATGCAGGCTGGGGGAAGTCGGGATCAAATGGCTGCCAATCAGTGGGTGACCCGCTCTACTTCTAAGCCACAGCCGCATAGCAGTGTTTTCTGGTCTGAACCAGGACCGTTACAAATCACTGGTGATTTGTTTTAAGATGTGACACCACTATGGTTGTTTGTTTGTTTGGGAACAAAAACTTGATATTAACGTTTCATTCTTACTCATTCAAACTTAATGCACTTTTAATAAGATTTACATTTTAGCTTTGACTCATCCATTCACCCTGTCAGACTTTGTCGATCCAAAACGTCTGCTTACTTCCTCCTTTCTACCCATCGTAATTATACGGCACTAGCGAGATGCATGATTTTCAAAGGCATTTGCTAAGAAGCAAATAACCTTTATCACTAGCTACTTTCTCTCACTTTCTTTCTAAACTTGATTATGCTTGGGAAATGGGACCATCTGTGGAGCATGTGAATGCACAGAAACCCGCTAGTTGCAATTCGCAACCCTCATCACTAGATGCTACTAAAACTTACATACTGAACCTTTAAGTATGTTAAATTAATCCTTATCACTGTGAATGTGATTGGTCTAGGTAGCAGCCACCAGTATACAGTAAATTCAAGGGACGATCACTTGACACGTAACATTTAACGTTTCAAAAGGGAAAGCATTTGTTGCACTTTAATAAGTAAATCCCAGTAAACAATTATACATTTTAGAATATTGTCAGATTTCAATGTGAGAGCCATCCAAATCTCACTTAAACCCCCTGTAAAAAATATACAGTTCACTGGCTCTCTGTGAAAGGTTTTAGCTTTATTACATTGTATCATCAATAAAGCCTAATAGTATTGAAATGTATAAACAGCAACATGGCGTATTTACAGTAGTAACTGATATTAGTAGAATTCTTAAAAAACCCTTTGGTCAGAAACTGTGTATAGTATCTCTATAATATAAATGATGAGAGACATTTTGTTCTAAAGCCAATTGGTTGCCATAGACACAACCGTAAAAAACCTCTAACCTTTATTGGGACCATTTATACCTCCATTGCCCCAGCTGATGGTATCGAGCAGTAACCGTCCTGGATTTACAATGACCACCCTGCACTCTGTTTCTGTCCTTCGCTACATCCCTCCCAGGAGGAATCTTGGAAATAGATTTACAAGACTTTTATTTGATCAGCATGGTTTGTTTTCTTTACACCGTAAGCCAGTAAATTTGTAACATATTATTGACACCAGGCTGAAAATGTGGATGATGAAATTGACTTTAATGAATGAATTCCAGGCAAATGCTAGTGCAGGTCTATACAGAATCTGTATCAGGCTGTTAGATATCAGCATTTTTAATTAACTTGCAGTGAATATTTTTTTTCACGTGGTTGAAGTTTTAGGTTTTACAGTAAACCCTTGAGATACATGTGAAAAATATGGTAAATATGTTGAAAATTCTCATTTTCGGAGTATTGCATGTCACTGAATTTCCCACACACACAACGCAGCAAATAACTAAAATATGCACGCCTAATGATCAGCTCAAACGTCTTCACTACACAACAATTATACAATAATCTTGCTTGGATCCAGTAAGCCTTGACATATATGTATTACACAGTGGTCTTTATCAGAGCCTTTTGTTAATTTGTATTGCTGAAAATGTCATCCAGTATGTACAGCAAAGTGTCATTATGCTCAATCACTGTTGAGGTAATTGTGGAACACACAAGCAAACACGGATGACCTACAATATGTTCTTCATGGCATTTAGAAGCATTCTACAAAAAAAGGATGGAATTGCTTTGAAATGTTATGGGCATGCCATTTACCAGTATTCTTTTTAGTCTACCACATTAATTATATTTACGTGTTCGGGATGCGTTTTGTCATTCAGAAAGCCACAAATAACTCTTTACTCGGCCAGCTGATTTCAAGCACTGCTTGTTTATTTATGACCAACATGAGAGCAATGCACAAGAAAGCCCTGTCACTTTTGGGCATTGCTTAATCATATTTTTAAGATATCACTGCTGAACATTCACAGCAATATATTTGAATATGATTTGTTAATGTCTGCTGTATATTGTTGTGCGTTGTGCCATGTTAGACAGACAATGGAGACAGGAAATTAACAAAGCAAGCAGCCCAGTGGAATTAAGAGATAAAAGATAAAGATTATAGAAACCCATCTGTAAATCAAATTGCTTTAGATAGTCTAGACAATGAAAAATGTAGTTGTACATGGCAGGTTCTTGTTGAACACGTACTGTGGAGCTTCAGTCACTGTTGCTGGTGTTACTGTGATTCTGGTGGACTATATGAGTTACTGTCAGTTCACTAAACAGTGACACAGATCAATCGATGGGGAGAGCAGAAACACAGACATCACGGATCACATGTTGGAGATGGCTGTCAAGTTTTTACAAATACGCAGCATTTTAAAAAGAATCCAACAACAAAGTGTGTTTTGGATAACCGATGGACAGCAAATACACTGGCACACACATGATCTAGTTATAGTGTTAAATCACACACAGACATAAGATTAGAGTAAAAAAGATATATATGTTCTAACATTCTCATTTGCATATGTTACCATTGACACAATTTGACAATACACTGATGCTTTGTGATTTATTATGCAGTCATTTAATATTGAATAAAATGGGGCAGAAGACCATTTGAGTTAAAACACTAGCCTTTTCTCTGTGGTTGAGATGCAAAATAACGCTTGAGAAAGTACAGTTGAGAAAACATGCTACATCCCTGGTGGCAGCTCAGTCCTCTTTCACACCATCACCGCAGGCTTCATGAGCACTGAAACATCTGCATAGCCAGAAAACTCCTCAAAACAACTGCGAAGTGTCTCAGGGCAATACCAGAAAGCACAATCAGAGGCTGGTGCTTTGTTCAAACCCGGAGTGTTGTGCAGTATGGGGCCTTGCCTCTGAGCTCATATGAAGCCATGTCACATCACAGTAGGCTTTGGGATCCTCCGGGCTCTAATTGGGACACGGGGAAATGAATTTCCCAGCTATGACCTGTCTAGGATTTGCAGCCCAGGCAAAGTGACGACACTTCACATTACATTACATGTAAAGAAAGATTTCATCTCTTTTTAATCACAGAGAGGCCTCCCCACAATGAACCAATTTCCTTTCAAATTCAACAATCTATTATTTAATTGCTATCATTTATTCTGTCAGAATAACTGATAGAACATGATGATTTTTTTTCTACTCTTCATTTTACTTTTGATGATTCGCCACAATGAATTCTTTCTTATCAGACAGTATGAGATGTAGCATGTGAGTCAAATATGACCACTGTAAACTTGTCACCCACTTTGCTGTGCTTTAAATGATAACTGAATACTTGTTGAAAATCAACATATTTCAGCATTCTCACCAGTGTCCCTCAAAGTATGAAAACTCCATTAAACTTATCTTACACAATGTTTGCAGAAAATGAGTCATTACATTATAATTTCATGCTGCCAAGACATTGTGCAACCCTCTGGAGAGCTCATGTCATGTTTGTAGGGACTTGAATCATGATAGCCTCCACATTATGGCACATAACCTCCTGTATGCTTTATCCACCAGGGTAAAAGCAGCAGAGTAAGAAAACAGAGAAGCATTAAATTTAATTCTGGTGGATTTCCTTGTGATCCTTTTATTTTCGCATTGCATCCATTCCATGTGGTTTAACTAAGCGATATTATTTATGAAATGCTACCACACACCCTTTCCTGCAGCTGTGCAGGTCTCACTGTCATCAAATTAACAGGAGCATGAGACATTGAACTAAAAAATGCTTGCTGCCAGGGACTATCATGGTCACTGGCTGCAAATGCACAAAGCTCTGTCATGCATCCCTCTGCTGCAGGGAATCCTGGGCCTATATGGTTGCGGGTGTCAGGGGTCCAACGGGCGATTGAACTTCCTTCTATGTCCTCCACCTACACCAGACCTGTCAGAGACTCAGTACGATCCTGGTGCACAGTGTGACAAGAGTGACCCGGGAGCCTGCGATTCCCCCCTCCCTTGCATTGGTGGCACTTGCAGGCCTAATCTGAAAGGCACATCGCAATGGCAGGGTTCTGTGCCACTGGAGGCCACACAGTGAGGACAGGTCATCACCACCGCAGCCTTCAAAGAGAGCTCCATCAGACCACACTTGGCACATGGTGCTTCTCATGCCTGCTGAGGATTTTTACCGACACCAAAGACCTAGGCAGGGCCAGATTTCTGCTCCCCAGACAGCCAGCCCTCCTACTTTTAATAAATGTGTATTCACAGCATCAAACAGACTAATTACTGTATTCAAGGGCAATCCATTATACAGTAGGAGGTCCACGGTACTGTCACTTAGGAAGAAAAAACATCTTATAGCATGGGGTCTTCATTGCCTTGGCAATGCCATCCTTGAATGCTAGTGCTTTACATTCCCCATTTGTACCTAATAATATATTCTAAAGGGCATGACAGCAAATTTTTTTTTTAATTCCCTCGACCCCCCCACCCTTCCTCCAGCTCCTCAGCCTTCTTTGCGTTTTAAGAGACATGAAGTCGGCTGAGTTTGTCAGTAATGGTTGATAACTAATTCATTGGTCCTCTCTCTTTTTCAGAACCGAGTGGTTTTCATCTTATTTCCCACTTTAGAAGTTTCACTTTTAATCTTTTACTTAGTCGGTCTGCCTGGGTGCCGAGTCCCATGCTGGGTGTATTTCCTGCCAACAATAAAACTGTCTTTATGAACTTTATGAATTGCATCTTTTAACTTATCATTCCCATGTGGTGGAATGCAAATGCTCAAAACCCCCCAAAAAAGTTACATAATTGTGTGATTATGTGTTTAGATTAGTATCTAATTAGTATGTAATCTTCAATAATTTGAACATGAGTAAGGCAAGTCACTTGCATGTTTCTAAGCAGAGCAACGTGGTGCATAATTTTTCATATCAGAGAACAATATCAGCCATAACTGGAGGCTAACTGACTGGAGAGCCACCCCAGGCCAGTGTTTTTTAGACTGCAGGCAGTATCTATCGTAATCAAAGGCTTTTTTATGCAAATGTGTGCTGACTGACTCTTTTAGAAGTAGAAAGGCTTTTGTATTTCCTATTGAGAATCACTCTCATTAGGAAATGGAAATTCCTCTTCTAAATGAGCTGCAAAAGCATCTTGGTATGTACACCATCACTGTGCCACATTTGCAAATTTCAAGCTACATGATGATAATTGTTATAAAAGAAAAGATGGGATTAGATGACTTTGAAACAGTGCAAACAGGTATGTATGCGGTTTCACTGTTCATCATTGTAGATGTGAATTGATCTGGGTATGCAATGTCACATTTTGTGACATCTGATGTTTTGCCAGTTGTTACTAAGGATCAAAACATGAAAAAATTAATTAAGGTAGTAAGTGGTCAGCGCAACAGGACAGAGGCTGTGCACACATCTCTGCAACGACATGAGGCTCAATTAGCAATGGCTCAGAAACAATGCTCCTGGTCGTGTCACATCAGTGTCTACGTTTAAAGCATTTGTAGATATTTCTTACTGCATTCAAAAGCACAGATTCTTCGAGGCACGTTTTTTTGTGCTGTTGCAGCAACCTTTTGTCAGCAGTGTAACACTAATCAAAGTGTGTCTCTGCAGAGAATGTCACAGCTGCAGCAAAGAAGGCCATTATGAAAATGAAGATAGCAATTCCTAAGTTAAAGAGATATTAATTTACAAATCCGTGCTCTGGTGTGAAATGCATTATGCAATAAACTATTGCCCTCTGTTGGGCAACGGTGCTATCTGCATTGGTTCTGGCATGCTGCAAAGAGGTTATCAGAGGAGACAGACTGACATCTCTCCTCCATTGTCACATTATTTAGTGTGAAGAAATAAGTAAATGCACATTCTCCACAGGGTAATTTTTCAATGTTTATGTAAAACACTCTTTGATGTGTAAGCACGTGCCTTTGCTTTCTATTTGTATATTATCTGTGTATTTTCAGTCCAGTGCAACAATGTTGCCAGGACTCCACACCTTCTGCTTTTTTAAAAATGTAGTTTAGGTGGATAATTGGATAACACAGGTTTATCCACAGCAAGCACTTTGTATGAGCAATCCAATTTCACATCCTCCTGAAGGGAAACCATTATTCTTAACCAGGGCTTGATACTCCAGTCACCCTTGCGCAGAAATGCAGCAAAAGGTTCTCCCCAAATCCTATCAGCCTCTAACCTTGTTACCAGCCAATCTGTATTATTGTGCTATAATTCCATATTCTGCCCTGTCCTCACTGTGGCACCAGCATTTGAAAAGATAAAGCTTTTGCTGGCGTTTTGTTGACAACACAATGCCTTGGTGTAGGCTACTGTTTGTTTTCTATCTGTGAACATTGGCACGTTCCACCACACTGTTCAAACGCACATCTCTGGTGAACATTTAACTATTTCATTTCTGTTTCAAAAACAGCCTGCATGTACTGTACTTTTTATAGTAGCATTCATTTCATTAATTAATTTTAAGACATCAAAAATAACTGGCAGCCTTTTATCATTCTATTGATTCATTTAGTGGATGACTATTAATCTAATCTGATCTCCTCATATAGTCCATTAAATAATTGAAAACTAATGAAGAATTACTTGTATGGGTCCAATATAAATTACTATGCAATATGAGGTCTGACAAAAACATTCACAATAATAAATAAAAAAGAAAACCATTTGTAATGCAAATGAAAATACTAACCAGCAACTCCACATTAGTCCCAGATGTGCTGCCTAGGTTTGTAATTTGCAGAGAAAGTTGCCTCTAGCTATCAGCTCCATTTTTGGCCAAATGTTGTTCTGCTTGATTGGATGATTGATTTCAGGTTTTCCAGGTAGTAGGCGAGATAGGCCAAGGATTTTAGCTTGCAACTTGTGACATTGTACATGTGCCATAGTAAAGGTTTTGAAAATTAACTCCAACAAGGGACTTTCACATTCAGTGATAAACACCAAAGCACAATCTAATTGTTGGTACATTTCAAATACATTTCAAACTATTTAATACTAATACTGTTAAAACTACTACTATTACTACTACTACCACTACTAATAATAATAATAATAATACACTTTATGTATATAGCCCTTATCTATAAAAATAAGTACTTCACGGAGACACAGACTGAAAGAATGAAATACCACAGTGAATGAAAATACATGAGGGGCAAAAAAAAGGATCAGGATATGCTTTCCAATAAAAAACCTCCATTTTAACCTCCAGAGAAGAAGTGATTCATTATCTGTTTATCTTTTCTTTATGCATATGCAAGTGCTGTGGGATCAGATGCTTCACATGCTTTTTGTGAGTGTGTGATATTCACTTGCAGTGCCAAACCAATATGCTGCCTATTAAAGTTGGAGTCGTAACTGCTAAAAATGCTATCATTTTCCAGCTGTAATAGGAGACGTATAGGATAGTTCTGGCACCTACCACGTCTTTATTGATGTTCTGCCTTGTTTACTCATAGCACAGTATGATATCTGCTCGTCTGGCAGAAATACATGGTGAAAAAAAAATAGATAAAAATGAAGTATATGGTGAAAATAATGAATAAATAAAAATTGCCCAGATTTTCAAAGATCTATTGAAAACATATATATAAAAGCCACATTATTTCCTTGTGTTTGAGGTATCCACAGCATCCTGGAGTATGGGACGGAAAGAAAATCACAACAGATACTGGAGAAGCAGTCCAACAGACATGTTTAATCCAAGACTCGGACAGTGGATAACAGTGTTTGTGGTCAGAGTTTAATCTTATGTCTAAGCCTAGCTTACTGTAGCATAAAGACTGCAGGAAACATCTAGCTTTGCTCAAAGTAAAAATAATAAACCTACCTACTGTAAACCTTACAAATTCTATTTTTTTGTTTAATATGTGTCGTAACTATTTCCTGACAAACAGTTTATCCATCCACCTAGTACTTCTGTACTTAAAGTCAGTGAGCACAGGTTTTGGTATAGTTTTCTGGACAGGGACAATGGCACCAAACCTGGCAACCTTACCGTGATGAGTCTGGAAAATCCCCACAGTCAAGGTGCTGTCACTCTGCAAGAAATAGGTTGGAACTCCCACCAAAACCAAAAATTATTTGTTGTTGTTACTGCAACAGAGGCTTCCAGTCTTTATGCTAAGGTAGGCTAACCACGATTAAGAATATTTCTCCCTAAAAGAACTATTCTTTTAAATATTTTCCTATGATGAATGCAATCCTTACATCACATTATGTCACCAACTACAGTGTCCGTACTTAAAGAGAAAATATCTACAACACATAGCCTTAAAGCAACATTATATAAGATTTGGGTTTTTTGTGCATTATGGCGCCCCTACCATTTCAGAATGTAATTCACTCTATTGTAAATAAAGACTGCTCTACGCATGCATTTGTTATGCTTACATAACTTGTGATCAAAAACTAGCAAGTCGACAACTTTGCTAACACAGCCAAACAAGCAAGCAAGTGTGACAACACATAGCAATATTACTTATTAGTCAAATTGTATACACAGAAAGAATGCCAGCTCAGCATCTTTCTTGCAGCCCTTTTTCCCCCACAAAGCTCTCACCAACATCCCTCTCTTTTTCTCTTCTTAGCATCCTCCATAAAGTACTCTTTGGCCTCTTCACTTCTACCATTAGCTAACGTTATGTCCATAGTGGCTGCTGAGCCTGGTTATGTTGCGCGCTGCTCAACACCAGATGTATGAGTGTGTTACATAATAAGTTGGCTAACATCAACTCAGCATTTGTAGCTAGCGGCTAAACCTCTGTCTGTGAAACATCTATTTTGCTCAAGTCGATAACTTTGCTAACACACGCAAACATAATCAAGCAGAACAACACAAGACATAGCAAGCTAGCCAGTACGTTATTACTTACTAGTCCAACAGCCAACAGGCCAGCACGGCATCTGTCTTGCATCCTTTCAGCTTTTTTAGCTTACGCTAATGATTAAAAACCAGTTTGATATTTACTCTTGTCCAGTCTCTTGCTGGGTGACTCTCTCTTTTTCTCTACCTCGCTTCCTCCAACGTCTTCTTCGGTCTCTTCGCAGCCTCTGTCATGATATCTATACTGAGATGACCGGGCTAGCTTCAATCAAAGAAATTACATAATGCATTATATACTTTTTGCTTCTTCTTGTAGCTTGCTTTTTTAAATTTTAACATTTATTTGAACAGGAAAGTCCCATTGACACACAGGCTGTGTTCGAAACGGAAGGCAGTTGCCTCACTGCCTCGATACTGTAACAGACAGCTGCCTCAGAAGGCATCACTTTCAAGTGAAGGCAGCTCTGTTTACATTAGTTTTGAACAGCCTTCTAGAGCAGCACTTACGGCAACGTGTGACGTCAGCACGTCAGCACGCCATCTTGCGTCTCTTCTGGTTGTCAGGAGATGCGTCTCTTCTGGTTGTCAGAAGAGACACTAGCCTTAGCATAAGCTAACTAGCTATTGAAAAGCCAAATGGCTAACAGACGCCTCAGAAATCATACTGAACAAACTTGGTTAAAAACCTTTAAAACGTATAGTTGTGTACAAATTCTGCTCGTTTGTCCGCCATCTTGACCAGTTTTCGAAAGCTCCGGCGGCTGCAGACGCGCTGCTTTATGGGTAAAAGTCAACATCAAGTCATCATTGATGCTGCCTTCAAAACTGGCTGTTACTGGGGCAGCTTGAAGGCATCTCAGGAGACAGGAAGAGATCGTTTGAGCAGTTTCGAACAGCACTCGATGCCTCGCTGTCCTGTTAGACACCTTCTGAGACAGCAGTTTAGCCCGTTTCGAAAACAGCCACAGTCTCTTTTACGAGGGAGTCCTGTATATCACATATAACAACATTTTTTTAACCATAAGTTAAAATGCAATACACTACACAATACAAAATTTAAATATACAGTTATAAATATATAAATTAAAGTAAATGAAGAGACTAAATGTATATGTAACTACAATTGGTCAAAGATGTAAAAAACTGCATGTGCCCGTTAGAATGTCCAGTATTCTTTTTTTGAATGCAGCTAAAGAGATTGGTTTGCCAATCTTAAATTTAGACTGGACTTCATTCCAGTATGACAAGCCGTAGTAAGACAGGTCCTCATAGTTGGACCTTGCAAAGCAGAGCAGCTACAGATCATAAAATGATATGTAGTTTACATGGGAGAAAACATTTAACAGATACAGTATAAGAAGGCAAAAGACCGAGAATGGCCTAGTAAATTAAATTGTACCAGTGTGGCATCCTGCGCGTTCTAAGTGATAGCCAAATTACCATACTGTGTAGTCTAACTGAGACAGGAATAATCCTGCGACCAGTGTTTTTATGTGTAAATTTAAAAAAGCAAGATTTCAATCTATGTAAAAAGGCCTGGTTAAATTTAAGACTTTTGTTGAAGGGTCATGTTAGTTCTGTTATCATTACGCCTTCATCACGAAAGTTTTTGTGCACATTATTCCAGTGTTACACAGTGCAATTAATTAGCGACTCGGCCGAGAGTGGCAATGACCCTATTACAAGTCAGTGTGCCATCAAAATGATTTTGAAGCTATTATTTTAAGATCATGTTACTACATAATGTTGCTTTAATAAATGGTGCATATACTGTACGTGTGGTTTCAGTGTTCATTTTGAGACTTTGTTTGCTGTTGGTAATGAGAACCGAGTCAATGACCTAGCTGGAACTACGCAGCATTCTATCCTAACTACTGCCTGCCTTCTTGAACTTTTATGACAATCCCTGTGAGTATATCGGGGAAGGTAAATTGTATATGGAACTGTGCAAACAAGCAGGTGTTTTTGTATTGGTTCACAAGGTCCCTGAGGCCCTATCTTCACCATGTCTCTGGAACTTCAGGGATCAGAGCTCAGACATGGCATGCAATATTGTGAACAACACAGAATAAATACACAAAACAATCACTTACACAATTTCAGAGGAAGATGTAACAAGGCCTGGTGTAGTTCAAGAAAGACTGGAGACATCTGCGTCCCTCCGAGATTTAAATGTGTGTTGTTAGGCCTTTCATTTTTAGACCCACTGCTCCCAGTGGGGGTTGTAAGCGTGTAATACTGTGTTTGTGTGTACCTGCAACTAAATAACTCACTGTCAAGTACAACCACCGTGGCTTTCACATCTACCTGAATAATCCACGCACCTAATTTAACATTTTTTAAACATTTTTACCTCTACAATTGGGCAATGGAGCATTCCCTGGGGACTTGTTACAATCGTTGGCTTGTAAGCAACTGTTCAGGAAATGAAGGCATTTCAAAGAACACAGAGTCATGATTTGTTTACAAGTTGCAGTTGCCCCATATCTGCTGCATAAACAAACATTGCTTCATATAATAGATCATCGTTTTGGTTTGTGCTCATGTGCAGGTGCAATAGGGAGGAGGAGGGAGCAATGTCAATGATATTCAGTAGCTGCTTGTATTTAACCAGTAGCACAGCAAGACAACTCATTTTCAAGCCATTGTAAGCACATACTGTGCCAGCATAGACAGATGAAAGTTCAAACAATAACAGAGCTTGATTTTTGCTTATCGGCTATTCCAAACTCAGATTCTATTTTTAAATGTAAAGTAGCCAAAAACCTTTAGTTTAAGAATAACAATCTAGCTCCCTATCACCCAGAAAAACAAAAACAAAACAGTTTGTTGGTTTAGCCATCTATTGAATAAAATACAATCTTGATGTTGTCAAAAATAGCATAACGTACAAGCAATATAACCACTTAGTAGCTAAATCTTGGCTTAAGTAGATATAAGTTATTATACTATAAGAATAGGTTATGCAGGTAATCTTTGGCTGTAGCCTCTATCAGCTTAAGCTAAATACAGTTGAGACATAATGCTGCACACTTTACATTATATATCAACATACCAACAAAACATTCATATTTAATGCCTCTGCAAAGTGTTCAATTCAACAGTTTATGAAGATGTCTTTATAATAAACCTACATTATGCAACATGTTCCTATTGGATCTATGTTCATTGTTATTGTTTTTTAAATTTATTTTCCAGTAACATCCAGTTGAGACAACAAAAGCATGTGCAAAAATATCAGCATATCAACGAGTTATTGTTTTACAATTTTTGGCAATCCTTTTGTTTTAAAGAGGTGGTATTATGCACATTTTCAGGTTCAAAATCTTATTTAGGGGTTGTACCAGAACAAGTTTACATGGTTTAATTTTCAAAAAACACCATATTTTTCCTCATACTGCACATTGCTGCAGCTCCTCTTTTCACCCTGTGTGTTGTAGGCTCCGCTCTTGAGCTACAGAGTGATGCATCTTACTTGTACAAAATCTTTGTTAGGAGTTGCACACCAGTCAGAACAAGCCAATCAGAAGCAGAGAAGGGCGGGTCGTAAGAAACAAGGTAGTGTGATCCAAATCAAAGCCGCTTCAGACTGCGACCGTAACCTCGCAGATGGTATAAGTTATTACCAGTCCACAACCACACAACATCATTGTTCCACATCTTACCATTAGGACTAAACATTGAACTGTTGCCGGTGTTCTGACGATCTATGCTGCCTTGCCGAAAAATGCTACCATAGCGCAAATCGATAGACTCTAATCTACTCGGACCTGCTCCGTTTTCCATTGTAGTTAGTACCCAGAGATAGTACGTAGCTTGTTGTCATAGCGACGCCACACACAACTGCCGTGACGTAATTTTCAATGCGACACACACACCAGCGATCCACACAGCTTTCTCTTTTTTAAGTTAAAGCGTTTCAACATTCCTCAGAATGTAAAGACAGATAAGCAGTATGAAAACCTTCCAGCTGTGTTTTCTTCTTCCGTTGTTGCTGCAGCGGTCTGTGTGACGGCGGGAGCAGAGGGCTCTGTGAGCGGGCGGCTGGCCGGCCGCACACGCTCCTCCCGCGGGTTGGCACAGGCTTCCCCCGCAGCCACTTGCGGAGCTCCTCAACTCCGGAAATATTAAAGCACATTTTTGTTCCGCCATCACTTCTCGTGAAACTGTCAATATTCGAAATCTACACAGCTGATTTCTCACCTCAAAACTTCTCAGAAGTGGATTTAGTGATGAAATTCCATACGAAAACTGTAAAATATAAAACTTTCTGTTGCTGGCCTCTGTCTGGTGCACGCAATGATAATGCAGTGAATATTCTCTCTGACCAATCAGAAGTCTGTTGTGTTTTCATGTTACATTTTAGTATCCCTCAGCTCGCTTGGAACCTCAATGGAGGTGAGGTGATGTGAAAAAAAGTACCTGGAAGTAGGTACAAGTACAACATTTCTACAATGGAAAACCAAACAACGGCAAGTCGAGCCAAAGGGCCTCCGCTCAGACTAGCTTGGTTTGAGGGCGTGCCTGACCCCTGCAAGCTGTTTGGCAAGCATTATGACGCATTTTCATTGTGACGTCAAGTAAAGGAAGTGAAGGGCTGGACTACAAACGAGCTGTTTTCAAGCGGTTCAGAGCAGAGCTTTCTGTGGGAGATGGGAACTCCCTTTGGGCTGGACTTTGGGCTTTTTCACTTTGCGAACCTGTTACATGCACAAAAAAGATATATAACTCAATAAAGGAGAGGGGAAAAGCCAAAAAGCACAATACCACCTCTTTAACTAGTAACAGATAGACGCATTTGCCCATGGATGCAGATGTATATTCACCCGACCTGAGGTGTATATCAAGATAGTAGTAAACAGAGCTTGATACATAGCTATGTATTGTACTTTTCAGGGGGTCTTAAGATTAAAGTTACACTATAAGCTTTGCCCTTACAGTGTTATAATAGATTAAGACGTCTTACTTAGACGTTAAGATCTTAGTATTTAAGCTTTTTATTTGCAGAGTATTACTTCACAATAGTACCACAGGGCATACTGCTGCTCTGAGCCTCTAACAATGCCGTATCTGATAGCTGAATGAGGCATTTTCAGCCTTATAAATACTGCTTTTAATGTTTCACCTGAGACTGTTGCTCTGCCTCCCCCAGGCTGTATTTCTACACGTGTTCCCGGATAAAATGATAAATTGATACATGGTGTTTATAAGGCCTGTGTTGACTCATTAATAGACCTTTATACTTGATTTTTCCTTTCATGTACAACTGTGTCTTTCTCACACTTGGATGTAAAAGCAAAACGTCCTCAATATACTCTCATGTTGTCAAAAGTACCATAGTACTGGTTTTAAAATTTCTAACGGGCCATGTCCATTATTGATTTAGCTGCCATTCCGCTTCAGCTCTGGGCTCTCAGCTCTGGGCTCTGGTACTCTGTGCTATGGGGCCTGTCAGACAGAACATACATACATAGAAGTATCTTAGCAGACATTAAAGGTGAAGAAAAACTGCATAACCCTCCAATTCTTGTAAACAATTTCATGCGAGCAATTAACATTTATCCATTAAACTTTTTACAAGATTTCTCATGGTATGACTGGTACTTTTTGGACACAGCTCAGTACTTTGGCAGTGTGCTGTCTGGTCTGGCTTTGTGACACTTAGAGCATGATGCCTCTACCTCAGTTTTTTGAAGAAGAGTGCTCTGAGAAGACACCAGGCATAGAAAGTCTGAAGACGATGTCAGATGATTCAACGCACTCACACACACACACACAAACACACACACACACACACACACACACACACACACACAATCTCTTGACTTTCCTCGAAGATTTCAAACCCTAATATACATGCATACAACATATCAGCTACCAACGCAAACACACCATGTCATGTCACCATGACATGCACAATATATTGAGTAATATAAAAGGCAACAACTGCAGTACACAAATGGTCATCATGTCAATGTATTTATAATTGAAACAGCTGATGGGCACTTATTTTGGCATATTTCAATGAAAATGTTCTTTTTAACTAAATTTATATTCATTCATTATCCCTGATGCTTTGCAGTGTAGTTTGATTGTGTCAAGCCATCTAATACTGAAAATGCCTCACCCGAACGTATTTAATGCACATTCTCCTCCAATTAATATCCAGCAAAGCTGCAGACTTTTTCATATCTGATGAAAACTCGGGGTGGTTACCAATTAGTCTGCTGTTAATTATCTCCTTCTCCTTTGATCTTGACTATGACTGCTCTGTCAGACACACTCATTTATTCATCTCCTTTGCTTGGTGAGATGGACTTTTTGGAGATTGCACAGATTGATGCACATTAAAAATGGCTTCAGAAGCAAGCTGGAGTCTTGTGAGAGCGCACACGTGGCTGTTGAATTTTCTTTGTATGTCTGTAAGTCTTGCATCTTCAGCTCCCCGCTGTGTAAAGCCCGAAATATTTGAGCATCAAGTATATATTTCTTACATCTTTGGATATCTTTGCTTCAGAAAAAGACATTACACTTACACTGTCTCTTAAACTTCCATCAAAATGTTCATAATCAATACTGCCTATTATTATGCTCTACCAACAGCCAACCTTTCCTCTGATACTCTGCTCATGACATGAAATCTCTACCATAAACATCAAACGAGCCTCCCTATGTGCAAGGAAAGAACTGAATATTTAAGCATAGCTCCTACTGAAGAACACCGTGGCACCTCTGTTTGTGTGGAGAGATAATATTCTTAGTTCTTCCTCTTTACAGTGGACAGCAAGTTGAATTTGTTTGATGCCCAGGATTAGCATTAGCGTCAACAAAAGAGACAACCTCGACAACTGCCACCAGGCAATGAAAACTAGCATGAAGAGGAAAAAAGAAGGTGCATGTTTTTTAGTACAGTATGGCTTTACTGAAACATTGTGGCAGTTCTGAAGTTGCCAGTACACACTAAAAAAAATGGTGCTAAATAGCACTAATAGTGGTTCATTGGCTCGTAATCATAGGGGAACCAGTTTCTTTAAAGGTTTAAAGGATCTTTAAAAGTGCCTTATAGCACCTTTGAAGATAGGTGCTACCGATCTTTAAAGGTGCTATAAGGCACCTTTGTCATATGGTACTATGTAGAACCATTAGGTGCCATATAGCACTACTTTGCTCCAACAAAAATGGTGCTAAACAGTACCCAACAGTGGTTCTTTGGCTCGTAATCATAGGGGAACCTCTTTTGGCGCTATATAGCACCTATTTGGCTCGTAATCATAGGGGAACCTCTTTTGGCGCTATATAGAACCATTTTTTAAAACAGTTTTATAGCACATTTGTCAAATGGGGCTATTTAGAACCATTAGATTCTATAAATATTTTTTACATTTTGAGCTAGTGGGGCCCTTAAGTCATGCCAGATACTACCAGAGACAAGTCAATATGCTTTTAAATGACAACTTCATAATTTAAAAAGTGTTATGATAATCATTTGTTACCAAATCGTGGTTCAAAAAATTCCAAATCCTGTACTAAATACTGAGAAACAAAATTACCCTTTTAAAACCCTTTAATGTATTATTTCAACAGAAAGTAAATAAAGGAGTTGACAAGTAAGGAAAAAAACAAATAATATAATATATAATTTAATATATACACAACATCACAATATACTCTTCTTATATAGATAACAAGCTATAATGTGTACATTTTAAAATAAGTAAAAACAAACATTTTCTGGATGGCCAGTTGAAAAGAACAAGGACTTTTCCACTGAACTGGGCCTATAGGGCCGAACCTTTCGCACAAAAACTCCACCACCTCGGGGTGGAGTCTCCATTCCCCGGGCTTCAGCCCCTGTTTCGACAGCAGGTCTGCTCCCTGATTCTGGGTCCCAGGGATATACGTCGCTCTGAGAGACAACAGTCTCTGCTGGGACCACAGGAGGATCTGATGTGCCAGCTTGCATAATGGGCGCGAGCGCAGATCCCCCTGGTGATTCAAATAGGCCACCACTGCCGTGTTGTCGGTCCTGACAAGGACGTGGGCAACCGTGGAGAGCGGGGAGAAAACTCCTCAAAGCTCAGAAAACCGCCAACATTTCCAGGCAATTTATGTGCCAAGAGAAATGATGCTCCTGCCAGGAGCCTCTCGCAAAGCGGCCGTCCATGAACCCGGACTCCCTGACTGGTGAGAAATAAGTTCTATGGCCCCTTTTTCCAGCAGAGAGCAAACTTCCTGACCCAACACCTGGCTCTGCTCCGAGTGCACCGCAGTCCAGACCACCCCGTTGAATCTGGGAGGGCGGACCCGGAACTGCAGCCTGTAGCCATCCACTACGGTGCGCAGGACACACGGGGAAATGTTCGCAATGTTCGCAATGGGGCCACCAGTCCCTCGGTGGTAGTGGGCCACCCTACTCGAAACCTCAGGACCTCTTTCCCCGGGCCCGTCGAGACTGAATGATGGTCCTCAGATCCTTCTTCTCGGGGGGCTGTGGGCAAGAGCACCGCCTCATGTCCCAGGTTTGTTGAGGGGGACCACGGGAAGCGACGCTTCGCTTCTAGCTCTGGCGGTAGGAGCTAGACGAGGGCTGAGCTTGTCTCTCTTCAGCCGTCGCCGGCGGCTTGAGGGATGGCGCTAGGGTTGGAGAAAGGTAGCTCGCTAATGCCTCCTCAACCCGATTTACACAACTCATTGTGTAAATCAGGAAAGAATGGCAAGGACCGGCACGGGGGCGCCATGCGGTGCCGCAGAAAATGCTCATTTAGTTTACTGCCGGCCCGCCTTTAGTTCATCATAGCTGGGCGCAGACTGATGATGTCAGCCCGCCTCCCGGAAATCATCCTCCATGACGCTAAGCACGTCTAATTCCTCAGAATCAGACTGTGTGAGGCTCTCCGGACTCATACCTCGAGCGGGAAAAGCCGAGAAGCGGGCTCCCGAACAGGGAAGAGGGGAGTCGGAGCCAGCAGATGAGGAACGGGAAAAAGCCTCGGCAGTCCCGATGCCCTCGGAGATGTCGCGCAGGGAGCCCCATGACCGAAGACGCCGCGCCGCCTCAGTGACCACAGGGCCCAAGCCACGGGGAGAGTGCATCCGACCGTCTTTGGAAAAAAGAGCCGCACGGGACCTCAGCACCCTCAGGGGCAGGGCCTCGCAATGGCCGCAAGCAGCCCCCTCGAGAGCTGCCTGGGCATGCGGTATCCCCAGACAAGGCACACACAGGGCATGAGTGTCCCCAGCCGTGATTTAGCGCGGGCATGGGAAACACACTGCCTGAACTGCTCACCAACCATCTCCTCTGCCAGACTTCCTTCCAGGTAAGAAATTTCCTCTCGTGGTTGTACTTCTTTCGTAGTCTCAAACATGCCAGAGTGCCTGCTGAATAGAAAAAAGCTAATGTGTCCGATGTGCCGGCGTGCTTATCTACGCCTCCAGTACGCCGTCACACGCTACCATTCTAGCAACACCAATAGGATTGGAGTAGTTTCATTCATGATTTCAGCCCTGCCACGCCCAGAGGCCTTTTTTTTGTGTGTAGTTTAAAGAAGATATACTTTATTTTGATTGAGCTTATTGTGAAATTCTAAAGCTTATCTTGCTCTTCACACTGATATCCTTGCTTTCACTCACACCTTTATTCACACTAAAACAGATTTCTGCTTGCTGTGAACTGGCAGACAGCCTGGATTTCTCAATGGCACTGACCCAAACGAGTATGTAAATGAGATACAGACCATGCTTTTAGAACTCCTTGATTGAAGCAGAAAACTGTATATACTGTTCAATTCTGCCGTGTGCTGCCTTTCAATGAGATGTTAATGTGCATTATTAAAGATGTACCTTCTAAAACATATGCACATACTGTATGGGTTGAATAAGTAAGCTCCATGTTTCGCAGTCAACATTGAAAAGGAGGGAGACAAAATTGAGAGAAAGCGGAGGGGAGAAGAGGCAGAGGAGAGCTGAAAACGAGATGGAAATCTGTGTCCCTCAAGCCCCGTCTTTGAATCCCTCCAGTGAAGAATCCCACTCAAGGGTAAAGGATAATCTCCAACTGAGAGATGCTTCCCTAGCTTGGCCAAAGCCTCAGCTATAAGAAAAAAAGCAGCCTTCTGATCACAGTGCAGGTTAAACAGATTACAAATTGCTAAGCAAGCACACAGTCACAAATTATAGACCACTTTGGTCAATTTCAAATGGACTCACATTGGAAAACACATATAATACAGTTAACATAAACAAAAAATTCTTTTTTAGAAACCCAGACAATTTAATTAATCAGATAGTTTTATGAAAGAAAATTAATGAAAACGTAATCATTGTTGCCGCCATGCTAATCTGCACTTCTTTTTTGTTATGTGTTCATGGAGTGGAACAATTAAGGATTGATTGCTTTTAGAATGAGCCATATCTCGGAGGTAAGCTTGCTGTCAAACCCATAGCAATGATTTAATTTCACTCTGTTAATCAATCTGTTATGCTCTTCACATTTTTTGGTGTAAGCGCAGACATCATTTACCACTTCATGAAGGAGCACCGCAGAAAGAAAAAATCAAACAAAACCATTCATATCAACTTTGCTCAGTTTTATGGCTCTAAGAACTGAATTTCATGCTAATGTGTGCTAATTATTTTATTTTTTCCCCCTTCTGTAAAGTAATGTTAATTTTTGTGCGGTCTACTTGGAGAAGGATGTCATTGCTAATGTATGGTCTGAAATAAGCAGACTCACCGCACGTCCTCCTGGGACATGGCTAATTACGTGTTCAGAATCTGCAGCATGGCTCTCTGGGCTTTTATGCCTCTGTCACTTCTCATCCACTCAATTGGATTGGATATATCCCAAGAACAACCTACTGCCTTGATTTTCTCTGCAAAAACAGGTCACTGTGAGTTTGCAGGGTAGGGAATGAGTCTAATTATTGGGGTACAGATGGGACAGAATACGTAATGGCGCAACATGCTTTGACCCCCTCTGCCTTCCCTAGACCCAGAACAAGTAAGACACTAGTTTTCCCACAATGCAGCCACAGCCCTGTTACAGACCTGGATGTAGGCTAGACTACTTCTAAGAAGATTGGGGGTGTTAGAAACCAAGCATTCTCGGGCTTTGGGATTAGGATTTTTGGATCAACTTGGATCAGCTGCATAATGTAATCGTATTGACATGAGGAAATACTATGACAGTCTAAACCAGAAATACAATAATCTGCATCAGACGAAGACAAGGAAGTACTATAGTTTCGCTCTGTGAGATTGTGTCATGGTTTATCTTGTTAAAGCAGGATCTCCCCATATGAGAGAAGCTGATCATTGCTTGAAGTTCCCAGTTAGGCTGTGGCATACTGGATTTTTGATTATCATCTGCCCTTCATAAAGGTTCAAAGTCAAATTCAAGGATGTTCTTTCACTGCCAGTTTTATTCTTCAAGCAAAAAGGAGAATCAAAGTGTGAGAAATTACAGTTGGCACATTAAAACCCAACTCAAAAATACAACTTTCTTTTTCTATGTGCACCATTATATTCGTCTCTAATCTTGAAAAGAATAAACTACAGTCCTGAAGGGTGGAAAACAAGCCCATTGACAACCTCCAAGCCCAAGGGATGCAGTTGAACGCATGCTTGGTTTGTTGTATCCGCATGTAGACCCTCCCAATTCCCTTGTCTGCGTGTGTCTCTGTCTTCTGTCTGAGGGGCAGTGGATCAGAACCCCCTATACATGCAGTACACAGTTAGCAGGTCATTCTCCTGGAGCCCCACATAGCTGTCAGCAAGCCAGGCCTGCCAGATTTATCATAGTCTCTGAGTTTTGTATTTCAGGCTTGTGAGGGCAAAAGTTGATGCTGACGTTCTGAGTGACAAGCTGTTTTACCATACGGAAATTCCAACTGGACTGTTCCATATTCATGAACTGATTTAAATTCTGGCACTGTACATGGGTTCCTACAAGATATCGAAGACAGTCAGTGTATCCTATTCAAATCTCATACAGCTGTCTTTGTGGAACATTGCAAGCTGTACAAGTGAGGGCAGAGTACACTGAGCGGCAAGGGTTGTTAGTTTGTTTAAGTTTCAAAGGTTATTTTTACACTGATAGCAAATCGGTTTCACATATTGTTTAGAGGCTAACATGTGTGCTGCAAACGGAGGTTTCTGGGTAGAAAGTTTCTAGTGTTTAGACACACTGCTGTCTGTCCTCATGCCTCTCTGTCAGAAGCCCAGTATAGTTGAGATATTTGAATTTATATTGTACCACCTTTTTTAAAATTAATATATTTCATTTCGAACATATGGAATGTCAAACTTTTGCCTCCTCACCTTTCAACCGAACATACCATATGTTAACTACGAATATGGAGTGAGTGAAATGTGTCATACCAACAACACCATGGCTTACGTCCTTGTATACACTTTCCATATACTCTATACAGTATCTCACAAAAGTGAGTACACCCCTCATATTTTTGTAAATATTTGATCATATCATATATGTGACCACACTGAAGAAATTACACTTTGATACAATGGAAAGTGGTGAGTGTACAGCTTGTATAACAGTGTAAATTTGCTGTCCCCTCAAAAAAACACATCACACAGCCATTAATGTCTACGCCGCTGACAACAAAAGTGAGTACACCCCTAAGTGAAAATGTCCAAATTGGGCCCAAAGTGTCAGTATTTTGTGTGGCCACCACTATGTATGAATCTGTGCAGACAGGAAATGTACAGGGAATAAGGAACAGACAGACAGTTGTGTGTCAATTGTTTGTTACCATAATGTTTCAGTGAGAAATACCTCCTCCTTTTATTTTTATTGCAAATAAGAATTACTTTTGCAGTATTTTATTTCTTATTTTAAAGGGCATATTATGCGTTGGTATATTTGGGATTAAGACATATTAGGTCTATGAATCTTTTCAACACCATACTTGAATCTGTGGAACATGTAACAAATTTCTTTAGCAAAAAAAATAAGTTCGAATGAAATTGCAAAGGTTCCAGCACCTATTTTATTCTTTGTATTGATCACTCCCTTTCTGTTGGGTGTAGCGATCACAAAATTTAAAATGGAATATTTTTATCCCTGCTTGGCTGCCCCACACTCAAGAGTTACACACTGGGCAGTACAGTAGGTTTTCAGTTTAACAGTAGGTGATTTGGCACTGACATTATTTCCTAAGTGATTGTTGTTACTCATAGTCTTTGTAATCTTCTCAGGGACCATGCCCCTGAACCCCCCTAGCAATGTGGCGGTATTTCTAAAATCCTAGCTTGGGTTGTGTTTGTAGGTACCATTTTGGTATGAATTTTGCTTGTCCAAAAATGCAGTAAATAAGCTTCAAAAAATTAATAAATCTGGACCTCACCTAAACTCTGGCTATACCCCACAACTAAATTTCTTCTTCAAATAAGCAGAAAATACAACATTGTAGGAGTAGCTCTTTATGCCATGTCGTGCCCTCTGTTCTGACATTTTGGCTGTGAATGTTTACCAAAACACTTGTTCAGCATGTACTGTATGCCTCTAAAGCCAGGGGAGCGGTAATCAGAGCACAGACCTGTTGTTTGGATCTTTTATTGACTTGCTCCGGGGTCTTCAGGAGGGTCTCACACTCCTGCGTCCACAAGACTAATCGCAGGCTGGTCCCAAGCTTGTAAGGTAGGGGCACACAAGGCAACATAACGAACAAGTTCAAAGCACGACTCTCTTTGAAAGACATGCATGAGTCACTTCCCCAGGCCAAATATGATGTGTGTGCTGCCACTAGTATTACATTACACAAATCTCTGGGAGAGAGTGCGGGGTAAACTTCAACATTATGTTCCTTGAGACAATGGGATTTTATTGAGCATCTGTACTGTGGGAGCTCTTTTTTCTTAGACAACACAGCAAACCAGAGACAAATCAGTCAGTTCAGGTCGGGTTAGCTTTTAGAACTTCTGTCACCATGTTCTTTATAGAACGAAGCAAAGCAACGTATGTTCACACAGCAAGAAAATGTGTTATTTTCAATCTAATATTTCTTGGTCACTGTACACACTGCCATTGACCAGGTGGGATTGGTATGTTCCAGCGGTTCAATTTATTATTTATTTATGTATTTACTGTTCATTGGTTGTCCGAGAAATTATGGAAGCACAGAGATTTTTTTGTGTATTTTAATGTGCCCTCTAGATGCTATGGAGAGTAAGTTAGAGCCATTTTGATTCTTGGTTCTCATTTGTTGTCAACTCAAGTAGATATGCAGCTTACATTCGCCACTTTACTTCACAACAGCAAAGGAGGAAGTTGAGTACACCTGCTTTTTTATTGCTGCTGTCACTGCTTCAGTATGTTGTTATTTATGTTGTACGTGGCACCAAACCAGCACCATGCAACAGGGGGAAATCATTAGGAATCCAATAACAGCAATACAAATGTGTTATATCTATGGTTATTGGAAGAAATTGACTTAATGTAAAAAATACAAAAAGAATAGGCAACAAAACCAAACTACAGTCCTGCATCAGATCAAGAACCAACAAATTTCTCACAGGGAATCTATCACAGAGACTATGGTAATTTATAAAATACATACAACATATTTTTTCCACCCACAACACATTTTGAGAATTTCACTGTACAGGTGTGACTTTCGCTTATTGGTTGACATTCAAGTGTACAATTCCCTTTGTACTTCCAAATAGTTTAGCAAAGATAATCCTGCTACCGATCTTCTAATATAAATTTGTCCAAAATAATTGTTTTAGGGTCATTGGTGATTGGTATTTAATTCCTTGAAGCTTTCCCAATTTACAGAGAGATTTTTTAATTTCCTCTCATGAATAAAACACACAAAGATGTGATGTACGACACATCTTGCAGAAAGTGTCTATGTATAATGGTTTGTCCTCTCCCTGATAGATGCTGTCTCAAGTCAGACTGATCACTGACACACCCAGGCACAAACAGGTTGGAGTAGGGTTGGACGGCGTAACTAAATCAGTCCCTTTAACATACGTGTGTGAGCTTGCATAATATCTTTCCCACAGACCATTTACAATCTGACAAGCAATAATGAATGCCAGTAGACTTATTGCCCTGAAAGATAAACTTTAATCAGGCTCCCTTGCCTTTCTGGTGTTTGAGCATGCCTCGGCATTGCCTGTGTTGTATGCTCCACAGTGAAGGCAAATAGCAAGTGGGAAGTTATTTAAGATTTTTCATTTAAATGTGAAGGCCTCTGCTAATATAATCACCTATGAAATTGCCATGAGTGACCCTCCAATCAATCTCTGTTTGATTCATTTTAACCACAGACTGGTGTTCCATTAACTGAAGCACATAGGCTGCACTTTCTAAACTTGTAGGATGTCTGGAGATTTTTATCAGTGAATGTCAAGATTCATTCATGTTTCAGCTGTACAATGTGATTAACACACAGAAGTTTCAGTTCAGAGGGGAACTATTATTTTCATTATCTGCTCAATTTTTTTGTGAATTTACATGTAATGTACAACACGTTGCAAATAATTATTGGCATTCAAAAGAAATATAAAATGTTACAAATGTAGCGAGGCCAAAGATTTGTTTAAACCCACCACAAACTACAGATGCCTATGGGATGTTTCATCTTAACACATTCCCTTAGGAACAACACAGCACATGCTTTCATTTAAATGCAATGATGATTGTCATAGTATTTAAAGTGCATAGATTGCTAATCTCCCTGCCAGTCTACAAGAGATATTAGATGCATCTGCATTTTAATAATTATTTTTAAATTGATTCCACAAATTCTTTTGAGAACTCAATTCATTTGTCTTTTTAATAATGCAAAATTTAATAATGAATCCAATTTGCTTCTCCTCAGTGGCCTCCTGGATTATCCTAGGATGCAGAATACCATCCTGGCATCTAAATGTCTTCAATACAAGATTAACAATTGACAAAGGGTTGCGGGTTGCAGGGTGATTATTGGCTGCAGGCGGAGATTAAAGCAAAGCAGCAGCACAGCTGACAGTTTGGTTATCTCTTTTGGACTAAATGAAAATCATGGCCTGAATCCATCAAAGGAGATTAGGAAAATGTGAGCCCATTACTGATGTCCTCTCAGGTTGGTGTGTCTGTATGTGTCTGTCTTTTTTTCAGTCTTCGATTGGAAGCCAAATCTGTTGATTCACCTCTGCCGCTCAGTGAAGTAGACATCCCCTTCCACCGATGTCAGCAGCCTCATTTGTGTATGCACTCGAGAGCTGTTGCTTTAATTTTGTTCAGTATGCAGCTGTTTGTACCTAAAAAGAGGAAACTCACAGTACCTGCAAAAATAATGTGCAAGTTAAGATTCTATGTAACACTCTGTATGGCCTAAAACAGATAATATAATGAGAGTCAGCCTACTGTAACAATTTTTCACCTGAAAGACAGTGGGGGTTTCTTTGTTTACATTTTTAAAGAGCTGGTAACTCTCACTAGAGTGGAGCTATCAGGAGGGTAGACTGCCCCCTTTAGTTATTAGCATCCAGGAGGTCTGCAGCACCACAATGTCTTTCGCCCACTGAGTGACAAAATCACAGCTGACGTTAGGACCGTCAAGGGCACATTTGCCTCAACTAGAGGGGAGATCTGCAGGGAAAAGCGAGCGAGTGTATGTGTCAGTGAAAACGACAGTGTTTTATGAATTTCTTGGCCACTCACATCTTTCAGTAATAGTTAGCCCCACCATCACCCCACTCACCCCACCCCGCTCTTACCCTCCTCCACTCTTACCAGGGGAGAGGAGTCTGTGTGATATGCGTTACATGTTAAATCTACGGTCTTAGGGCCATGTGAATCTAAAAGCTAGCCTGTTGTCAAAACCAATTTTGTATATCACAGAGGGGTGCCACGCATTATCATAACACCAGCTCAGCAACTAAGGCTTTGAATTCATAATCAAACATAGGTGGGCAGGATAAGGTGTTCCAAGGCTGCCATTCAGATATGAAAGAATGGAAAATGACAGTGGAAAGAAGTGGGAAACTATTTTGATAAACTATTAATCTTTTTTTGTGCAAACATCCCAATAATCCTCTAGTTCAAGCTTCTCCAGTGACAGAGTTCACTGCTTTTCTCTGTTTTATATCATAATACTGAAATATGTTTTTTGTTGATCAGGCAAATAAATTTGACATTCGACATTGCCATCTTTCTCTGTCTCTCTGGGAAATTATTATGAGCATTTTTTAAATAATTTCGGACACTCTGTAGACCAAATATTTGATTGAAAAAACACATAAATATCAGTACGTGGATGATGATGAAAAATAATTAGTTGTTTATAATGTTGCTTTCTTGTGGTCCCGAGACAGTAATAATCTGTTGTGATCATGAGAGGGCAATTTGTACTTTTATTTTGTAATCTTGATTATTCTGTTTGCAACACCTTCCACAACAGTTTTAAACTAATCAGGCAACAATTATTTTGTGATCACATAAATACAAAGCTTGTTGAATTATAATGAAAACATAATTGCAAGAAAACAAAACAACAGAAATTATTATGTCTACAAAACATAAAAGATTAATGTGTATCTTTGGTCCAGCTTTATTTCCTATTTTCATAAATTAAACACGTGGTAATATTAATCTTTACTTTGTATTATATGTCTTACTTGCGTGTATTTTATGATGTATGATCTTATTCTGCTTGTTCGCTGTTCAAAACATTGTATTTTCATTCCATCTGAATGCCAGGTTTATAGCATCAAAACCCACATGAGACCAGACAAAACACGCACCTGCAAAGTGGTTTTGACAATGATGAGTCAGACATGGTTACGTGAAGCATATGGGCTTGTAGAAGCACTTACCAGCTTCTTAGTAGCATGCTGAGATTCTCCATCAGCCTCCACCAGGAAGTTGCATCTTCCAACCTGGAATGGTGACACTTCAAGCCAACCTTAGATCAGACTAATTAACAACAAAGAGAATTGGTTTGTATAATTATTCTGGTCCATGGAGCTTGCATTTTAGAGACATGCGTGTCTAATGATAAAACAGTGCCAAATGCCAGTTGTTGGGTAAGTACCCTCTCTTAGGCCAAGCCTGTCATTAATAACATGAAGAACCTACTGGTGTGAGACAAGGCGAGGTGGGGATCATGTACTGCAATGGGATAAACAATGAGTGGGTCAAAGGCTCAGCAGCAGCCAAGAGAACAGATCATAACTTTCTTTGTGTCAGAGAACTGCAGCCTACATTGTGCTCATTAACACACCCATTTTTCATGATTTGTATCAGGCTTTATAACAGTCTTTGTAACCCACATAACACTTTGCCTCATAATGAAAGCTGAGAAACTTTTAAAGTTGAATTAATATTCAAGGAGGCATTATGACGTCTAGGGATAAGAAATACATCCAAGAGTATAGGGTTGTTAGTATTATTACAGCCCCACACTCTATCCATTGTTTCACAACCCTCACTAGGAGTAGAATATGGTAGAAAATATAAAAGGACTTGACTTACCAAAAATAGATGAGGAGATTTTCAGTTTTATTTTAAAGAGGTGGTATTATGCTTTTTGGCTTTTCCCCTCTCCTTTATTGAGATATATCTCTTTTTTGAGCATGTAATAGGTTTGCAAAGTGAAAAAGCCCAAAGTCCAGCCCAAATGGAGTACCCATCTCCCACAGAAAGCACTGCTCTGAACTGCTTGAAAACAGCTTGTTTGTAGTCCAGCCGTTTCCCTTCCTTCCATGTGACGTCACAAGGAAAACATGTCATAAAGCTTGCCAAGCAGCTAGCAGGGTCAGGCACGCCTTCAAACCAAGCTAGTCTCAGCGGAGGCCTTTGGATTTAGTTAAGCCCCTTTTCCACTCCACAGTACCAGCTCGACTTGGCTCAACTTGCCTTTGTTTGGTATTCCATTGTAGAAAAGTTGTACATGTACCTGCTTCCAGGTACTTCTTTTTGTATCACCTCACCTCCGTCGAGGTTCCAAACGAGCTGAGGGATACTAAAATGTAATGAGAAAACACGACAGACTGCTGATTGGTCAGAGAGAATATTCACTATTCACTGCATCATCATTGCGCGCGCCAGACAGAGGCCAGCAACAGAAAGTTTTATATTTTACAGTTTCGTATGTAATTTCATCACTGAATCCACTTCTGAGAAGTTTTGTGTAGATTTTGAATATTGACAGTTTTACGAGAAGTGATGGCGGAATAAAAATGTGCTTGAATATTTGAGGAGTTGAAGAGCTCCGCAAGTGGCTGCAGGGGATGCCTGTGCCAACCCGCGGGAGGAACGTGTGAGGCCAGCCAGCCGTCCGCTCACAGAGCCCTCTGCACAGAGCCCTCTGCACAGAGACCACTGCAGCAACAACGGAAGAGGAAAATGAAGGTTACGATATGGTAACCCTAGTTCTATAAGCACAGGCGGAGCCCTCTACTAGACTCTATGGGTACTACCTCCTCCAATCACATACACGCACTTGTCGTCTGTGCTTATGGAGATCCAGAGGGGCTCAGAAGCCTCTCGTCTTTTTGGGGACCAAAAAACACATGGTGCAAGACCTCTGTGCATGTCACGCACAGAGATGCCCTAAGACAGCCTGCTTCAGCAGAAGTGGCTGGATCTCTGCAGCCAGGAAGTCCACTTCCTCTTAAGAGGATAGACTGGTTTCCATTATGTCCAGGAAAACAGGTGGTATGCAGCAGAACTGAAGAGCGTAGCCTCGTCTCAGAATGCTGTCCACCCAGCTTGTCAGCATGCAGCAGTGTCGCCATTTTGCATTTAAAGCTCACATTGCTGCATTGTGTCACCGTCATGGCAGCAGCCCTTCATTCGGCTGCCAGGCGATGTAGGCGATCATCTGACAGGGAGAGCGGCATTGGCCGCGGGGCGAACCGTTATTTTAGCGTCGGTGAGCGCAGCGGTGCATTCAACACAGCTAGCGCAATGGGATGAGGTTGGTGGTGGGGAATTAACACTTTTAAGAATGTAATGTGTTTCTAATAAACAGTTTAACATTCACAAGCATCACCACAGTGTACACACAAGCAGCACATGTTAGAACAGTGGCTTCGTGAACACAAGGCCACTGGGCGAACCCTTAGCCTCACCCCAGGAGTTAACGTTAGCTCTTTGATGAGAGAAGTTAACTTGGCTCTTTGAGGAATATAATTAACATGTTTTACTCAAAAAACTGTTTCCACATTCTCAAAAGCCTTACCATAGTTTTACACAAGCAGCACATGTAAAACAATGGTATCTTGAACACCAGATGGGGGATTGTGGCAGTGTCAGCAGGCTCCATAACGGTCACTTGGCTTCTCGCTCCCTTCCCCAGCCATAGGTTGTCTGGCAGGGGGTGGGGGCCTGTACTCATACGGGCAGGACATGGGTCACCTCGCCCGGGTGCAAAGATAATTTTCTAGAAGTGGCGACTCCATCCGTGGAAGTGGTGAGCAGTTCGCAGTTTGCTGAAGAAAAAGGATGCTCAGGCAGTAGGGACACTGCTATTTATACATCACGCACGTATCGGTAGCGACGTCCTATTGGTCAGCTACGTGCACAATTTCAGTGGGCAAGTCCGTGCGTGTTATTGGAGGAGGTAGTACCCATAGAGTCCAGTAGAGGGCGGAGCTGTTGTAAATGTTGGCTAAAACAGCTAAAGTTATAGCTATAATGCTAATGTTACACCTGATGTGAAAGCTACTGAGCAAATGTTCAAATTGTTTGGCCAATTTTTATGTTAAATTGAGTTGAAATATGATGATTTTTGTAGTGGTTTATGGTAAGATGTGGAACAATGATGTTGTGTGGTTGTGGACTTGTGAGTAACTTATACCATCTGTTAGGTTACGGTCGCAGTCTGAATTTGATTTGATTTGGATCACACTACCTTGTTTCTTACGACCCGCCCTTCCCTGCTTCTGATTGGCTAGTAGTCCTTACCTGGGAACTGCGCATGTGCAACTCCAAACATAGATTTTGTACAAGTAAGATGCATCGCTCTGTAGCTCAAGAGCGTACAACACATAGGGTGAAACGAGGAGCTGCAGCAATGTGCACTATGAGAAAAATTGTTTTTTGAAAAGTAAACCATGTAAACCTGTTCTGGTACAACCCTTAATTAAGATTTTGAACCTGAAAATGAGTAATAATAATACCACCTCTTTAAAAAGGTGCTGGTCATATTATTAGAATATCATCAAAAAGTTGATTTATTTCAGTAATTCCATTCAGAAAGTGAAACTTGTATAATGTATACATTCATTCCACACAGACTGATAAATTTCAAGTGTTCATTCCTTTTAATTTTGATGATTTGATGATGACAACTAATGAAAACCCCAAAATCAGTATCTCAGAAAATTAGAATATTGTGAAAAGGTTCAATATTGAAGACACCTGGTGCCACACTCTATTCAGCTAATTAACTCAAAACACCTGCAAAGGCCTTTAAATGGTCTCTCAGTCTAGTTCTGTAGGCTACACAATCATGGGGAAGACTGCTGACTTGACAGCTGTCCAAAAGACGACTATTGACACCTTGCACAAGGAGGGCAAGACACAAAAGGTCATTGCTAAAGAGGCTGGCTGTTCACAGAGCTCTGTGTCCAAGCACATTAATATAGAGGTGACGGGAAGGAAAATATATGGTAGAAAAAAGTGTACAAGCAATAGGGATAACCGCACCCTGGAGAGGATTGTGAAACAAAACTCATTCAAAAATGTGGGGGGGATTCACAAAGTCTGGACTGCAGCTGGAGTCAGTGCTTCAAGAACCACCACGCACAGACGTATGCAAGAAATGGGTTTCAGCATCAGAAGCGTCTTGCCTGGGCTAAAGACAAAAAGGACTGGACTGCTGCTGAGTGGTCCAAAGTTATGTTCTCTGATGAAAGTAAATTTTGCATTTCCTTTGGAAATCAAGGTCCCAGAGTCTGGAGGAAGAGAGGAGAGGTACAGAATCCACGTTGCTTGAAGTCCAGTGTAAAGTTTCCACAGTCAGTGATGGTTTGGGGTGCCACGTCATCTGCTGGTGTTGGTCCACTGTGTTTTCTGAGGTCCAAGGTCAACGCAGCCATCTACCAGGAAGTTTTAGAGCACTTCATGCTTCCTGCTGCTGACCAACTTTATGGAGATGCAGATTTAATTTTCCAACAGGACTTGGCACCTGCACACAGTGCCAAAGCTACCAGTACCTGGTTTAAGGACCATGGTATCCCTGTTCTTAATTGGCCAGCAAACTGGCCTGACCTTAACCCTATAGAAAATCTATGGGGTATTGTGAAGAGGAAGATGCGATACGCCAGACTCAACAATGCAGAAGAGCTGAAGGCCACTATCAGAGCGACCTGGGCTCTCATAACACCTGAGCAGTGCCACAGACTGATCAACTCCATGCCACGCCGCATTGCTGCAGTAATTCAGCCAAAAGTAGCCCCAACTAAGTATTGAGTGCTATACATGCTCATACTTTTCATTCTCATACTTTTCAGTTGGCCAACATTTCTGTTTTCTTTTTTTTTATTGGTCTTAAGTAATATTCTAATTTTCGGAGATACTGAATTTGGGATTATCATTAGTTGTCAGTTTTAATCATCACAATTAAATGAAATAAACATTTGAAATATATCAGTCTGTGTGTAATGAATGAATATAATATCCAAGTTTCACTTTTTGAATGGAATTACTGAAATAAATCAACTTTTTGATGATATTCTAATTATATGACCAGCACCTGTATACATAATTTTTTTTTTATATAAAGCTGTACAGTTCATATAACATTGGATGTAATATTTTGACATTATGCACCTGTTATATCATATATCATAAATTATCATATCATATATCACAATGGTTCTCAAAGTGGGTCCAAGGGTTTATTTTCACTAAAATTCCAGCCATAAGTAACACTATGACAGAATGCATGACTATTTTAGTCATTTAGGCATTTAGGGTTTCATTCACTTTCTGTAATAAATCATCTAAAAGTAAAAATCCTATGAGATTTGAAATCCTCAGACAAAATCTTATCAAATAGGGTCCGTGGTCTAATTTGTGTCATTTTAGGGGTCGTTGATGTGAAAAAGTTTGAGAACCACTGATATATATTATGAACAAGTCCTCCAACCTAAACAACAAAATAGCTTGTTTTTCCATGCCTCCCAAAACAACACATATGAGCTTTTTCAGCGTACCAGTCCAACGACAGGCCACGTAACTCACGTGACGGAAGTCAGTCCTGCTATTTAACTGAAAATAACTCAACATTTACTTAGTTTCACATGGGACTCGAATGCCATTCTCCTCTGTGAAAGTCCTGGGTTTGACCGATCTATCCACCCACCCCATCCACCTCCTTACAATGACTTTCTCTCTATTAATGACACGTCACCCTACTTCCTCTTTTGCTACCGTTGTACGGCCACTAGAGGTCGATGCCACAATAAACGTAAAAATGGGTCATAATTACGCGCTGAACAAAATACCTATACCTACCGTATTTCTGTGGAGAAAAGACTCATTACATTTTGTATTGTATATAGAACAGTTTACCCATGACAGAGCTAAAACAATAGGCACTGGATAATCATAAAGCAGTGGAGGCCTGTGCAATGAGGTGGAAAGATCAGAAAGTGTGTGCGCATGTATGTAAAAATTAACTTCCCTTTCATCTGTAAAATGTGATATCTTTCCCAAAGCCACAAACAAGATAGTAGATATCTCAAATACCTCTTTTGGTATTCCACCTATAAACAAGGAGGAGGTTTTCCACTGAGATAGAATGAGAGACTGATGTTAGAAAAACACTAACAACATACAGGGGAATACTACCAGCGTATGAACATCTTTTTTCAACCTCAGGTCAGTTAAAACTGTTATGATATTAAACTCTTGAGCTTTAGAATGCACAAACGCGGGCTTCACATTGAGGTTTCGGTTGCCCTGATGGACCTACTACACAACTATAACTGAACATAACATTGAGCATGTTTACATACATAGAAGCTTGTAAATAATCACTAAGCACAAATGGGTTAAAACAAACATTTTATGATAATGGAGCAAATGAAAATGTGCTGAGGTATGTGGAGAGGCACCTTGGCAATTCCCTGAAACGGTGGGGGTCTGAAATAATGGGTCCTTGGCGGCGACTGCACTCCATCTCCGCACTCCAGCAGATCGACACACAAATGCCATTGGACAGCTCATACTTATTATGCTCAGATGGTTTTGGAAATGAGACCCTGGCTGTTTTCTCAATTTGGAGCCTTAAGGCAGTGATTTAAAGAGATAAAGGGGCTAAATTCAGGTACAAAAGCACTGCCCAATATATCATTGACATGACCTTGACACACAAAGGAAACTAAGACATGAATCTAACGGGGCATTTCCAAAGTTAACATTGCTGACAATACAAAGGCAGAGTGCTGGGTCCTATATCTCTCACAAGACAATCTCTCTGATAACTAGTGAATCTGTGCCGCTAATGAGGCCACTTGAGTATATATGTCAATGTAAAACCATAACCAGATACATAGATAAAGAAATACACACACATGCACACACTGCCACTGACTGGGAAAAAAAGTAGCTGGCGAAAGTAAGTAAAAAATATTTTATAAAATCCTTTGAACTGCTTTGATAGATATAATTAGGATCAACCCTTTCCCAGGGTTAATATCTAATAAACCCCATCCATGATTTGACCACTTTCTTTTAAAACTTACACACTTACACACACACACACACATTATTAGAAGAGTTTAACCTCCATGAGGAAGAACCTTGGACAGAGAAGCACGCTGAATATTATGCATCATTAATTTGGCTTAATGATTTAGATGATAGTAATACGGTCTGCTGATGTGATAAAACTGCGGGATTTTGCATGAGAGAGGCGGGTTCAAGTTCAGACTGTGAAATGTTTTAACAGACCTTCCTTTTGCTCGCTGAAAGTACCAACAATATATCAATATAAAAAATGTGTTATTGCTGGTTTCAGATCCATTCAAAATGCTTGTTGAAAGCCATTGACACAAATACCAGAGGTGGTTAGGGCTATAATTAATAAAAAATAAAATAAAGTGTTTACAAAGTACAATGTAGATTACATCCTAAAACCTCTAATAATTACACCAGGGAACCATTAACACCAATACATGATGTGTTTCTTTCCATTCAAAAAAATTTAACCTCTTTCACAGATTTGTTAACAAGCACCTATGGTAATTATGGTGATCCCCAAAAGAAAAAACAGCAATTCTTTAATTCAAACAGAAATACTCAGCTCTACAAATTGTACTATGTGATCGTTAGCAGTGGATTTCTTTTCATATTTTTCTCAAAAGCCTCTGATATTTATTCCCTTCATTCGTCTATCAACCTCTGTGTCCCTGTCAGCTGTCCTTTCCTTGACATCGGCGACAGCCATCTTCTCACACAATGATCTGATTAGACAGTCTGTGCCAAATTAAAGAGCAACAACCTTGGGCAGACTTGTCAGACAGGCATGTTGCAGGACATTTTAGATAAATATTATAATGTGCCTCAAAGCAGGTCAAATTACAATACAGAAAATGTTCACGCCTTAGCTGATTTCTGTTCATATCTAGTCTCAACTCACAAGTTAGCAGAATCCATGATTATCAATGTGTTTAAATGATATTTACTGTATATACCATGCCAAACCAAAACATCTGTGAGTACAATGTATTTGTTGCTCTATGTACTGTATTTCAGTGAATGGTTAAACTACTGAACAGTTAAAGGTTCATTACATGATTTCTTTCAGGCAAGAAAATTGGCACTGCCCCTAAGCTGTCCTGTAGCGCAGTTATTCTACTTCCAAATTAGAGTATAAATTGCACATTATAATGTGAGTTAAGCATAAAAAACATAAAATATGTTGGTAATACAAATATCTGAAATGTAACCGTATTGAGGAATCCTGGGGAGGCCCTGCTGTAAGATTAGAATGGACACAGAAAAATGCACATTTTGTCACGGAAAATAAGTTTGCATGTGTTTTGCTAGAAAAAGTAGATACAAGATACAAAAAATACAATACAGGAATAGAGAGACGAATTTAGAAGTTGCAATATTCTATACGACTCTACGCCAAAGGCAGTCAGACCATCTGATCGGTCTACCAGACTCCCACCAGAAAAAA
This sequence comes from Micropterus salmoides, assembly GCF_014851395.1. Classification (NCBI taxonomy): domain Eukaryota; kingdom Metazoa; phylum Chordata; class Actinopteri; order Centrarchiformes; family Centrarchidae; genus Micropterus; species Micropterus salmoides. The sequence goes on from NW_024044237.1 coordinate 20,570,811, forward strand.
AAAAGAAGTAGTTTGTGATGAGACAATCTAATTTTGTATGTTGGAAAAATAAGAGTCACTTGAGCTACTAAATTACCTTTTCTCATTAATATGCAAATCTATTTGGTAAGACGCTTCAAACATCTAATCAGATTTCAGCCATTATATAGAAGCTTTGATGTAACAGGGGAAATCATGTACTCGTGTACTCTTCTTGAGTTCAATCAACTGAATGAATCAACAGATGTTCTACATACCCTTTACTGTGCAAATATATGTGGTAACACACCCCTAAAATCTAATATGGTTGTCTACATTAACAGGGGTACCTGTTACGTAAGTATGAAGCTACTATCACATATCTACTGAGTTGTTATTGTTCACAAATATATGGTCTACACAATTACAGACACAATGACATTATGTCTTGCAAACTGTGTATCATGCTGACAGGATATAAAAGATGACAGTATATGTGTCGGCGCTGCCACACACAGAAAGCAAACTGAAGAGCACAGAACTTAAATAAATCTCTTGTTAGTGTCAGTTAACCTTGTGACCTGTGAGCCATCTTTTAGTCTCAGATGACATGTGCTCCAAACTGTACACAGAGGCTTTCATTTTTATGTTGAAGCAAAGCTTTGCTTATGTACATACCAGAAGAGCTGCTGGTAAAAAACAAAATCCCTTTTCAGTTTTTGCAACAATGTATTTTTATGACAGATGTTAACCAGTTGATTCATTTTTATGCATTTTATGTATACCAACATCAATCATCTGTGTATTTGTTTTTTTCACTGATGATGTCATGACTGTAAATTACAACTAGCATGTCCCTCTTAGGTCAGAATGTTGGCTCATGTGCAATCAGGTTAGATATCATATATAAAGTACAACATGCAGTGGACTAGTATACTATATGAATTCAGATCATGCTTTTCTCCTTGGTAAAGACTATAATTTTAAGGTGACTTGAGCAGTTCCCAATCTGTATTCCTAACTTGGAATACGGTCCGTTGCCTTTCTGTGTTCCTCAACATCTGGCTCAGGACAGGTGGCTCAGGCTTTTGCCTTTTCCACCAATATTATGTAGCCGCAGTACCGGAAGCTGCAGTTTCAGGACCCCCGCAATCCTAGAACCGACAGCGACAGCACCATCTAGTGGAGTGGTGGTGGTAATGCGCAGCAACACGAAGGAGGTGTCTGCTAGCACGTCGGCCGTGAGGCTGATGTGCGAAGCTGTAGTGTTAACTAGTGCATGCATATAATCAATAACTTAAGTTTAGGCACACACTCAGTGATGGTTGTGGTAAGGGTAATTGGTTTTGGGGGTCCGTCAAGAGTAGCATAGCTAGCTAGCTGGCCATCTACATACTACTCTTTTCCACAGTGACGCTGCCAGGGGAGGGCCAGGGGGGTGGCCACCCCAGTGGCCCCTCTGGCAAGGAACGTATGCATAAAATGCCACAAACTGTATATATTATGTAACCCCTTGATTTGAGTTAAAAGGTGAATAGCAGCATACAAGACTATGATGTTTATTTTAGGAATCACAGTAATTCAGTCTGTGATTCCTTAACTCATACTTTTATGTAGTATTCAACTACTTTCTATACTGCATAAAAGAATTCCAGAAAAAAAATTATGGCTTTTGGTTTAGTGTGCCACTCCAGGATTTTCAGTGGCCCCATCTGCCCATCCCTAGGAAAATTTTCTGGGGGCGCCACTGCTTTTCCATACAATATAAACATGACAGTGATAAATGGTGACATCGAGAGATGCAGTCAGAGGATATTTAAATGGTGAAAACCTTTCATTTAGACAGTAAAACAAATTAGAGAAGCCATCAAGAACACAGTCTCCAGACTTGACAACAGCACTACAAAGCATGTACACAAAGACCAGAGAAGAGGGTGCTACGAGAGCTCCACAGGAGATGTCTACTTTTTGCTGCTACAACAGATATGTAGTTCAGTGTTAACATGACTTTTAACATGAGTCTGACCACCATATTACAAGAAATTGGTCCCTGAAGTCCCAGTGTTTGGAAACTTCCTGCATGCAGGATATCCGCACAGCAGCTCACTTGGCTGAAAGCCTACACTCATTGTTGTCTAACTGGGACATGGGAGAAGGAGAACTGGTCTGCCACACTGCAGATAACGGCAGAAATATAGTGGCTGCAGAGAGGGAACTGGGATGGCTCAGCTATTTTGGCCGTACTTTTCGCCTTTCCATGTCATGGGCAAATGTAAAAGCTTAGTTTACATCATACAGCTTGTATAAGCTACATTTTAGGGGAGTAATAAGCACTGTATGTGTAAACCAGGGCCTTGTTTTTTGTAAAAAAACAAACAAAACACTGAGTTTGAAATGGTGTGTTTTCCATATCAGAACGATTGAAATACTTTTCAGATATACGTCATTTTAAAGAGGTGGTATTTATGCTAATTTTCAGGTTCAAAATCTTATTTAGGGGTTGTACCAGAACATGTTTACATGGTTTAATTTTCAAAAAACACCATATTTTTATTATACTGCACATTGCTGCTGCTCCTCTTTTCACCCTGTGTGTTGAAGGCTTCGTTTTAGCTGTGGAGTGATAGATCTTGCCTTTACATGATATTTGTTGGGAGTAACACATGCGCTGTTCCTAGTTAAGGACTACTAGCCAATCAGAAGCAGAGAAGGGCGGGTCAGTGAGAAGCCAGTAAAAAGAGTGGTGAGTTAATCTGTAACAAAAGTATCTTTCATATATAAAGTTGTAACTGACCTCTGTAACAACTTTATGTCCATTGACTGCCTTGAGGGTAGCTAGTGTTTAGAAGGGAGAGGAGAGGTGTGTGCTGCGGCTCAATGTTTTTCCACCGGTGTTTTGGAGTAGCCGCTTGGTGAGTGTTATATGACGCGCATTTTGCTTTCATCCTTGTGTCGTCACAGGGATGAAAGGGAAACGGCTGGACTACAAACAAGCTGTTTTCAGGCAGTTCAGAGCACTGTCTTCTGTGGGAGGTGGGAACTCCCTTTGGGGTGGCTTTTTCACTTTGCAAACCTATTACATGCCCAAAAAAAGATATAACTCAATAAAGGAGAGGGGAAAAGGCAAAAAGCATAATACCACCTCTTTAAAAGATAACATATAAGATAACATAAAAGATAACTAATAATTCGTTGTTGTGATCAACAACTCATGTGTGTGTCCTATCAATACCAGGTGCTATTTTGTAAAAATGTGGAATGACTTTAGTATAATTTGACTTTGAACGGAGGTTGCACAATGTTTCATTCGTCCCTATTGTGCGGGACAGACAAAACACAGGGGTGGGATGGAAGAAAAACAACGATATACATTTAAATTGTTTATGTTATTCTTTAAAATGCTTGACTGTGTCCTTCTTAATATGTAATTGCAAACATATTGTGTCATTTTTCTTAATATAAAATGTAATAAATACAACTTTTAGAATATCAAACAGTTAATGCACATTTGGATTAGATCTCGGCTGCCCCTTTTATGGTCATCTGTAACCTGTTTTCCTGGTCCCTATTATTTGGCTGTGAGTATCCTGGTGGTCTAGCCTGCAGCCTAGTGGACCCTGCAGTATCAAAATAGGGTGGAATGGCTACATGTCGGGACGTTTGAAACAGGTGTTTCAATCGTCAAATGCTTTGACCCTCCATCACTGCGTCACACCCCCACTTTTGTTTTGGTGTGCTACACGAAGATTTACAGTGGCCTCATTTGGCCACCGCTATGAAAAACGTCTGTCGATGCCACTGATGGAGCACCCAAAGAAGCTGGCTGTTTCCCATTCATGCTCAAACAAAAACATGAACATGGTTATAATTGGATAACACCTATCTCCCCATAAAAATACACCATGTCTATTTTTTTTACTGTCTGAATGATACGTTTAAATGTCCTCTGATTGCATCTGTCGGTGTCACCATTTGTCACTGTCAGGTTTATATTTTATGGACAAGGCAAAAACCTGAGCCAGATGTTGAAGAAGGCAGAAAGGCCACAGACTGTATTGCAAATTAGGAACACAGACCACAGACAACTGCTTGAGTCACTAAATTATAGTATTTACCAGGGATGTGCTGGGACTGAAATTGAGCCCGGGACTTTGAGACGGAGAAGCCTTTAATGCGAGCGCCATTTTGGGGGCGGGCATAAATATTTTTGCAGTTATTTTAATACGTATTAGTGTTTTTGTTGCATACAGAAAATCATATTATGCTGAAGACCTTCAAGAAACTTCAGGATGACACCTGCCTCTTCAGTTTATATAAGCAAGGCTCTGCAGTGAACAAGACCAGGTCAGGCAAGCCTGAGTCAGTCTAAAAGGCTAAAATACTTAAATATACTCATAAACTACAATACATTCCCATAAAATACAGCAGTGTGTATGTGTGTGCATAAAAATCAAATCCCTCATCTTTATCTCTGAGTAGGCCTTTCCCTGGCTCAACTTCCCCTGTGCTGGACCCTCTGCTTTTACTGATTGTACAGTTACATATGCACAAGAAGAAAATCAGTAATAAATATGACTTACAATAATCAATTCTCTAATTCTAAAAAAACTTTTACTGTTTTGTCTGGTTCCATTTACCTTCTCCTCCTGCTACTCCTCCTGTCCCTTCTCTCCCTCCTCATCAACATGATTAGGCTCATCATCACCCTGTCCCTGTGCATCACCTCCACAGCTAATATACATAAACACATACTGAGATTCCTCATTAATTTGGCACATTTAGCTGCCTCTTATGCCAACATTTTTTCTTCTTAATTCTTATTTTTTCGGCATCACACATTCCTTTTTCCTCTTTCACTCTCTTCTCCACATTTACAGTCTCTATTGAGCCTATCACACAATCCAGTGCTGACTTCAGCCCCGACAAAACGTTTGGAGATTAAACTCGCTCCAAATGGAAAGTAAACTTCTGTCAACTTCCAGTTGAGCCAATCAGAAAAATTCAGCAAAAACGAAGATCGGTCCAAGCTGGGAGGGGCCACTCGTACACCCCCTCCATATTGAAAGTATTGGTTTGGCTCAGTCAGACACACAAACAGCTTTCGCTGCAGCAGACTGGCCGGCCGGCGCGATTGTGGATCATAAAGTAAAACAGAAACTGAAAAATAAAAACTCTTGACCCCTGGCCGGTGCGGCTTGAAATGGATGGTTCAGGACCCCCTGGTCTTTACCGAGGAAGACAGCGTGTTCTTAATTCACATAGTATACTTGTCTTGTAATACCTAGAATACATACAATACACTGTATATGTAACCTTCTGGGTTCTTTGGTTTTTACATTTCTAGCACAGATAATGGCTGAGGTTTTAATATTTGAGATATCTTAATTTCAATATTTTAAGCAATTTCAGCATTTCAACTGACCCTTATAAGAGAACACTTGTAGACCTGCTCATTGTAACTTTCTTTGAGTCTAAAACACGTTCACAGACTGTTTAATTGAAAAAAATAAATGTTTAAATGACAGCATAAAGACCGGTGACCAGTTTAACATTGTAACCCTCCACAAATGCCTTGCTGAAATAAATTACTGGATTTCATACAACTTCCTACAACTACAGTATATTTTACAAAATCTAATGTCAATGTACTTGACCCCCAAGCTCATAGAACTCAAATCATGGCAAACCTAGGTGAACTAGCAACTTATGCTTAGCCCTCAGCCAGAAATCTTGGGGTAGTTTTTGACCAGTAAAGAAAGTCGTTCAATTATGTTTTTATCATTTAAGTAATATAGCCAAGGTTATGTCTTTTATTTCAGCCACAGATCTTGAGAAACTCTTCCATGCTTTTATCTCCTCCCACCTTGACTATTTGCTATGTACCTGTCTCAGTCAGAAATCAATTTGTTTGGACTACTATTAGACCAAAATGCCACAGCTCGACATTCAACTCACTGTAGGTTAACTCATGAGTGACGTTAAAACCCAAACTCACAGGCCCAACCAGGACAACAACAAACGCACGTGTGTACATTTTCAGAGAAACTGAGAACTGCAGCTTACTCTGACTAGCCTTCAACTCAACAATCAATCATGATTTCAGTTAAATGCTAAGGTTGCTGTTAATGTTACCTTGTCTGTGGTCCGCTGGCATAACACCGGGTGCTTTCTGATCAGGTGCCATCGTGCTGTTGGTAGGCGACAAAAGTTTCGTTTTACAGTGGACGGACTGTAACATTACAGAGTTGTTGTTTTCTTTTAGCTTGAAATAATCCCATACTTTGGACATTTTCTTCATCGTCCCTCACCGTTTTCTCTCTTTTCCTCCACTCAGCACCATCATAATCACATCGTGTTCACACAGCGTAAGCATGATGTGCGACAGTAATAAATGTCCCTGTGAAACAGTGTCCTATATAGTTATATGGATTAAATGAAGCCTCGATGCAAAGAATTTGTGTCGATGCATTTTAGTCATTGATTTAATCGATTAATTGTTTCAGCCCTACTTGATATATCTCTGAGCTTTTATCACCCTATGAGCCAATATGCAGAACAATTCCAAGGTATAGGCCAAAAACCAAAGGAGACAGGGCCTTTGCTGTCAGGGCCCTTACACGTTCAGATCAGTTCAGTTCAACTTTACTGTCAGACTCAGGGTCCATTAGAAATACATATTACATTACAATCACACAGACAAAATACAACACATACTTTAAAATAAAATAAAACACTGGCACTTTTAAAAGGCAGTTATGTTATGTTATGTTTCTACAGCGATGACTAGTATTGTACGACACTAAGACTAGGATTTGACAGCAGCATTAGTGAGAGCTATAATTTTAATCTTTTTTTTAAATTAAATTGTAGAATGATAATGTAGAAACGCTGACAATATGCTTATGATCATGATTATGATTCACAAAAAGCACAACACCTGATGGTCTCCTCTGAACTCAATGGCTGCGTTTCATTAGTCCTTCAACATGCCAGTTCACTGCCACTCAGCACTCAACCTCGGGGGAATACCTGCCGCCATCATGTCATAAGTTTCATTTGTCTGAAAAACTGAAGTGAACTTGGTGAGAAAATACATCCATAGTTAGGTGGCAGTGATGTATGTACAATTCCTGTTGCCTTGTTAGCAGATGACTAAATAATTGCAGTTAATATGTACTTGTTGTACTATTCCAGCTTGTGTGATTTCTTTTTTCAAAACACTACCTGTAAACGCCTGGAAAAATTGCTATTTTGCAAAATAACATAAACCCGTAGCAATAACAATTATGATAATCATGATATAGATCACAAAGAAAAATGTCTAAATCAGAAACTGATGCAGCAAATTACCAATCAGTAATAAAGTGCCTACATATTACATGTATCTGCAGAAGATGCCTTTGCCTCATTGAAAGGAGTCTGACAGTATTTCTGATGATTTGTAAAAAGCAGTATAGCGCTAAACCAACAACTGGGAGTTGATCCATTATAGGCTGATTAACTAATGAAACACAGCCTTTTTGTAATGATTTGCTTTGAGATCTAACAATGCTCAGAAAACACACAGTTGGGCTGATAGTTTTGAAAGGTTGTAAGTTACAATCCTGTCTCTTGAACAAAATTATATTTTGTAAAAGATATGGAGAACGTGCATTGTAAATGCTGCTGTGTAAAAGGAGTCAACTGGCTTAAGCAAAAGGAATTGATACTGGGACTTTGTCATATATCTTGCCTCATATGTCATGACAAAATTAGAATTTCGTTAAATGAAAATGAAAAGCGATGTTTTATCCAGGCAGCTCTGAGATATCAATAAACACAACTTTGCTTCAACACTGTGTAGAGGTGAGACACATGATGTGCAGTCCACTCACCACTGAAGCAGAAAGGCCCACCAACCATTATGTCATACTTCATATGAAACATCTTTTTCAAGCCTGCATAGACTAAAGCCCCCATTTCCAACATTAAGATACAACTGCTCTTACCTGGAATCCCATTTTAAATATAAGATTAATTCGCACTGGCTGACTATGTGCTCACTCTCCCTCTCATCACTGAAATCACTTTGCCCTTCTTTTCACAAAGGTGGGAAAAGCTGCTTGTATTTAATAATTGTTTCTGTGAAGGAAAAAGACTGGCAAAATTAATACTGAATGTTCTGTGGCTGTTAAAATCTCTTTAATGATACACATTGCTGATATTTTAAAGAAGCTACTATGTGGTGGTTTTTTTCAGCTTCACTAAATGTTCAAGCAATGCCATTTTCACAAACATATGTTCCACACTACAAGCACAGAGGTTAGGAGGAGAGATGAGATTTTTCCACTGTTCAAGGCTGTATTTTCTGCAATAGCTATGGTGCAAAATGGAGCATCAATGACTGCACTGCAATAACAGCCCACTTATAGCATTTATTGAATGTATATGCTATGTAACTATGGCCGTCTTCAAGTCACTGTGCCTCCCAGATATGGTGCAAAATTTTCTAAAATCTTTAAACGTAATGTCAGAGTGGAAAATAATACATGTCTGAATAAGTGACACTTCCATGTTTACTTACATAGAAGATTATGCAGTTCAACTACAATACTGCCACACAATGTATTTTAGTGAATGCATTCTGTAAGGGAAAGATTTTTCACAAAAGCATGATGAACAGCGAAGGATTCATCATACAGATTGTGATCACACAGATGCACAAATAAACTACATTTTTAATACGGATTAGTGGCTTTCCTGCACACTGTAGGAAACCTCTGAGGAATCTTTATTGGACATGTGAATCAAAATGTCTTAGGTCAGACGAGTATAAATCTTGAAAGTTATATAAAACATAAAGCTATCAAAGATCCCTGATAAAACTGTTTGAGCGAGTTGTAGGTTTCGTTGGGTGTCATACTCGGTCATTACTCTGCAGCTTGCACGCAATGACAGGAAATTTACATCTGCATGATCAGACAGTTAACTGACCTCACAGGCAACAAGCTTTATTAAAGCTGCCGCTAATTTCCCTGAAATGAACTTGAGATCAGGCAGGCTGATGTGAGCCGATGGCTTGACACTCCAGTGTACAAAGGGTCAGGAACTGTAAGCTGCACTACGCCATCACACTTTAAATCACTATGGTAATGTTCTGCGACTAAAGCTAATGTGAAAGATGTGTAAGTCAGTTAATTTTTAATGCCAGTTTTAGCTCAATTCTGAAGTTATCATCATCATCATCAAGCACTGGCACTTTGCTCCATTAGGCTCTTTGCAAGAACACTCAGGGTCATTTGAGATTTGCTGACATTAATGATGATCTCTTACAACAGGCTAGTATTCCCATTTGAAACTCCCTACCTAGTATAGTTAGTTTTAAATGATCTGAATGTGACATTTGAGAACACATTCTATCTAATGAATATTGTATAGTAATTTTTTATTAGATGATGCATTTTAAATATACGGTATAAAAACCCGGCTGGGGAAAAATTTCTTTGTGTTATTTAAATGACATGCTGTCAGTGTTTTACAATCCTCATAAAAATAACTGGCACCCCACATGTCAGTCTGTAACAGTAAACAAGCTGCAGAACCACAGCAAACAGAAAAGGCATAAATGGTAACATGTTCTTTTGTCCACATATGAGTCACTCAACAAGTTTAACGGTGGATGTTTTTTATCCATGACTAATAAATTAGCAATAAGGGTATATAAAACATATTGGGCATTTATTGTGAACATCAAATGATACGTGTTTACCATATGCAGTTTGCATTGTGTTCTTCATTAAGGATGTGTCTTCAGATAAAAAAAAAAGGGTTGAAAGAATTATCCTGCCGTCTCAATTCTCCCTCCCTATCACTCTCTCTTCTTACTGTTTCTTGTCAAATCCCTATTTGATGACTAAAAACTGGATGGTGCAAGCCTTTGTTGCTGTTGCTGTTTTAAGCATTTGATATGTGTGACTGAAACCATAGCTTATCCTCACCTACTGGAGCATTCAAAGTGCAAGCACATGGTTTGTGGTGCATGTGTGCCTTGTGTGTGTGTGTGTGTGTGTGTGTGTGTGTGTGTGTGTGTGTGTGTGTGTGAGCCTGTGTGTGTGTCTTTGCATGACAGAAACTGTGAGAGATAAGGAAGGTACTGTGCAAAGCTCATGTCACAAAGGGTGGTGATGTGTCCGTCAAAACCAATTGTCACCTCCACAAACATCCCAGGATTGTTTTGCAAAAATTCTATCATTTTTGTTTAATCATCTAATATAGGCTTTCAAGAATTTGATGATGTACTTGACGGAGTGAAACATTACTTAGTTCTTGGCTGTTGACGCTAGTCTTCATTCAGTTTTCTCAGCGGGTGTTTTGCATTATTTGTAGGCCTCCTACAAGGTCTAAGGGCTTTCCGCAGTGGCTAATACTCTATTATTTCCATACCAACCATATACTAGACTCCTTTGATTTCTATACTCATCAATCCAAGCAAAGAACAGACATACCATGTGCTTGATGTATTGTTTTAAAAATGAACACAGATGGTGTTGAGATAATTGCTCGGTTTTCACCAAGTATAGTGACTTGGACATTCACCAGTTAAATGATTTTGAAAATGAATATGCAAAGCGTCACATTCATTGTCTATTCACTATCTGTTGTGCTATTAATTTACAGCATAAGTGATTTGTGATGCCCAAAGAGAAAAAGGAAACATTTCCAAACATCCCTACAGTGATAACAGTGCAGTACGAGCATACTGGAGAATTAGGCAAAACTCCAAGTCAGCTCTCTGGGGCAGGACTAATCATGTTTCTTTATTACTCCCCCCAAAACACTGGTGTAATATAAGTTACAATGCACCATGATGCATCTCTGCATGTATTCACATTCTGAAATAATAATAATACAATTTCATGAATTACGGCTGACTTATTTCACAAATACACAAGATACACAAGATAGGATACTGTGCCATAAATGGTAGTATGAATAGTACAATGAAGCCCATGCTGATCTATACTTGGTGACTTTATTTCAATTAATGAATAATTCAGCCAGATGGATTTGCACAATATTGCATCAGAAATATAGTAATAAAAAGGAAAATTCCTTGAAGTAGAAATAACCCTGCATAAATGTTTCAGTGCATTCTGTGTGCTGATTTTCCACATGCAGGCAGGGCCACCACTGACATAAGGGGGTGTCTGGGTCTCACACTAATATCAAGCTCTGAAATATTTGAATAATGGAAGAAACAGAGTCCTCCCTTTCAAATCGTCAAAGTGAGTTTCTGCCAAGAGGAAGACAGAGAAAGTCAGCCAATGAGAGACAGAAGAAGAACTCTGGTCAGTATCCACTCTGACAGGAATGACATTTCTACTCTTGTTTGCTTGACAGAAACCTATTGTTACTGGCTTTTCACACTGGTTAATGCACATCATTCTTATCAAAGAACATAAGGCTGATATTTATTTCAGTCAAAACAGTCAGTTACTGTGCTGAAGCAAAACGCTGCTTCATACTAGCCACTGGAAATGCTCTGTTTTCACACAGATAGACAAAATGGCAAATAGTGTATGACAATGTCAATTAAATTAACAATTTATTCTTTTAACAACTGTAATGTTAAAGGAGCTATATGAAGTTTTCAGCTACCTCTAGCTGTGCAGTTTCAGATTGCAACCACTACCTTCCCTAGCGCGTGCTCATGCTCGAACTCACGAGGAAACCAAGTCCAGCAGCTTCACACAGCATGCTGGAAACTCAAGTAAACTCCCAATGTAACATTACAGTAATATTTTTGATCAACTTAATATTTAACTAATCCAAGCACATTGACTGCATTTAGCCAACTTAATAAGTTGGCCTTAGCTCTCCTGCTGGCCTTTCAATTTTCTATCTTTTCCATTTGTGTATCTTTCATTGGAGAGGCTAAGCATAGTAATTTACTGGATGATAACGAAAACAATGAGTGAGCTAGACTAAATATTAGGGCTGCACGATTAATCTAATTGCAACTGCAATCGCGATGTCGTCATGTGTGATTACATAACGGGGTACGATTTAATTAAACAGAAAGGTGTGCTGTGTGTGACACTCCTGTCTGTGTGCGCTGACTAGCTGAAACTAGTGGTGAAACAGTATACTACTATATGAAATTATAATGAAAATATTAATTAATATATTAACCTTATACTAACAGTATATTATAAATTGAACATTATACTCTTTATTTAATGTTATTATATTATACTAATACACTCATTTATACTTGTTACTCCTCCAGGTTGTGGAAAGTGCCTCTGCAGTGGACAGAAGAAGATTTAGCCAGAGCCAGAATGCCAGTGTGCCAATATGTAATTCTTCTAGCCGCCTCCTCCTGTTTTTAATAAAGTTATTGTTATAAATATTGTTTATTGTTTAACTTTGTTCAAGTTGAGAAGTACACATTTCAAAATGTCAGTATTTTGTGCATTTTCCTTGATAATGAAACAAATAGACTCATAGTACCATTGTTCCATTATATCGCAATCGCAAATCACAATATTGTCCACAATAATCGCAATATGACTTTTTCTTCAAATCATGCAGCCCTACTGAATATTATAAATGAGATTATTGCCACATTTTAGTATTACAGTTGGATCATAGTAAGAAACAATACTGTAGTGAGTGGGCCTTCCACAGTGTGTTGTTCTGCGCCGTTATGTTACATTATTGGATATTATGTGGTTCAAGTAAGTTACAGGGGCTGAGACCGGTGTCTGCGTACCTGAGCATCTGTAAACGACAATAAATCTAATTGAACTTTACGAGGCAAACATCGGTAGATCTGTGTAAAGTAGTTGGCTGCCCCTGCCTTGCATTACTATAGGCTAGTATAATCGCCCCACCTTTGCTTTGTACTGTTACATAATTTCTTTTAGGCTAAAATCAATGCTTTTACGTAATACCTGTGGTACACAAGAAATATGGATCGCGTTATTTGGTGAAGTAATGTGGCAAGCCATACAACTGCTGTATTTTGCAATGGATAATGTTAGCAACTGGTTAGCATTAGCTGGTAAGTACACATAATCTAACTTGAGCCTATTGAAGCACCAAATCAAAATATATTAACATGAATTGCATTATTATATTATACTATATTGTATGTTAGCTTACACATCCAACAGACGAAAGCCAAGTCTGGGTAGTTTTTTATATCCAAAACAAAGTGAGGATCTCTACACGTCTCAAACATCTTTCCAATGTTGACCTTGTTATAGCCCAACGTACGTCTGATTCTTCAGCACACAACTTTATACTTACTTTATACTTTATTCTGTGGAGTTGTCTTTTTTTTTTGTTAGTGGACTCCATTTTGTTGGATGTGGTGTTGTCCCTATGTGTACAGTTCAGAATCAGTAGGCAAGAGGTTTGGGAAGTGCACATGAACGTCACAGCCTATGTAATGCAATGGATTTCACGAAAAATCCAACCCGATTTTTTTGATTGAAGGCAGAGGCATACTGACTGTCACAGGTGACCAAGAAAACTGGTGAATGGCTCATTTTTACGTGCGGTCACAACCGCTTCACACACAGGCAATAAAAACTGATTAATTTCATTACAAAAAACATATTGCCCCTTAAAACTGATCTGTGGCTTGTTCAAAGAACTTCCATTTATAGCTGACAGTGGACTAAAGTGTTCTTGCAATATTTTGACCTCATTAACTCTTCCGAAGAGCCACATACAGGCCAGCATATTTCTGCATTCAGTACTTTTAGGTGTACACAACACTTAGCTTGAGTGCATGAAGCTAGAGAACAAGGTGGAATGGAAATGCAAAGGATAGCTAATGGAACCCTGGTTCTTTAACATATTCATTTTTAAAGAGATAGATTGCCAATGCAGACATAGTATCACAGCCAGACTGTATGAAAGCCCTTGCAATAATGCTACATTTTCACAGATTATTTATTAATCTGACAATGGAAGGTGTAAGAAGCCACACTGGAGGAGACACTGTCCCTCCATTTTGTCTTCTGGAGGAAGATAGAGTGAAGGTATAAACCTGCAAAGGCTCTTTTCACCCTGCACCCATTCTGGTTGGTTTTCATTGTTGCCGCTGTCAAAAGCTGACAGGCCTGAAACATTCTAGACAACAGTATCCTCCAGATATGTGCCCTTTCTGGTCTTCAGTGAGAATTTGGAGGGACTATTAGAGATGTGAAATAAACTTGGGTGTCCTTGAAAGGTGAATTTATGGAGGCTGCTTTCATACTTCAATTCATTTTGAACAGATTTTATCTCCAGGAGGCTTTGTTTTTGGTGTAAGTGAGTGAGCAGGTGGATGCATTAGCATTTGCTTTAGTGAAACTAATATGCAGCTTTTAGTCTAAAACACAACGATTTTCTCTTAGATACACCACCATTCTCCTGACTGCACGGAACCAAACATTTTTTTTTACGATTCTGAAAGCCATTAATTGAGACAGTGCCTAAAATGTACTTGCAGTCCAGGAAATACTGTACATACAGTATGCATCATGATGACAATCATTAATCCAAATAGTCGTCACTCAAAAATTTGTAGAGCACAGCACAGTGAAAAAGGATGATATTTTTCCTTTGTTTTTTCAGTCTGGCGCATAACCATTAGAGAAAATCACTGCAACAACACACAATGAATCAATACACTCAGCGAACAACTGAAAAACAGCGTGTTGAAAATACCACAACAACTAAACAAATTAGTGGTAGTTTGTAAGTCAGGAAATGTCAGCATATGAGCTGCATTTTTCTTTTTAATTGTGCAAAGACAGTGGGAGGGAAGATTGGACCTTTTCAAAGGGATTATTTTTTAATTATTTAGTTAAAACCAGCAAAGTGTGGTTTTAAGATTGGCTTACAGTTACTGGCCATTCATTAGCCAAATGCCTGACCATGTCTAATTAATTAAGCTGCCTTTGTATGGAGTAATGAAATAATGTCATTCAGGGTGCAGGCTGTTACATGGTATGGCAACTGACAAAGTAAAATCCAATCCAATATAACACTCTCTCTCTGTATTTCCTGTAGGAATGGTTTATTAAGTTCTGATGTAAAGAAAGACATATACACAGTATGTATGTAGATCAGTGGTGGAAGAAGTATTCACTTCACAAGACTTATCCATTCAAAACCGTTACTTAAGTATAAGTATGTAAGTATTGTCAGCAAAATGGACTAAAGTATGAAAAGTGAAAGTACTCACTGTGCAGTAAAATGGTCCCTGTCTGTGGGTGACTTTTATATTGTTGTTTGATTAACATTTGTGCTGCATTAATGTGAGTGTTGTATTTTGCAGTTTTATGTGTCTAATTTGAAATACTTATACTTATACTTATATACTGTTGGGTAGTTATATCCACAGCAATGCCTCATATTCTCTAAGCTCATCAAATGCTTCTAGAGTTGCTGTCCTGTGAGAGCATATATCTCCAGAAAAATAGCCCATTTTCCAGCAAATCCGTGGGGGTGGGAGGTGGGGGGTGGGTTTAAATAGTTTATTAAGTTTAAGGGTAGGGTAGGTAACGTTTGAGAAAATAGCAAGAGACAGCTAGATTTTGTATCCAACCGAAAAAATCCACCCACTCCCTTCAGGCCTCCCGCCACTCCTCCAAAACACATTTTCCTGCCCAATGAATGCATGGTCAGAGTCAGGTAGACAAGTAGGAAGATAAGCAGGTAAGTAGGTAGACAGGTAAGTAGTCTCATTACAGGCCTTGAACAGATACTTAATTTTTTCCCCCTTTCCCCCCCCCCCCAGAGCATTTGAATTATTGATTACTGTCAGGATGTAAAGATAATTTCAACAAATATAACAAAAACCTTACCCAAATTACCTAGCTTTAAGAAGTAGGATACTTCTCTGAACCCATAACGTAACATTTAATCCCTCAGTTTATCACAAACATACACATTCAAAAATCACCACATAGGCCTAAATGGTTTTCACTGGACAGAAAGGGTATCAAAATCTTTAATCTGAAAAAGTAACTAGTAACTAAAGCTGACAGACTAATGTAGCGGAATAAATGTACAATATATAGGGCAACATTTGTCTGGGAATCAGTGTATTTGCTATGCAGAAAATGGCACATGAACATAGAGTTAAGACTTATATTCTTTCGTGCAACATAGCTCATGAAGAGAACATGAAATACACTTTTTGTCAACGCTAAACTGTTTTGTACACAAGTGGAGTTTTGCCATTGAGTAAAATCAAATCATATGTTGAGCAAAAGCACACACATACAGTACAGTATGAGATAAAGAGGTTACTGCCATGGTGAAAGCATCTCAAATCATTTATATTCTGAAACACATTTACCTACCCCACTCCCCCCTCCATGCTAAGACAAATGTTACGCAGGACCTGCAGCCATGGTGGTTGAGGAATTAATAGAGTTCTGCTGTTGTCAGTCGTGTTGCATTTTTACTGGCCATGCCGCTGCGGTTTGTGAGGAAAGCTGAGACTGATTAAATTTGATAGAGGGCGAAGAAAGGGAATATGTACACAGCGGCACACAGGGAAATTATCTGCAGGGAAGTTGTCAGCATAGAGAATCACTGTATGTTGGCCAAAGTGATTTTGTTTAAAGTAATCTGAAAAATACAGAAGGATTTGGTAACTGGGCTTTGACTTGTTCAGATATATTCAGGGGAAAGGGGGGGGGGGGTGCGATAGGGATGCTATGAATTTTTATTTCATTTTATTTTCCAATATAGGATGTGAACAGAGTCTGTCTCGCAACCTTAATTTCACCACATTATGTATTTTGTCTATGTACACTGAATGCTTGATATCCTCCTAGCCTGATTCGTCAACGAATCAGGATTCACAGAGAGATCAAATAAATAACACCAGTCCACCATTGAGCAGATTAGGTGTCAGCTAACTTCCACTCCGCCCCACGTGCCATGTAGAAGCCTCAGGGGGCCTGTGTCCCGGGAATGAGGGGTAATAAAAATGAATCATAGATGAAGGCCAGAGACAGGGTGCTACAGGAGGAGTCCTGATGCATTAAACAGGAACAGTCGATATGTCCTCTTGTGATAATAGAGCATATAGGAGCTGCCGCCAAGCTATTTAACGCTTGTCAATCTAAACCACAGAGGGTATCTGGGCTAGGCTACAACAGTAGACCTGGAAATGTTTTATGTGGGAGGTTAGGAATGATGAACTTTCACACAGTGTACATCAGCATTTTTTTTTTCAGACCAAGAAAAACTACAGTGGTGTCAAAAGTTGCAAATCGCTGTTAAACAATTTTTGGAGCCTGGGCTCAAGAAAAGAAAAAAATAAATCCTGTAAAATCTGCATCTCTGTAAAGTAGACCATGACAAACAAAAAAGAATTCAATGAGAAAAACGCTGATTTTCTTTCACTTGTGTGAGCTACTTTAGTAATTAACAACAACACAAACCTAAGTGCTGCGTAGCAATAAGATTTAGAGCCCTGTGACTTTCCTCCCTCAGTAGTTAATTGCTTCTGATCTCACTTCCTTCGGTCATCATTCTGAGGAAAGCTTTCTGCAAGCGTAAAAGCTACTTTCTTGTTCCACCTTTCAAGAATAATTACATCCCCACCACACTGATGGATATATTAAGAATAGTGTCGGAGAAAAAAACACTAATCTCGTGCTTTCTCAGAACCACTGGATTTTTGCAGCATGCCGCTCTGCACACGGTCTCACGCTGCAAAATTGGAAGTGTCTCAAATTGGCCCACAGTGATGGAATTTGGTGTTGAGAGTGTGTGTCACTTCCAAAGAAGCAAGTACATCAGTTACATCAGTATACCCTCTAATTGAATTGGATGTGTCAGTTCTGGACAGCTTTTGCACCCAATGGATTAACATTATTACATTAAAATGGTGCATATTTACATGACCTTATACGAGGAATTTGAAGCTGCCACAGCAAGGAGGCTGGCCATACTAATCACTGTCAAACACAGTCAGCTGACCTATAAACCAAGCCATGATGTGTGAGATGTGAACTCCCTGTGCCCCCCCCGCCATAATAACAATTATTGACCCTTTCCCATTAAAAATGTATTCACGAGATAAAGTTATGCTGGAAGAAAGCAGGAGAAGGATATGGGTTTGTAAGTGAGTGTGAAGGGATCAAGAGAGCCTGGGGCTTCATGTTTAGTTAGTGTGCATGTGTAAATACCTATAGAGCTGAAAGTGTTGAGCTTTGGGGGAAGACTTTTATGTAAAGGAGTCATTCACCACCCAGATACCCTTGCATTTTAGACATAATGTGATTTTACAATGAAATGTTTCTGTCACTCTGCCGCAACAGTCTCTCCCTCAAACTGCCTTCTACTTCTGCTTATGAATGTATTTTTTTAGTAAAAAAAATAGACAGATGGAGACGAGAACAATGAAGTGTTGTAACAAGGCCAATAAGCAAAAAAAAACGTTTTTTAAAAAACAAACAGAAAAACAGCAGCATTTCAGGCTTTCTGTGCAATGTTTTGCACAACACAGCAGGGAAAAGAAAACATTGGTGGACAGGTGCAGGTATTAGCATGTTTGTGATGTTTTGTGGTGCTGTTCATACAAACTGAAGACTTCCTCCTTCCCAGTGAAACCCTTCCAGCATGGCCTACCAGAGATAATCTATTAGCTTTTACAATTAAGCAGGTGCAGACCTTGTTAAATTATAGCTAATTATCTTAGCAAATGTTTCGGCTTTTTGTAAGTAGCCGAAGAATTGGGTCTAAATCTCAGCTTGAACAGTTTTTTCCTTTTACTGGATCCATGTCGAGGCAGGAAAAACCTTGATTACTGTGTACTTAAAAACAGATACCCAATTACACAGCCTGTCACTGCATTGCATTCTGGTATATCAAGGTCAGGGTGGGTGGAGAAATTGTTATGTCTGTCTCTTTAATAGTTTCCCCTCTGTGTGATTGTTGAACGTTGCTACAAAATGGCCGCTATAGATCTTTAAATGTGATGCTTTCTAATTTTCTTTAAACAAATCAAACTCTTATCTATCTCCTATCTTTATATGACATTATTTCATCTGTGTTGAATCAGAAACGCAATGCATGGAAACCTAAAAGCAGTTTTTTTTCTTTTTAGCAGTTTTTGAAGAATTCTAAGATGGACTTTTTAAAAAATAAAAAATTGCAGTTCAGCTTCAATAATGTTCCCTGAGGAAAGAAAGTACAAAAGTACTAAAGTACTTTCTGCCCTAGTAAAGAAATTGATTTAATAGCGGTTTCATACTGTTCTACTTTATGTTACAAACTTGGAGGGTTAAAATTAAGTTTTAAAAGGGTGACCAGGCTACCACCTTATTTTGCCTTATTTATGGCCAGATGAGAGGTTTGAATTTTGGAGTAAGTACTTCATGAACTACTGCTGTTCATATTCACTCTTGTTGATATCTTTTTGAAGCCTTCACACTGTTGTCAGTGAAGAGAAAAATCAATTTCTAAAGAAAAATCAATGCCAATTCCCTTTCCTCTGGGCTTGTCTCTGGCTTACAGTGCATGGAACAAGTGCAATGGAAATAATGATCTTGTTCTCCTTGCTACACTACCACAGTTTTTTGACCGTCTGAAAGTGCTCTCGAGGTCTCCTGCGGAATAGGCTCTGAGATTTGAGTTCGCTCAAATTAGTGTAAATTACCCCAACTCTTCACTCTCTTGCCTCAGTCAAAAGCCCCTCTCCTGTCTGCAATGGGTGCTTCAGTGGACAGAAAAGAATGAGACAGGATCACACAGTCACTCAATTTAAACATTTCAGTTTCCATATACTTATTACGTTTTTTTATTTTTTTATTTGACTTTAAGATCTTACTGATATTTTTAAGGCATGATTGGTCCCAGCTGCAGGTACTTTGTTTTTAACCTCCTGCAAAACAGAACACATCATTAAATCTTAAGCCCTTTATAAGTCTACTATGTAAATTAATAATGAAAATGTGACCAAGCCTTTCTTAATTAGACTATATGGATTTTGCAAGACAATGTTTACAATAATAACAGCAGATTCTTAGAGTTCTTAGAGTAGTAGTGTTAGAGGTTGTCTCCTATGAAAATGACTTTCTATTAGGAGAAATAGGAGCATAGGAGCCGCATTTTGAGTTGAATAGTATTGATATCAACAAATTTGTTGTCTATCCTATATTGTTTGTGTTTTTTTCCTGGAAACTCCAACAAATTAATATAGGAGGTGCATATGTTTGTAACAATGATGCCTGCCTGTGTCAAACCGTGTTGATAAAACACAATCTTTCTGCCGAGGGCAGCTGTGAAAGCCACAGGGAGCAAATAAACAGATTCATGAATACAATGCATACTCAAACAAATAGCACCATCTTCTGAATACCAAAAACAGTAGCAACTACCTCCTGCTTTGATTTAGTGCCACTACATTTATTTTCATCTATTTAAATTCCACTATTGCTTTCTAATCACTATGGAGATCCTTTCTCCTGTTCTCTTCTTAAATGTGAGATAAATATTATACAATTTATGCACCCAGACACGGCCTTGTTTACAAAACAGGTCTTTTTTCATCCTTCTAAGACTTTATAATATTATTTTGCCATCACGCTTGCAGCAATGTTTCAATCTTTTGATATGTTGACAGTTTACAGAGGGAGGAAAGATAAGAAATAATTTTGGTATAATTGAGTTGAAGACCTAATGAATGTTAGGTCACACTTATCGCTCCTGTTTTGAAGCAACACTCTTTAGTTCTCCCTCGTCCTTCTTCTTTCTCTGTACCTCTACCATTCTTCCTCTCCCTCTGTTCCTTTCTGCCTCACAATGCTTTAATCACAAGGGGACCACAGGCAGCTTCTGATGGGCCGTGGCTGTCACAGTGTCCCTCCCCCTCTCAGCTCGTGTGGCGCCACAGCCGGAGCCGGAGCAAGGATACAACCCCTTCAGGCAACCACCTCCCAAATCTGAAGGGATGAAGCACATGTTGCCACAGATAAACCACTGTGATCAATCTCATGGATGCACAGCAAATCAGTGGAGTGAAAGGGCTTTGAAAATCAAGCTCTGTCCCTGATGTGCCCAGCAATGATTATGTGGTCAGTGGTGCCAAAGGCAACCAGCAAACATCAAGCAACTTGGACCAGTGGGCCTGTCAGTTCTCAACACTAATTAAACATACACAAGTAGCCCAGTGATACAGTGCCAGCAGGGCAAAGGCTGACATCCTTTGGTGCTTAGTAAGTTGAAAATCATGATTGCCAATGAAATTAATTTATTATTAAGTGGTTATAAATTTATCTGAAACATCTAGGTAAGGTTGTGGAGATGGAAGTTAGGAGACATGTTAATTTTGCTGGTTTTACAATGCACTGTGTTGGGCACCTTCTTAGCTGTTGGTAGCCAAAAAATGCTAGCTGACTTGCCATATATTTAATTAGAAAACATATTGTCCTGGAGGGGTCGGAGTGTCCTTGAACAAGACACTGAACCCCTGACTGCTCCTGATGAGCAGGTTGGCACCTTGCATGGCTGCCTCTGCCATCGGTGTACAAATGTGTGTATGAATGAGTGTATGAATGGGTGAATGCTGGCATGTGCTTTGAGTGGTCGGTAGACTAGAAAAATGCAGTCCATTTACCATTTATATTGCATTGCAAAGGCAGACAGTGCTGCTGTAACAAACACTGGAGTTGAAGGGGAAAAAAGGTTTAAGCTTGAAAGCTGCTTCAAATGTATAACAAAAGAAAAAAAAATCATTGTTAGATAAAGTCAGGTACTGTTCGTACACTTTAAATGCAATTTAAGCAGGAGTAGCTTCTGTGGTCTAACTTTTTTTCCCCATATGACTACATGTATCCACAGTCTTATTTATGTGGTATAACAAACTCTATTACTAAGATATTGGAGCATCCACACTGATTTTTCAGTTACAGGAAACAGGTTGAAAACATTTCAGTAAATTAGCTTTAGCTATCTAGCTTTAACTAATGTAGCTGTCACTGCTTTTTGGTTTTCACCACTTTTGTTGTCCAAAAAAATTTTACTTTCCTTTTTTTCTTATTACCACAATTTAAACACCTCATGAAACGATACCCTGTTTCTGCTTCTCATGTTGTACAATATTTGATAGGCACTGGAAGCCATTATTCAACCTGACATGTTCTGCACATTGTTGTACCCTTGCAGAGGTGAGAGGCGATTAAAATGATGTCAGAATTAGAGAAAAGTTGAACAGCTGTTGTGGAAGGCTGAATTGAAGCCTCCCTTTTATTTGAATCAGTCTTTAAAAAATGTAAAAGACACGATGGTAACTGTAGTGTGACACTAGTGGGCTCATGCTGATGATTTTGATGTGTGACACTACAAAAACAGTGTGAAACTTGTCACCGCCAGTGTGCTGGCTCTGGCTCTGGACAGACTTTTTTGTCAAGCAGGGCAGGTGTAAGTTGACAAGTTGATTAACATTGCTATTAGCTAACCACCACTCCTCTTCAACCATTGTAAATGTGTATCATTTGTTTCATGAATGGAAGTTTGTAATTCTTTATCAGACTACCTGGTAATATAAAAACATTTCCTGAAATGTAACTACACAACTCACTCATGAAAGATTTCTGATTCTTACCGCATCATTTGACACAAACATTGATGAATCAAAAGCTCTGACAGGATTGTATCAGCAGAGCACACAGAAAAATGATACTATATAACCAATATAGCACGTTTTAGCCACACAAAATTACAACTCATGTTTACGTTTACTGTGGCGGCGACCTCTAACAGCCGTACAACGCATGTCAAAGATGGTCACGGATTATAAATAGCCATAATGCTCAAGTCTGGTGTTGGTGGGTTGGGTGTGGAAGGTTAGCAACTTAGCAGCCTTTGTCAGGAAACAAAGTTCAAAATTGACGTTTTGGGAGGCATGGACAAATGCCACCGGTATTTGGAGGTTGGTTAAAACGACCTATGTTGGAGGACTTGTTATATCAGCCCCATTTTTACCAAAACATATAATAATTCTAGTACAACGGTGATTAAAATGAAATAAATTGCATCCTTTGCATTGTGACATGCCCATATCTATTTCCTATCCTATCTCACTAACAAGAATCATTTTGTACCTAGTTAGCACAAATACTCTTATGAACCCAAGAATATTTTTCTCCCAAAGCACATACTTTTTACCCAGACTTTCTTTGAAGAGAGAAAGTGAAAGAAAGTTGTTATATCTATATGCTACATGTTGCTCTGAATGTCAAAATTTAAACAATGAAAGGATTCCAGGCAGTGTCAGTTATCGTATAACATCTTCTAGTGAGTATGCAAGGCCCTGAAAATACTTCAAATGATCCCCGACATTATGTTGGATCAGCAATAGAATCTGAAACTAAAGCCTAAGACTTGGCAAAAAAAAACAACACATTTTGATGTTTTTTAATTTTGGTTTTGTATATTTCACATAATATCAAACTGCAGTTTTACTATTGCAGTTCAATCAAATTGGACCTCCAGATTTATAATCTAAGGGATAAAACTCAGAAGTGTTTTAACTCTAAACTCTGAGCCTTTCAAGGATATAACATAATTGTGATTATTATCATTTAAGTCTAGAAACTTTGTTAGGTAAATTAATTTTAAAACAATTACATAGAGCCGCAATATTCACTAAAAGCTAGTTACTAAAAGTATTTTTTCAATGTTTTATTATTGAGGGTATGATTATACCTACTTAAAGTGTTTGGTCAAGAGATAAGTAATGCACTTGAGAGGTAAGCAATCACATCATCAGTTTACAAGCAGCTATGGCCTGTCACTGAGGACCTGTAGAAGCAAGACAGAGCAAACTGCAGGATGAAGCAAAGTGCTGCAATATCATCTATCATCCTCATTCACACTTTGTCAGATGCCCACCTGCACTGTGAACACGCCATTGTTCTGTGATAACGCTGACCCTGTGGCTAAGTAAGGCTAACATTGTGTGATGTGTTTTGGGATTTTTTTCCTTGATCTGGTGATGCTGCCTGCATAAATTAGAACTGTGTTCCACGGCTTCCCAACAGAAGCCTGCGCTGGCAGTCCTCCAGCTCAATCACATTGATTTTCCATAACAATATGAAGAACACTGTTCACTGCCGAGGATTAATGAATTGCATCTTCAGAGTCACTTTGGCATTCCTAATGAAGGTAGATGAATATCCCTGAGCAGGCCAGCTGTGTTGGAATTGGTGCTGACTGTGCCAGGGCACATTCATGGTGAAGCCGAAGAAAAAATTCAAATATTCCACAGACTCATAAATCTTCCTTTGGTCTGTCAGATAATTTTAGTAAAAACATATGATTCAAAGTGTGACATTTATCATCATCAGGCCCAGGGTCCTTCATCCTATTTCTCCCCCCTCCTATTTTCTTTATCTGGAATGAACATGTTTGCTGTTGGTGGAATCAACTCAGAAAACATTTCTGACGTTTGTCTAGCTGCACTGCCAGTAACATTATGAGATCTGACAATGAGATGATTATCTTATGAAATCACTGTAAATTCATTTCATTATGTGCTGTGTTTTATTTTTAGTTTCTTATATTCAAAGGCATGTGCTTTGAAAAGTCACAGCTTAATGGGGACATTGGTAAAATCAATTAGTATTGCTTAGTAGCAATTAAAATGCTAGTGTCGCAGCCAAATCGACAAATCTGAGCAAGTCAACAAAATTGTGCAGGAAAAAACTATCAGCTTCTGAAACACTCTTAATGGGGTATGAAGCGTGTGAAGGACAGAACAAAACCATTAAATCATCCAAACAAAATACATAAAATGTCAACCTCATGGTGGCGCTAGAGGAAAAATCAGAAGGATTAATTGTCTGGGCACCAAGAATGTCTCTTCAAATTTTACTGGCAATCCATGGAGTAGTTGTTAAGATATTTCAGTCTGGACCAAAGTGGTGGACCAACAGACCGGCCTTGCCATGCATACAGCTATAATTAAAAAGTGGAACTGGCCTGATCCAACACACTGCATGGAGTTTGAAATATCTCACTGTTACATTGGTTTTGCAGCTTATGTCTCTTCATTCCTAGAGCAGCAGTTTCAAGACATTTAGCAGAACAACGTATTACCGAGGGGTTCATGCATTTTTCTTTGTGATGAATAGATTAATGAAATGGAAATGAGAAAAAACTTGCTATGTCATTCCCTAATAGACTGGGCAAGAACTGGAAAGGAACTACATTTTTTGTCTTGATATAAAAGTACACACTCATCCAACCTGTCAGACTGAACTGCCTCTGTGGAACATGCTAAGACTCATAGATGTACCTGTTTATCATTTTCCTTGGTGATGAAATTGTTCAGTTCAATGCTTTATTCTTTTCACATTAAGACAGCATGTGTATAAAGTGATATACCAATTTGCTCACATGTGGCAAACTAAGGAAGGAACAGTTTTCACCAATCATCCTCACCCCACTGATATGTTTGTGTTGTCACATATGAAGGTCCTGTAGGGCGATAGCTCCAGCCCTGGCGGCCTCCAGCTCCCATCATCCCCAGCTGATTCTGATAACAATTAATTCACTGAATCAGAATCTCTGCCTGACATCCATTCCCATTTCAGACCACCAGTTATGTGAACATTGACTCAGGAATAATCATTTGTTGAACTTTCACACCAGCTTTCTTGATAAGCAAGCCTTTGAATTATTTTTCTGCTTGGCTGTCCCTGTGAAATAGCTCTTGGCTAATATAAGCCTGTTTTCAGATACAGTATGCTGGATCTGTAGCTACGGGAGCGGGTCTGCTTTGCCCACAAACACTGATCTGGTGGGATGAATAAGTGGTGTACAAGTTGTGGTATAAGCTACATATACTAAAGTCAAATTCTACCTTTATAATAGAACTGTTAAATTGCTGTCTGTACAGCAAGCGTTGGCAAAGAGAGAACTTATTTTTGATTTAAATGCTTTGTTCTGTGATGTTCTCTCTGTAGTGAAATTACTCTCAACCTCTCACAACCTATCTCTCTGTGGTAAGAGTGTGCTTCAGTCAAGAGACACGGAATGGGGAAACAAACAATATACAGTGCAACGATCACGCTATCCTGAATGGAGCTTGACCACGTCAGCTTTTCTGTGGGTTAAGGAGATGCACAGGACACTAATCCAAGTGGTGCAGTAACACACATAACAGGCACAGATAAAACTCCTCTTTCACAATATCCCTTCTAATCTCTGTGTGCTCCTGTCCCAAGAGGAAACAGATGATACAACCAATGTGCAGGTTGTATTTCACACACAATGACAAGTTGCACAAATCCATCTTTTCTTCTATACACAAGTCTCTCTGTCTCCGGCTTTCTCTCTCTCTCAAGGACACACACACATACACCCTTCCTTCATGCTCTCAGATTTCTCTTATATTTCAGCAAACATGGTTAAACAGTTTGAAATAAAAATACAGTTCTAAATCCAATTTTAACCTGAAAATGTAAAAATGCTTTTTTAAACAGAAAGCAAGCAAGATGGGCTGGGTGGCCTGTTCGAGTATGTATGTAATTTGATTCCTAACAAGCATGACATCAGTTGCAAGCAGCTAAAATAAAAGGGAGAAATCATGGAGGAGACCTGCGCGGAGGCTTCATCCCTAGTCACCCAAAGTGGCTGGAACCAGCATGAAACATTGCTCACAGGCAAACGAGATGAGGCACGGTTGGAATTGAAGGCAAACAAATCGACTCTCCACACTTGCATATGCTGTGTTTCTTTGCCATGGACGTGGATGCGCCCACATGCACGCAGACATCCAACAAGGATGGAAACAAGGGGGACAGCTCTGCCTGAGGCCACCTAGACGACACCCTGAACCATGTGTGGCTCTTTGTACCAGCTTTGAATTGTCTAACATTCAGGTCAGAAGAGGGAAGTACATCTATCTTCGCTGTGTCAGGGCCCAGCATTGATGGATGACCTGGCCTGTTGAGTTGTGGTGGCCAGGTGACAGAGCTCCATTAATAAACAGATTGCAGGGCTATACTCCTTTGTGTGCCATCAACAAGAGGTGCTCTTCTTTATTATTTCCGTGCCACAGATAATAAATACTCATAAACCTAATGACGCCTGATTACTGCTGCAATCTTTGGCTCATTAGGCTGATTAGCTGCAATTGTGCAACTCTGTGGATGCTGGATGTTTAAAAATGCACTCCTGGTGCTTCGTGTGTATGTATGTTTTGGGTTAAATGACAGATATAATCTGTAGCTCCTCTGACTGAACACTTAGCACCTTTATTTGTTGTGATTAATATTGAAATGACACCATTGTCCTAAAACGTATTTTATCGTTACACTGCACTTTTAACCTGTTTGTGTGTTTTGCAACAGCTATTGTGTTCTATAGTAAAACACTTCAATCATGTTGCCTCATAAGCTTCTGTGGTGCAGACATGTCTCTTAATTTACAGTCCTTGGTGGTGGAAAAATGTCCTTCAATGTCAGTGTGAGCCTTCTGTGTCCACAGACAAATCAACAGAACGGGTTGAGTCACTGACCCCAATAATTTAGTGCATTACTCTAGACATTTTCAGATGCCGCGGAAAGTGCCCATTTTTCCCAAATCGCGCCTTGGCTCCTCCTGTTTATTACAGGTTTGTGACCCACGCTGGGCCCTGCTGAGCAGGGGTAGAGGAGGGTGGTGGTGTTACAGCAAACAGGGGTCGTAGCAATGACACCATGCATCTCCACATCAAACAAAATGGCCTGAAAGCCGTTAAAGGAAGTAAAACTTCCTGAAGTCCCTGAAGCAATAGCTATAGAGTCAGCAAGTCAGTTTGGAATTGCTGGATGCTATGAATAAAAAACACTGCAATATTTTACAATGACTCTTGCAAAGTAATATAAAATCTATTATTTTTCGTTCTTTTTGCCCTGGCCTAAATGTGCTTCCCCAATTGAATTTACTCTGGAGGAAAAACACAATGAATGTGCATGTTTACATTTACAAGCTATATACAAATAGGGAAGACACTCCTCACTACTTAATACATTTTTATAATATGCAACAAACTTTGTAACCCTCACTTGTTAAATATTAATTTGGCTATTTTCTCTCCGGAGGGATCACAACAAATCATACATTCTGTGTTACCTGAGCCTTCCCAGAATAAGGAGCAGGAAATGAGAGTTTAACAGTTTGACACTGAGCACATCAGGCTGTCATCCATGTGCCAAAAGAGTGTTGATGCAGATGACATTGCATACAGTCCAATATAATTGCTGCTATCTTTTGTACTGAAGGCATGATGTATTTCCTAGCACCTTTGTCTGTAACATGGAAATTGGTCACGTGTTATACCTTAATTATAGAAACTGCAAATTATTATATCTCTCACCCACTTTTAATGTGTCTTTAGGTGTGGTATGCACACAGCTTCTTTTTTTTTATCTGTGAGTTTAGACTTATTTTCAGTTCAACTTTGTCATCAACATTTATGCTGGGGCTTCAGTCTGAAAGTACATTTAAGAACAGAATCAGATTGCTGTCTAAAAAAGTGTGTATCATTTTCAAGTTGTCTGTTCTATATTACCCAAAGCATGCTGTTAAATCCTTGGCTTTACTACTCTCCTCTCCAATACTTAGGATGCTAACAACAAATTAGTCAAATAAGTGTCAGGATTGCCAGTGCTGGCTGCAAAACCCAATTCCCCATCACTGCCTCCACTTCAGTGAGAAACAAAACAAAAAACATAGAAAGTTCAACATAGAAACGTTGAACTGCTTCAGCTGGCTCTGTGTGTAAGTGTATGTGTGTGTGTTTGATGTTGTGTTGTTGATGCAGTAAACAAATCATTAGCTTGAAAACCTGATAAAGAAGTAATCTAGTCCAATCAATTTAAAATCACATCTGTAGCAATGCAGAAAATTGACATGAGTGCGCCAGTGAAGGGAGACGCAAGTGTCTAATTTTGCCACATATCTAAACATCTCTTTGAGCTAACAGAGAAACAACACGATGACAGTTCTTCACTGAGGGTAATAAAGCCATTTCAGTGACAACAATGGTTTTTTATTGTATCTTTCAGTGAGGGGGGCTCTGAGGGTTTTTGTTTATGCACGGCGGAGGAGGAGAGTGAATAAGGGATGGCAACATTGATCTAGGTCCCCAAGGCTTCATTTTCCCATGGAGACAGCATGGCTAATTAGGCTAGCATGTTGCCTGTTCCAGCACAGCTGCAGTGAGAGATTAGACAGACAGAAGCTGCCAGCTGTTACTCAGATGCAGTATCACTGACTAATTGAGACCGGCGAATGTTCATGGAGCAAGGCCCATGCCAGTCGTTTGCATCCCGTTGTTCATAATGTGTCCAAAGTATATCATCCAATGATAAGGTTAATCAATGGGACTGCTGTGGAACAGAGGACCTGATTAAAATGTAAATACCCCAAATGTAAATGACTCAATTGAATCATGGAAAATTACAAGGTTTCCTCTTGAGATCTCTTGGACTTTGTAAGCGATTTGGGGTTTTGTGGAAATCGTAATAGATTTTCACTTCTGAGAAGGCAGTGGACAGACACCAGTGAACTGTGCTAAATCATCTATTGACTTGTGATCTGACACATAATCAGTATTTTTATGCATACAAGGAATACAACCGGTTTTCAGAGGCCCTCAAAGTACTTACACACAGTTCCAAGAACAATGTTCAGCAAGAAGCAAACATAAATTAAATTAATAATAAATTGTAATAAGGACATAGTATGGGTGTCTTCGTAGTTCATCAAATTTAATGTGTTAACTACGTTAATCGGAATTTCATTACACTTAGTGTTGAGCAATCCTTGGTTTTTAATTTGTTTTACCACGTTACTTGTTTATAATTCAGTAGGTATAGACCAGTACCAACTCAGTCTATTGTGACTACTGGGTATGATGGATATCCTAAGAGATTCCTACGTGCAAGCCAAGGATTGGATTGCTACTGGATATTATTTTGAATTCCAAAAGAAATAGGATTTCTGCCTTCATATCCAAACAAAACACCAATCTTTTAAAGGTATCCATAGCAGCTCAAGTACCACTTTAACAATACAAAACGAAGGTTACGATATGGTAACCCTAGTTCTATAAGCACAGGCGGAGCCCTCTACTGGACTCTATGGGAACTACATCCTCCAATCACATAAATGCACTTGCCCACTGAAATTTTATCGTGCAAGTAGCCGACCAATAGGACGGCGCTAATAGCAGTGTCTCTACTGCCTCAGCATCCGACCTCCTCTTCAGTAGATGGCGTCAGAGCGGCAGGGCTCATCGGTAGAGGGCTCCGCCTGTGCTTATAGAGCTAGGGTTACCATATCGTAATCTTCGTTCTATTTCAAACAGGCTCTGCCCTCTACTGGACTCCAGGACTATGGGTACAGTTGGTGGAGCCCGATGACTGTCCGCCCTAGCAGCGAGAAGCCAAAGTCCACCACACCAACCCGGTCGACGACATAACCTAGTGACAGAATGGTGGGATACCCCTGAGAAGGTCGCTGGACCGATAGGGGTGTCACCCTGCACTGCCCTGACTTCTCACTGAAACGTCAGGCACTGCCAGTGTATGTTCCCACTCTACACCCAGTAGTCACCAGATCCTCACTTTTCAGATCCTAGGTCGCACTTGCAAGCTGGATCCCGAAAAGGAGCCCGACATATCCAAGTTATAGAAACGCACAAACTGGCACAGTAAGGGCCAAGATGCCATTGTGCAGATCTCTTCGACACACACCCCGCTGAAAAAGGGTCGTAGACACTTCCACACTTCCAGTGGAATGTGCATGCAACGCTAAGGGTGGGTCTATTCCCACCTGTGTACAGGCTTTGGATATTCACTCACAAAGCCATCTGGCCAGGCTCTTCTTGGACAGGGTTTTACTGACTGCACTGTCACTGAAACAGATGAACAGCTGACCAGTGCATCGAATGGGTGCTGTGTGCTCTACATAGGATGTTAGCCTAGCACCCATGGACACAACAGATGCACTCTCACCTCCCTGCACCCTAAGTGGGGTGGGGGGTAGAAAGCATCCAGATTTATTGTCCTGGACCTGAACAGCTCCTTATTTTCTTAAGAACAAAGGAGGTGTGTTGTCTCAATCTGGTTGCACTGTGGACACCAAGAACCAGCATGCAGCTGGGGTGAACCGACAGGCAACTCACCTTCTTATCAGAGGCGAGAGCAAGGTGCAGGGCTGTTCAAGAGATAGCATTTTCAATGAGGACTGCTCCAGGGGCTCATAAGGTGCTCATAAGGGATATTAGAGCCACCAACACAAGCAGCAAGTCCTACTGAGGCACCAAGAGACACGACACCGGTCGCTGTTTTCTCACACCCTGCAGAAAGCGTATCACGAGGGAGTGGGTGAAGACTGTTCTGTCACCAAACCACCTGTGACAGGAGAGATAGCTGCAGCGTGACAGCCCCTTCTCCATCAGACCTTGCAGGAAAGAAAAAACGGATCCCACCGAACACGTGAGCATATCTGTCTCTCTCTCATTGCATCAACGCTCCAGCGGATAGATCAGCCTGAGTCTGCCTCTCCACAATTTTAGGAGCAAAACCTGGAGAGGCATATGAATCCTCACCCTTGTGACAGAGCCCCCCAGACCATAGGTACAGGCCAGGGCTCTGTCACTGTAGGCTGCATCACTTCTACCAGAATGATGAACGACCATTCCCGCCTTACCTAACTGGAGGGATGAGATGGGGTCGGGGTGGAACGCATACAGCAGCCCTTCTGGCAATGGCGCATGTGTAACGCGTCCATCCCCAAGGGTGGGCTGTCCTGTGGCTGAATTGAGAACCACAGCGGGCAGTGGGTGTTGGCAAACAGATCCACCTCCGCTCTCCCGAGCTTAGATCTGCTGAACCACATTGTTGTGCAGTCTCCACCCGACACTCGACATGAGGTCAGCCACTGCCGGTCTCCAAGCCTGGGACGTGAAGGGCTTTCAGAGACAGCAGGTGTTCTGATGCCCACGTCCATAGGTTCCCTGTCAGCGCCAACAGAGCCTTGGATTGGACTTTGCCCTGTCTGTTGATGTACGCACTGGAGGAAATGCACCACCACACTAGAAACACAACCTGGAGTGGATTGTGGATGTGTGGTGTGTCGCCCCCTTGGCTATCCTCGGGGTGCCACAACACTCATTGCACTCCCCTGGCAGGTCCCTCTCCATCCAGTGAGAGACTCATCTCTGAAGACTGACACGGATGAAGACACCCTGCCGAGCAGCACCCGCGCTGCCAGACAGTGAGAGACCCCCAGAATCGTAGGTCCTCTTGCACTGAAAGGGGGGGGGGGGGGGGTCACCATGTATCACCTTTGCCTCTTGAGGTCTAGATGAATGCTGGCAACCCAACATTGTAGCTGTCGCATGTGCAGCAAGCCTAGAGGGACTACCTGATGGACTACTGCCCTGAGGCCCAACAGCAGCATCAATACAGCGCTGCCGCAGCTGTCCCCTGCTGCAGC
The DNA here is from genome assembly GCF_014851395.1 of Micropterus salmoides. NCBI lineage: Eukaryota > Metazoa > Chordata > Actinopteri > Centrarchiformes > Centrarchidae > Micropterus > Micropterus salmoides. The sequence goes on from NW_024044237.1 coordinate 20,603,265, forward strand.
CTGTGGACCACCAAGCAACGCGCACAAGCGATACGCTCTTGGAGTGTTGCAGCTGAGCACAATCCCCAGATACTCCGCTTGTTGCAGCGGCTAGGGGGAGCTCTCTTCCCAATTGATCGCAACCCCAGGCTGTTGGGGTGCAAAATCAACTGGGCTGTGTGGAGATCACTCAAGGCTTCAATCTCCATGACCATGAGGTCGTGAGTAGAAAGGAACCCTCATGCCCTTCTCGTGCAACAATTGCAGTGCGATGCATCTGCTGAGTCTGTGGGGGGCTAGCGAGTAGTTGATGGGGAGCCTAATATTTTTAGGCTACCCCCGAAGCTGATGATACACAGAGCAACTTTTACAGCAATCGTGCAGGGCAATGTTGTCATCAATGGTAATGGGTAAAGATTACTGCCGTAATCCCCTTCCCCCACCACTCCGCAACCTGCCCCGCACCGCCGCTATCCATTTAAAACATAGTCGTATTTGCCTCTAGCAAGATTGCCCACGCAACATTGCTCAAAAAGGTGCACCGTGTATCATCAGACTGAGAGGAGAATCCTAGAAATTCCCTGTTACTTAAATCGGAGTCTTTTAAGGTCGATGGGGGTGAACCAGTTGCTGGGCTGCATTGGCTCCATCAGCATGTGGAAACGCCCTCTTGTCCATTATGCTGGTTCAGGTGGCAGAGATCCAGAATGGCTCAGAAGCCTCTCGTCTTTTTGGGGACTAAAACAACCCAGCTTGTCAGCATGCAACGCCGTCCCCATTCTGCATTAAAATGTGTACACGTGAACAACACATCTTCGGCATTCTCCACCGCCAAACTTTCCATAAATGGAAGTTTAGCCCAAGGGTTGGCCGACGTCGAATGGGCTATAGTGTCCCTGAACGCACCAGGGCCAGTTGCTCCCTGGTGTCCTTGAACGCACCACAGCTCGCTGCTCCAATGACGTCTCAACGTGCAACAGTGTCACTGTGAGCGCGTTGTAAGTGGAGCAGTCAATATCAACACAGCTGCCGAGTGAAGCTGAGTCAGGACAGGGCATCCTCCTCTCCACTGCAGCGAGCTGTTGCTGGGAGAATGAGGCTCTGTTCACTGTGATAAAGTGCCACGGGCTGCACCGCTGGAAGAAACATGTTGTCTGGTTGCGTCTCTCTGGCTATATCTGACCTAGATTGGCGTTAGCTCGACTCATGCCCTCGCAGCTAGTCAGCTGAACGCTGCGCTGGTTAAGTTGAGCATATGTCGACAATGTGGTTGTGTGTTTTAGGAACACACACATTATCAGTGAGCTAGCAGTGTTCCCGTGGACACTGTCGTGAGTGCACGGGGAACGCAGAGTTCCGCATTGCTGCATTGTGTCACAGTCATGGCAGCAGCCCTTCATTTGACTGCCAGGCGATGTAGGTGACCCGTTGCGCGGGCCGGACAGCTGGCTAGCAAGGAGGAAGCCCAGGACCTACTACCGTCTTGCTCAGATGCCACCAGGAGAGCAATGTGGCACATGGGCTTCTGTCCCAGTGGTTTGAATAGCGCAGCCAAGGCCCGGGCCCTCCCCCTAGAAGTGGCGGCTTCATCCGTGGAGGTGGTGAATTCAGTGAGCAGTTCGCAGTTTGCTGAAGAAAAAAGGATGCTGAGGCAGTAGGGACACTGCTATTTATACTTCACGCACGTGTCAGTAGCGACGTCCTGTTGGTCAGCCACATGCACGATAAAATTTCAGAGGGCAAGTGCTTGCATGTGATTGGAGGAGGTAGTACCCATAGAGTCCAGTAGAGGGTGGAGCCTGTGCGAGTTGGAACTTAACATCACATTCTGTATTTCTTAACTAATCTTAAAATGTGGAATTCTGTGATAAAATTAGACAGATTCATCTGAGTTAAGGATCAGAATCAGAATCAGAAGGAGCTTTATTGCCAAGTAGTGTTTTACACATACAAGGAATTTGCTGTGGTGATAAGGTGCTACACGTAGACAAACATACGGTCAACATAAATAAATGTAGAAATATATAAATATGAAATGGAAGAACAAGGTTGCAGATATATATATGTGCATTATACTGGGTCTGTGCCGTGCAGAGGTAACGCAACGGAAGAGAATATTGCGTATGATGAGAGGATGAGAGGTTTGGATTGATGTATTCTACCAACACGAAAAAATATTGTTAAGAAAAGATACGTGTCAGTAGTGTGGAGTAAGTGTAGTGTTGTTGTTTTTGAGTGTTGTCTGTTGCTTTATAGGTTATCAGGACTCATGGAGTGGAAGGATGACAGAGAATGTAGCTGTGGTGCAGTGCTCCATGGAAAAAACTATCCTCTATATAGCCACATATTCTGAACAAACTAGTAGATAAGACACGTGTGCACACACATAGACATCTAGCTCTAACCGTTTGCGCTCCACTCCCCATGCAACTCCCTGTCTCTTGACAAACCATCATGTACAATCCTGCTACTGTATAGTACTGTCAGAAACCAGCCAAAATAATCTCTTCTGCAGGAGAATTTAACTCTATAGCTTCTGGCACAGTGCAGTGATGCAATTTAATGCCTCCTGTGATAACTAATGGAGGAAACTCTTAAAACTTCAGAGCTTATAATAAGCTTGTCAGCTTATCATATTAGGCATGTGAGCTTATAACATTAGCATTTAAATGTTCCCGGGTATACAGTAATGTGATTGGAAGGCTTTGCCATTTTGACTTTGTCATTGAGGAGAGAAGGAGGCAGAGAGACACAGAGAGAAAGGGCAATGATGCTGTCGCGAGGCAGTCTCGTGGACTGTTTGATCATTGTGATTGTCTACAACAATCGTGCGTGAGCTATAATAGATTTACAGGTATCTGAATGTACGAAAAGTGGTAAAGTGTGACAAACAACTCCTGCTCAATATGAGCTTGGGTGTGTGTTGTGATCTTAGGCCTGTGATGGACTAGCAATCACTCTAGTGTGTTCTCATGAAAGTCTATCCTGGCTAATATTCTATATTTAACTATTCATTTTAAGTTGAAGTGTTCTTTGCCTTCTGCCCAAAGCATGCTGGATAGGCACCCCATCTACTTTTTTAATGAATGATCTAACTTCACTGGAATTACAAGCAGAAATTACTTTACAAATGTGGCACTGGATGTAATCAATAATGATGGAGAGGCAGTGTGTCATAACACTATGGACATTTTTAAACTGACCAGATTCTGTTCTCTGGCTCCAAGCCGAACTACAACAAGAAGTTGACTTCTTGACTTCTTTGCATAACTTCGCTACATGCTTGTGAAACATTTTGTAGGTCATAGACATATCTGCCTGCTTGATAAGGACAAACATACACAATATATTTTGATTGAGGGATATATTAAATTACATACACCAGGCTCGACCACTTTAAGACATTTTATATACTGCTGTCTTGGCATACACCAGGCTCGACCACTTTAAGACATTTTATATACTGCTTTCTTGGCATGAGTAAATTTACATTATAAATACTAATTTAAATTTATCAGCCTTTATTTCTGTCATTCTTTACTGAATGGGTTTGAAATTATATTATTTATTTACATTTATTCTCAGTCTTTCTCTTGAGGAAGGAACATTTAGGAGTAATGATCTGTTTTGTCCATATCATATATACCAGACTTAAGAATCTTTGCAGCCTTGCAAAGAAAAACTTTTAATTGCCTTAAAAAAATGGCTGTCATGTGTATGCAGTCAACCTCTTTGCTACTTATATCGTGCATAAAACATGACACAGTTCACCATTTCACCTAATCATGGGCAATCTTCATCCCACCACACTATAAAGACTCTAAAATTAATGATCTTCCCAGCAAGATGTGGAACCAAGCAAGTGAGCAATTTCGGGATTGACAGAGATTATTAAACAAAACTAATTATAGTCATTGGTACAGAACAATAATATCCTGCATACTAAAGAATTAATGTAGGAGATTAAAATAGGCCTATCCATTAAAAGACATGATATTTCATTCTATCTACAAGGAGGAAATAAGTCTAATAGGCCTTTTTATCTGTGAGGAAATGGGCACCAGCAGAGGTAGATCAGTTAATAATTGAATATGCTTTCCCATCAGATACAGCACCGACTGTGTACCTAGCATTGGGCAAATATGACTGATAATACACCATGGTGATTTTGCATTAAACTACAGAGAAAATTTATAAATAGCATTCTGACCTGTTTTACAGGTTGTGGACCTTGGGTTTTGTGTGAATTTGTTCAGTAAATCAGGCCATAGAGCAACATTATGTAATAATTTTTGTACAATGACTTACGTAATAGGGAGAATGGCATTTCTGTCTGTCACCTGCTATGGCACCATGTAAAATCTGAATCCAACACAAAACTCTTCAGCAAGCTATAAAAGTAGAACATACCTGTCAACCCTCCCTTTTTTCCAGGGATAAATTGATATTAGCAAACTTAACAAACAGATAACACACTTGGACAATGTTACTGTAAGAGCTGTAACTCAGGTTTCAAGCAACATTATGCAACTTTTCTACGATAAGAAAACAGTTTGGTGGAGAACAGCTCCACTGTTGTGCTGGTCTGCCAGAAGTTGGCGAAAGATTTGTGAAATTAAAGGCTGCAAGAAATACTAGTAAGTAATATTGCCATTTGGTGTTGTCGCACTAGCTTGTTTGCTTGTGTTAGCAAAGTTGTTGACTTGCTAGTTTTTGATCATAACAAATGTAATCATAACAAAAACAGCTGTACATATTTACTTTACCAACAGTGGTGAATTAACCACTGTAGTCTGTAACAGTAAGGGCGCCAAATCACACATGCTGATTTCCTGTTGAGTCAGATAAATCGTAATTATAAAATGTGCATAAATGAGATTTCGCCTTTAATTGTGAAAGAATGGACCTTTTTGCATAAAATACTAACTTGTGTTATTGAAAGGACTATGCTCATTTTCAGAAATGGAGAACCCCCCCCCATTAATAAGATGACTGTGCAATTAAGATGAAAAATCACTTCTTAATATAATTTTAAATGCATTGTTGTTGAACTGCACTAATCCTCTATGTTGCTTTAAAGTGTTAATTTAATGCCCCTGTTCAATCTGAAAGTAATTTTCTGGCACTATTGTGCAGTAAGTACCAATTAGGTCACAAATTACTTGAACTTAATGAGTAGTCAATGGCAGACCATCTTGAATATATCTCTTTGTTTGTAGAAGAAATATCAGGTAAAATAGCATTTGTGTTGCTATTGTCATTATCCAGTGTGCCCGACTATTGCTTCCAGAGCAGTTAGAGCTGATAAATGTCTCATATTGTTTAGCTTTTAAATCTGTGCCTTGATAAAAGTAATTGAGGCACAGAGAATGTGACAGTTTTGGACCATGCAGTCTCTATTCTGTGTCCTAGAGTCTTTGTTCAAACTGTGGCCTCAGGCTGCTCACAGCAAACCACACAGTGGTGCTACATCTGCTCTTAACTAAAGTCAAGCCAGCAAGTGCGACATCAAATAGAGATGGAATCGGGCAGCAGGGCTTTTGTTTTCACATTTTCTGCAACAGAATAAGGTCTTCTCCTCAGACATCTTACAAAATAAGGACTAAAAATACCCTAATTAAATAGATATCTTGAAACACTAAATTTAAATCCCTTTTCTGCTGTTTACTCTCAAATTGAAAATAAAAAATCAGCTGTCAAAAACTACCATTTATGCAGTAATTGTCACCTTTGAGACTTTTACCCCATTTTAAGGAACATTTGTAATAAATATTAATGATTAAATATCAAAGCGGGGCTGATTAAATTAATGATATTAATGATTAAATCAATGGGGTTAGTGAGTTAGTCATCAATAGTTAAAGAAGGACTAAACATACCTCTTCCTGCAGAATGTCTGTATGCTTTTTAAATGGGGCCTCATCACATAATGAGCTATTTAGCTGCTCTAGACCACTCCTGTCTCCTGCATGTCTTATGATGCTCTACTATACAGTATGAAAACAACAAATGTCTCATCAATTAGTAAGGAGGCTGATTCACCTGCTATAAGAGATCAACACTAAGTACTTCTTGTACACAGTAGACATAATGGCTAACATATTACCAGTGGCTCATGTGCCATATTTATATAACATCAGTCCAACCAACAATGGTTTATGATATTGTCAAATTACGATTTTGTACGATTGCAGATGTTATAAATGTTCTGATGGCACATTGGCACATAAAAAAGGCTTTTACCAACTTCAGGAGCAGCGCTCATGCTGGCTGAAGTGGCTATACAATAGGGGCCTTGTGGCGCTTGAATGCTTTATCAGCATGGAGCAATCATGTGTGTATTCAAATCAAAATGACAGACAAGGATATTAAAGCTCAATGACATTTTGCAAACGTTTGATGATGCGACCGCCTTTTATGCATTCAGGGATTAAAACTTAACCCTCTTGGGAGTTTCCCAATTTCATCACAGGTAGCCACTGAATGTAGCTTCACTGTAGGGAAAACAGCTTATCATGCCACCTTTTACTTTAGGCCATCATATCCTTAGTAGCAATGGAACTATGTGCAGCAAAAATAGGTGAGCAGAGTTTGTTATCCTTTACGACACCTATTTCTGAAAATGTACAGGTTTAAAATGCTATTAACATACTTAATGGTCACTTGTTCTTGAGAAAAATCCACTATAGCTGCACATTTTATGCCTCTAACAGAGCAATGAAACATAGTTCTAAGTGTTTACATGGCAACAATGCTGAGTGCATAAGCAACTGGCTTGATCTCCTGGGGTTTTTGAGGAGTCATTTGAGGATTGGCTTTAAGCATTCAAGCATAGTATAGGTTTAATTAAAAATAAAATCCATAGGTATTAATACAGTAATTTCTGACCTGTTACATAACCTTAAATAAGAGACGGAGGGAAGAGAGAAAGAAGGTGGAGGTGAAGAAGAAAGATAAAGGATGAGAAACACTTTTTGTAAGAATTAAGAAAAGTGCTCTTTGTTTAGTCAGGTGTGAAGCCCTGTGGTGATTAGGCACTCATATGGCAGCCATGGCGGCTGGAAGCCATGCAGAACTAACAATAAGCCTGATCTCCATGGGCCAATTAGCCTTTGGAGTTCCCATGTAAAACCTTTCATGAAGAGCCTGTGAATGGAGGCCATTACGGACAGAGAGCTGTGCCAGAAGAGCCCCTGGTCTCCAGTGGATATCTTCTTCCCTGTCCAGTCAAGCCTGCACTTGTGACAAGCGGCCATGTCCTGAAACTGTACACGTGGATTACCAGGGAATAGAAAACTGACACTGTGCCCTACTGGAAACCAATTACAGCTCTTAAATCAAAGTCTCATCGGCCATTACAGCAGGCAGATAGGGTTGATTGAGCCCACCTCGAATTGTCATTATAGGCAGAATTTGGCTATAAGGCAAGGATTGTGGTGGTCATCATGAACTGTATCTTTGGTTGTCTGGGTCATTGGCTTGAGAGTATTAGAAAAGTGAAGAGTTTTCCATTGTCAATTCTGAACTTTCGTGCACATGGTTCCTTAGGGTGAAGAAAGCCTTTTAATATAGAAAGGTTTGAAAGACTATCTGACGAGGGGCCTTAAAACATTGCTCAGTTTGCAGGAATAATCCCTGCAGTCACTGTAACCCTTCAAGAATACAGCCTCCTATGTGCTCATACAGTATACAGAAAACACTGTTTGTCACATAAAGAAAGTACAGTATTGTTCAAAAGTAGATAAGGCTGTCGTTGTTGAGTAAATGCTGCATGCCTGCTTTTTCCAGAGAGGGCATCTGGACATGCCTTTAATAAAACCTTTTTCTGTGTCTTGTTTGTTGGCTGCCATGCTTTATTTGTGCATATATGTGCATGAGTTGTCATTTGTCTGTGTTTCTGTGAAAGCAAGAGTGAATGAGTGTGCGTACATGCTGGCCTTTTGGCACATGCTCATGGCTGTGTATGAACGCGTGGGAGTATTAATGTGTGTGATATACGAATGTTTTTATGGCTTTTCCTAACTGCACACCTCCCTAATCGCAGCAGAGACTGAGAGTCCTCCTTATTCCGAATTCTCCTCACACCGCAGCTGTGGGTTTGAGTCACGTTCACACTGAGAGGTGAGCATAAGCCCCAGCTGCCAACTTTTGAGAAAACAAGAGCTGAACCTAAAACAACAAGAAGGAAATAATTTCTAACGCTTTGTTTTTCATATTTGCTGTGCTCTCCTGAGGCACTGAACTCTGAAGAACAGTTGGGGTAACATCCTCAAAGCTTGGCATTTCCAGTGAGGATTAAATACCTGGAATTTGAAGTCAGTAGAAAATGAAAAACTGTCTCGCCTGCATCAAAGACCAACCTTGTCATTATTAGCTATAGAGGGAGAAATATGCAACTTGACAGAAGTGAATATCATCTTCTCCTTTCTTCTTTCAAGGTGTCCTCCTTTTTCTGTCGAGATGCTTACATTGTACCAGCCTTGAAATGCATTAATATTACTGTTTTAATTTTGATTTAGTTAGATCCAGTGTGCCATTAGCACCGCAGGAGTTGGCTTTCCATGATCAACATTGTCACATTGCTCAGAGACATTTTACATGAAAGCATCATCCCGAGAGGGCAGTCCTATTATTTGAACATTTTAGCAAAGGTGAGGCAGTCAGTCTGTTTACACTGGGACCGTACGTGATCTTTCATCTTATCACCACAAAATGAACCATAGCTCACTGTCAAAATGAAAGTACTGTACCAGGCAGGACTGTTACTATAATTAATGAGCCCGGAATGTGAAAAAGGTGTACTTAAATCACTTTTGTCAGCCATGCATCTTGCTCTAACCATAGCTGAGTGAAGTCACGTGCTGTTTTCACTATCAATCTACTGTATGTACTCCAATCTGCTGCTCAGTTTGTCTTAACTAAGACATAGCAGAGAGAAAGCGTAGCAGTTTTAGCTGCAGTGCATATCAAAATCTCTGCAGAAGATTACATTTATTTGGCTAAATTGAGACCTAGTCTATGTAAAATGCCACTTAAAATACCTGCTCCACACTTGAAGAGTCCAAGAAATAAATTCCCTCAACATGTAAGGATTACCTGAGTGTAAATGTACCGTTCCTGACTGCAGACATGTGCAGTGGGAGGTAAGTGCTGTAGTCAGGGTACTGGACGGGTGGATACATTTGCCTTCACCTCTGACAACCCAGTTTCATGTGGATTTTTCAGTCCTTTTCCAAATTGTTTCTTACTTAACCATGACCAAACTTTAACCATTTAGCCGGAGAAGTCCCCCTCCACTTACAAATGTGCATTGCTTATTGTTATTTGGATATTTATTTGAGCTTCATGGCTGTTCTCAGATTCCTCTGCAGAAGGAGGAATGTTTCTCTGTGCTTACCAAAAAAGAGTTTAAGATATACATATGAGCATTGTTTTGTGACATCACAACTAGTTTGGAAGCCAATCGTGGTCCAATTTACAACTTACGCAAATACAATGTGAAAACCTGAAACCTCCGGCGCCTCTTCTAGCAATATGGAGCCATGTTTTTGTGACACATGCACATGAACAAGCACAGTGGTGACATGATACACATTGCTGCTAATGGTTTCACACTATTCCACTGAAAAAGAGGTGGCAATAATGCACCAACAAATGCAGTGTCGCGCCACAGGGAGTGAGGACTGCTAGCAAGAAAACATGGATGTAAACAATGGAAGATTTAAAATACTACATATGCAAGTGTTTTAGGATGAATTAAACCAAGGACATGACTTTTTTTATTATTAAGTGGTGTGGACATAAGGTTCTCAGATTAGGGGTGTGACGATACACGACACGGGTGAAGGCAGAATATTGGGTTCATGAGAACAAGAAAAGAAGATATTTTAACATTTGAAAGTAATATTTATGCATCAATTTATGGTGAGAATGCCTTTATTTATAGAAAAGGAAACACCAACCTTTCTCAAAGCATTTTCATTTATTATTTAACATTTCTTATTGCAAGAATATTTTCAGTAAATGCATTAAACACATTTGTTAGCCTTCAAGAATACAGACTCTTTCGGTTGCTAACACCACGGGGCACCTTTACATTTTGACAATGAAAATATTATATTAATATATTGAATATTTACATATTCATAAGTTATGGAATATTTCAATTTAAAGGGAGTAGTAGATGTTATTTTATAAAATGTTTAAGTAATTTAAAGAAAAACCATATCAGATACAAATTATTATTTAAAGCTTAAAACATGTCTGGAGGGGATCTTTAATCTGCTTTCCTTTTTCAAATTACAAGATATTTTATTTGAAAATGGTACAATCCGGTTTGTGATAGATAAATAATGTTCCCAAAATGTGTGTTGCTGTTAAAAGTGCTGTTAATCAGTGTTGTGGGTGGCGATGGGTGGGTGGCGATGGCGCAATGGATAAGATTATGCCTTTGGTGTGAGAGACCCTGGTTCAGTCCCCCACTGTGATCCATCCACCATTGTGTCCCTGAGCAATACCCCTAGTTGCTCTTGACATGTATAGCAATTGTAAGTCGCTTTGGATAAAAGCATCTGCTTAATGAATAAATGTAATCAATGGTGAGATTTGTATTACTCTCAGCTTTGTTGCTGATACAGGTGTTCATGTCTCTCAAATCAAGCAGGTGGCTCCACAATGTCTGGATGGAAATTTCCGCTATTGTGACTTGATAGACAATGGCAGGAACACAGCTTTTCTTTCTGCTCAAATATGCTTGCTCTTAACATGACAGCACACAAAGACAAACGTTTGCATCAGTCATATTGAACTTCACAAGGTGTGTGTGTGTGTGTGTTGGCAACTGGAATTGAAGACAACCTGAGAAGCTATTCCCCTAGTCCAGCGCAGAGAGAGAGAGAGAGGCCTCTTTCAGAGAAAAATTGTTTGACTACATTTGATAGATCTCATTATAATATATTTGTTTTTAAATGAAAATTGCAGTCATCCAGCTCGAGTGATATCTGAGGGCTTATGATTTGCTGTGTGGATACACAGCCACCCCTGCAATTCCATCAGTCCCCAGTAGCTGACAGGAATGGATGGGCTCTATTAACGTAGATATAGGGGGCCTAAGGCTGTGTTGTAACTAGTGCTATTAATCCATATAGTTGGTCTATGAAGGTGCTACCCTGTATGCGATCAAAAGAAGTAGCCTGCTGTCATAGAAACACCTCCTGAGTTGAAACTGATTGTTTCAGGTAATGAATAGGGATTGTTTTTGATGAAGATGAGCTGTAGCAGTTTTTTCTTTGTTTCTTCATGATGTAGATGATGACTTTGTGGCACGTTTGTGATCAGTTTGCTGCTCTGGTCTCTTTTCAATTTGAGTAGGTGATCCAAACTCACTATGTTGTTTCTCTGTCCTTCTTGGAGGTTGAGCAATTACAAGTTTGGAGATATTAAACAACATAAACATTCAAGAAGAAATACGCATGTTCCAATGCATTTCAATTACTTCTCAGTCTTTAGGGGAGAGGCGTGACATGGCTGGGCCCCTTTGATCAACACCAATACCATCAGGTTCATGTCTCCAAGATATCCAGTCTTGAAAGAGACACACTGGATGTATACACAGTTTATATTAGCAATTTAGATCCGACATGAAGAATATTGTTTGAGCATTTGCATCTCAAAGGCACAAATTAAATTTTTGAAGCTTGGTCTGGAGCTCAGGTATATTTCTTCCCCTTTTTTTTCTTTCCCTGTTGCACCTCCAATTACTTTTAAGTTACAGAGAACTGAGTGCATTTTTACAATTGGAAATTAAATAACCGAAAAAGTTGAAAATACACTGATATATCACTGAAAGTGCTGCACCTCTTGGTATAATTTATTAAAAAGGTTACCCTGACATTCCTATTGATGTAAAAACAAAGAGATGGTAATGCGTTTTTCATTTCATTGATGCTGCTTCCATTTGAATATAAATATATTGTCTGTTATTTGAGGACCATATGAATAACTAAATAACACAACTTTATAGCACACACAAATGTCAATGGGACTTTCATCTTTGTCATCTCAATGTGTACACATACATTTGTCCCTCATCTACAGTAATATGTGTGAAAATTCAAGTAATGCAAGCCTGATTCAAAAACATGACAAGTCCATGTAGAGATCACATTCCCTCCAAACGCCAGCAAATCACAATGATCTTTACAGCAATCTTTAATAAATGACACCTCAGGCATAGTCGCAAGTTTCTCCATCAGGTGGAAAATGTCTCTCGTAAAATGTGCAACTTATATTGATTGTTCTAAATGTTAATGTCTTTTGGGCTTGGACATCTGATATTTCACCATTAAAGCAACGATAAAGCATGTAATATTGTAATGATATTTACCAACAGCTGTTCCTCGGCTACTCCCAGGGGTTTGGGGAGGGGGTTTAATGCTGTCCGGGTAATTTTCTTTATTGATCTATGGAAAGAAAAAACCAAACAAAACAAACAAAAAAAAAAACCCAGCAGCAACCGAAATGTCAAAACATCTTGTCCTTAACAATATTTCAGCACCATTGTCACATTCAGTTGCAAAAGCTGACTTACACAAAATATAATAAATAAATATATTAAAATATAACAATAAATAAAAAATAAATAATTTATTCTAATTTCTTACCCTTCCCTAAAAATGGCTAAATGAATCTAGGAAAACATCTCAGCATGCCACTCAACATGTGAGATTTCAGAAAGCTGAGATTTGTGCTAAGTATTGGTATTATTTATGAAACATGTATTATTAAGTCACTTTATTCTGTAAGAAATTGAGAATTAGGCCATATTCAAATGATCTGAGGTCTCAGGAGCCAAAAAAAGCCTTTGATTAAAGAAATACTCTGGATTTTCTGTCATTGCTTAAGACATGAAAAGCTCAATAACTTTGTACCAAAAAGTAGAGTTTCATCAAGGAAGGAGCTGGTGGGGAATGGAAGCTGTGGTGCAATGTAGTAGAAGCTGCTCCCATAATTGCTTCGTTAAAAACCAGTTGCTTTGTGCGTCCTAGAGTAATTAAGCAGTTGGAATTTTACATTACACTAGTGAAAATTAACAAAGAGCACATCTGGGTGTCCCATAGGTTTAGTCATTAAAAAGCCCATTATTTTTCAAATTACTTTTTCAATCTTTCAGCCCCCCTAATCCGGAGGTATTTCCCAATAGACAAGTTCCCGTTCTTGTTTTGAATGACTCCTCTAGGAAAGTTAAACATTTAGCGGATGGTGTGGCCTGCAATGGCTGCTCTTGCTGCTGAACTCTATTTCCAAGACAAACGTGGTTGGGGAGCAGGAAGACACCACAAGGATACCGGTGCCAAATCGTTTTAAACCATGTAGCCCAGTCTTTATTGTCATCAGGCTGAGAGAAAAAAAAAAATGACCAAAAAACCCCAATAAGATTATACTACTCAGCTGAAAATTACACATAAGTTAATATTTTTTTAAGTTTGATTTGTATATGCATCCCTTATTGACCACAGTCTCTTGTGAACCCTAACCCTAAGCACTGCAATTATTGAAAAGCAATACTGTCACCAGAATATGCTCCGTTATTCTTAATCATAATTGAAAATGGCCTCGTGGGGAAAGCTGACTTCAGAAAGTGTCACTGAAACTATCATATAATCATTAAGAAAACTAATGTTTTCATTTTGACCATTCCCCTAAGAATATTTATTTATTTAAGACACACTGTAAGAAAGGCTGAGGAATACAAAAAAAACTAACATGGAACATTTTGGCTCCCTGGTATAGCGACCTTTATCTCTGCATAATGTAAATATATTTGGTAAAAGGTTTCTGTACCAAGTCATTTTCATTATTTAATCACAGTTAAGATAGTATCAAGATGACTAAGATGGCATTAAACTTAGCCTTAGCCTAGTTAATCTAGCAAAATTGGTGTGACACTAATGTCCTTAATTGCTGTGCAGTTTTACAATGAGTTCAGGTATGGGTGGTTGGTCCTGCTCAAGCTCATAAATACATCTGGTCTAACCTAAACCATATGCACAGGAAGATGGTGCCTGAGGAATTTCGACCTGATCTTAACCGTCGCCACCAATGTGTTGATCTGAAACACTTCACACTTCAAACTGAGGGAAACCTACAGTTAATGATTGAAGAAAAACATGTCTTACACAGGGTTTGTCATTGAAATTCAAGTCAATAGAAGGAACACAAAGAGAAAGATACTGTATTACATCAAGGAAAAGACCACTGCAATGTATGTACATGCTCCTGGGCTGAGTATATTAGTTTTACATCAAATAATCCTGGATATACCTGGTTTATTTTCCCTGTGGTTGAAATTATAGCAAACCTGATGATTGCTGTTAGCGTTTCTCTCCAAAGCAGCTTTCACAAAATAGAGTACACAGGACCATCCATGAAAAGGCTTCACACTCTAAAAAAAAATAAAAAAATCCATGGCTGGCATATCAACTGTGTTTTTCTCTTCAGGGGTTGCCGGTGTTCACTTCACAGGGATCCTTTGGTAGAGACAAATACATACACATGATCTGCTGTATACAATTGAAATTGGTTTGCACCACCGCCATGTTACTGGATCGGATCTCGTGCTATTAAATGGTAAAAGTCATACAAAATGTTGTATGTCAAAAATTAAGGTCTGATTCATAATTCATCTTACAGCATTTATTCAGGATAGCTCGACATATATATAATGTGCTTCAAATTTTGAAACTTTTTGAGATTTAAATTTACCTCATTGTCATGTATGTTCTTTTCCCATGTTATGGTGCTAAACATTTATGTCACATATTCAAATTTCACTCAGGAATACCGTTAAATTATGCAGTTCCAATTTGACGATCCACAGTATCACTAGCAAAAACAGTGGTGCATAAAAAACAGTAACTCTTTCAACATGATCCTGATAGTCTCAAGCTGTGGTTAACTTCATATATGCCACCTTTTTTGAGTTACAGCCTGGCAGGGTAGGGAGCATGGCATAATGTACTTGCACCTCCTCAAAAATTCTCAAAGAGTACAAAATATAAGGGATGAATTATTTACCGACGTCAGAATATTTCTGGAGGTTTGCAACAGTGGTGGAGAGTAGCCAAG
Organism: Micropterus salmoides; assembly: GCF_014851395.1. Taxonomy (NCBI): domain Eukaryota; kingdom Metazoa; phylum Chordata; class Actinopteri; order Centrarchiformes; family Centrarchidae; genus Micropterus; species Micropterus salmoides. The sequence goes on from NW_024044237.1 coordinate 20,618,370, forward strand.
TCTTTCATCCATGTGAGACTCTTGACAGTGGTTGCTGCTGTAAAAGGCAGAGCTCGAGATAAGAGAACGCTTTGACCAGCCTTGCCTCCCCATGATAAATCTTTATCATTTTAGGTGATGGCCTGACCTCTAAGATGGGTACTGGCCAAGGGGGTCCTCATTAATACAACTTTAAATCCTCTTGGCTCATTCCGTCTATTTTCTTGATGCCTGTGACCTTTTCAGGATTGCTGCTATCAAACGAAACCCTTTTTGAGGCCAAAGAATTGGAGAGGAGTTTGAAGAGCAGATGATTTTGATTGGTCAAAGAAGGAAGGAAAAACAAAAGGAGGAAAGCAAAATGTATTCCTTGTGTAGTTTTCAGTGCCAGTGACTGATGTGTTGTTTTTGAAAGCCTTGTGACACAATTAGCTTGAATTCATCACCCTTATTTGTCTGATCTTTCCAGTCAGTGTGCGAAATGACACAAATAAAATCGAAAGGCTGTCTGCAGACCAGAGTACACACCATATGTATTGTAGCTAGCTGCAACGTTCAGTAGAAAACAGCATCTTATCACCACTTGAAAAGAAGCACTTACGTGTGGAAACAAAAAAATGTTTTGTGGTGCTGTTATTCTGATTGCTAGCTAAATTACTAGTTAATTACACTGACATAACAACAGGAAATGCTTATATTTTGGAAAATATGGATGGTTAAGATTGTATAGTGGAAACAGCGTATATTTCATTAACCCACCAACAAGTCCTTTAGCCTCAGGGCCATTTTTCCCATTCATGCTTCTTTTATTCTTGAAGCTTTCATTCTTCATGTTAAGACTCAAGAGACACATTTAGACTGGGACACAGTCTGTATCTGGGCAACCAAAGTATTGTAGCAACAAACTAATACGTACAGACAAACATGCAGAGTCATAAATTTGTATGATATGAATGGAAATGACCAGCGTCTAGCCCCCTTTACATTTTTAGACATTCTTATACTTTTTCCCTTTTATAAAATGACAGTGCTGTTATTAATTCCTTCAGGAAATAGAGGTTTTGTGTCACAATTAAGCCATTGACTTAATTAGCCAAGACACTGACTAATTATAGTATGATTAATAGTATGGTAATTCCAACCCCTTTCGCGAAACACATTAACTTGGTCAAAATACTGAATAAAAACTCTCACATTCCGTTGATAGAATGTCCATTGTCAAGGGCTGAGGAACAAATGTCTACCATTCATATACTCTGGCAGCATATGTAGTGAATTGTAAGACAGGCCAGAGCCTCAGTGGTACAATTTCTTTAAATTCAGTGAAGAAAATTGCAAGCATAGCTGAGTGCTTCAGTTGCACTTCATTCAGTGGAATGTGTGAAACTATGTAAATATGTAATAGAGTTATCCTTACAATGCTTTATTTATTACAGTATCCTCTAACATAAATTGTTGTTAAAAGATTTTTGTCAGTGGGTCATTTGGAGACTGATGGCATAAATAATGCCATGGCTGAAAAACACATTTTTACAGGGTGTCTTCTGTTGGCAAATAGACTTTAAGCTTTTAGCAGAGCATTTGAAGCTGGAACGCTTTTCATTAAATTCATGCACATATTATTAGCTGGTCTGAGGGGAAGAGCCAAGACAAATTGATCTTAAAAGACACAAACTAGTGTAGACTGCCCTGAAGACATTTGTTTAGTTGTAGTGTTCCATCCCATCCCGCAGCACCTGTAATTTCTCCCATATGGTGCATAACTGATATGAATTAAACAATTAAGACTATTTTCTCTGCATGAGTTCTGGCTGCTCTCCGTGCCTTGAAGAACAGCGTTTCAAATTAAATTGCCCCAAAAGATGAGCCTGCTTTACTTCAGCCGAACAATTAAATATGGCAGGTCTTATTATCTATAACTCAAGAAAAAGGGGAGTTGTGGTAACTCAAAGTTTAATTCAGACCTTTTGTGCTTTACTGGGAAGATAACTTTCTTTTTTTGTTTGATTTTGTTTCGCTTTCTATGTTTGCCATTCTCTGTAATGAATCTTCTGAGACCATGACGTGCTGTTGAATTGTTGAAAACATTCAGGTCAGGGTTACAGTTACTTTACCATCTGGCTGGTTGATGGGAAAATCTAACCCGCTAAGACCTAAGAATAAATGTTTTATCATGAAATTATTTCACAGCCGAATATGTATTATGTAAACTGTACTCCAAAAATATGCACAGCAGAAGTAGATCCCGTGTTCTAATGCAGATCATAGCTCTTGCGACACATGTTGCCGATACACAAGAACAGTCACATTTGATATGTGTGTGAGCATAGCCTTCAATCAATAAACAAGGCAAATTAAAGTGAAAATTTCATGTGGCAAATTTGAATCAACAACCATGATCACCAGCAGTATTATTTCCTTAGCAGATGAATACGTTTAACATCCCAATGCCCCCCTAGTCATCACATATATGTGAACACATGCATTTTCACAGCATCACCGCAGAAAGGTATGAAAAAAAAGATGTGGGGAAAAAAGCTGCCTTTTGATTGAGGAAGAGCTCAACCCAATTAAGCTTTACAAAGACAGTGAGGACAGGTGTACTAGTTCTGTGGTGACTTAAAGATTTGTGACAATACCCCAAAGCAAAGGCTTCAACTGCACAAAGGACACCCAAGTGTGTTAGGGTTAATTGGATGACCCAATCCATCTCAATTAAAGATTTTAAGGCACACATCCCCCTGTGTATGGGTTGAAATTGAAATCAGCTACAGATGGCTCTTCCTGTGGGGTTGCTCCAAATAATTGCTGGCATATACCACCGGTGGGAAGCGGGTGGGTACATTTGTTCATAGTCATAAAATACTTTTAAGTATTTGGGTCAAACTCAGTGTTGACTAGCACCATGTGTGCATGATGATGCTAGTTCACAAACATCATGCTGAAGACTGTGCGGCTACAAGTAAGACTTAATGAGGCCATTTTTCAAAAAGAACTTCACGGGGCAAAAGTCCACGGGTGGGTGTAAGTAGGGGGTATATAAATATCTGTTTATTTTTTCAACCAACACAAGGCTGGTACTTATGTTGAAGGAGGAGTAAAATAAGTGAGAAATTAGTCAGAGGGATTGGTGGGACACAGACATCAAACATTAATCATTTGTTATGGCAACAAACTGTGTAGATTTCTATGCAATGATCCACCTGTTTGATTTTATTGTTGTGTTTTTGGTTAGAGGGAGCATAGTTATATGCACATGACATGTACTGTAGGTGCAAGGCTATTGGAAATCATTTGACCTGACCCCTATTATTATTTTGAAATGTCCATATAAATAAATTTGTGGTTTGGGGTCACTGCATAGGTGTTACTCTCTTCATACGTAGTGTTTGGTTGCCACTTTAATTTAATGATGAGTTGTTTTTAATATTACCTCTACTTTATCAACAGAATATAAAGGTTAATTAAAAGAAACCAATGCAATATGTGTGCTGCAACACAATTCATATGGCATTCCACTGGAGACTTGATCATAACTTAATTAACTAACCTACTCTTAAGTGTTTTTAAAAAGTTGTTGTGCATCAAACCCTTTTTCCAAAACAACTGTGCATCCATACTGTATATTCTGACTGCCACGCCAACCATTTGGCCAGATCTAAAAGTAAATTAAATTAAATTAAATGGATTAATATTAGAATATAATATCTAAAAATAATACTTGTAGTTCTGCGTTGACTTACAAATAGTTCATTATGTGGTTAGACTGAAAGAGGGCTGGTGTTGTTCTACTGTAAATTGTTATTTTTAACAAATCTCAGAAAAAGTTTCAAGCCTAATTGGTTCCTAGTGAAGATTTACATCTTTAAAAATGGGTCACAAAGATATACTCTCATTTATACTTTATACTTTATTTTAAACCTCTGGGCACTGCATTTTTTTCAACAAATTAGTGCATTTATGCATTTTATGCATCTTAATATCTCATCATTTTCATTATATGCCAGGTTTATTTGATCCCATTTATATGCCCAAAGATGTCTACCATAAAGACCCAATGGGAAGGCATCAAAAGCCAATGAAATGCAATTACTATGGACTGAGGTATTCAATTAATTCAACTAAATGAACGTGTTCTCTTGCTGGAAGAGATTGCAGCTGTAGGAACATCTGCTATCGATGTCTTAGTTGTATTTTTGAGTGTGTTTTGTGCTTTTCATTGAAGCGGTTCCTGAAATTATGATTGATTGCTTGAATTCATTTATGCTACTTTGGTTAATTATCATCATTATCACAGTGAGAAGATTAAAAAAAAAAATTCTTTCCTTTGTGATGTATAGTCACTGGAAGCAAGACACCATCCCTGAGCAAAAAATATATGTCAAATGTGACTAATATTGAAGGTCTTTTGGATATAGACATTTTAATTCATTAGGGCCAAATGTGCAGATTGTACTGATTACACATATTACACAAATTTTTTTAAATTTGAGTTTAAAGGAGACACAAATCACCTGCCAGGGCTATTCCATTGACCTGTGACTGGTCACATTTGGAAATGACTATTTTGAAACCCTATTTCTATGATAACAGACAAAACAAACAAAAAAAAAACACAAATTAAAAGAATAACAATACAGACTTTAGATAAAACATGGAGCTCACAGTGACTCCTGCATGCCTATTTTGCTCAGTTCTGCATACTTATAATTAATGTAAAATACACTAATTGTAAATTATTGAGATAGTTAAAAGTACTGCTAAAAAGTACACCCCTGATAAGCCTAAAATACACTTGACTACATACTACACACTTGAGCATAAAGTGATTCATGTGGTCTTTATATGGGATATATGGGATGAAAGTCTGTATACTTTGGTAGCCAAAACTATCCAAAATACACAAAAAGTACAACTTTATTACATAAAAATTCATACTATAAGAACATATTCAGGTTCACTCCTGCCTCTTGCTCTATTTTGTATATTTATATTTCATTTAAAATACACTAATTGTAAAATAGATTAAGATAATGCAAGTACTGCTCCAAAAGTATACCTGATAAAGTACATCTTGTAATGTAAGCAAGTAAAATGTAAGTTTTGCAATTCAACACAACTTCACAATCTTATGCTCAGTATACTATCAGAAAATATACGGACTGAGTTTTTTTATATTCCAGGGTTTCCATCACAAACAATATTTTGGGAGCTGTCAATCATATGTCATAGTATTCATCAGTGAGTGTAATCTAACATCAGACTGTTTTGGAATCCAAAACTGTCCTAAAGCCCTAAAGCTTGCCTTTACAAATGAGTAGGCCAAAATAATTAACCTTCACAATAAACTGCCATTGGTGGGTGGATGCTTCAGGGGAGGTGTCTAAAGAGTGTATTTATGTCATTTGATAATTTTGCGCCAATCATTCCAATCACACTTATGCCCCAATTATCGATCACATGCAGGGTTATTAGAAACAAAGGCACACATGCAAAGACACACATGTTAAATATCCAGATAGACACAAATGTGTGTATACACAGACAATACACACACACATAGACATTCCCACCCTGGCCCACTCCCACCTCACAATGGCCATCTCAATCGTCTGTGTTGACACCTATGGAATTGATTTCCCACGGCAGCACGGTCCATCTATTGCCACAAACATTGGGCTGCAGTCACATCATGTTGACACAGAACACAATCACTTCTGCTTGTCTGCATTGTTCCTGTGGCACAATAAAAAAGACAAGGACTAGAGGGTGTCTGGCGGGATGCAACGCATCATCTCTGAGATTCACCGTTAACCTCATTTTGTCATTAGTGCTGAGGCGCTGTCGTCTGCATAACAGACAAGGAGAAAAGCAGTTTAGTAATACACCTATACGCACATTCTCGAGTGCTTATATCAAGAGAGATTGAAGAAGAGTAAGGGGTACCATCTCAATTCCAGCAGGGAAAGCTTTGAAGACTTTGAAGTTGTTGAGTGTTGTTGAACCTGTGACCCAGGCAACAACATATGAGGGACATGTAGTGGCCATAAATCAAAAAACAAACACACTGTGTATACTCTATAACAACAAACAGGCAGACTACATTCACCCACTCCAATTTCAATATTATCTTTTCATTTATTTCCAGAATCTATTATTAGCTAGTGACAATTATAAAAGGTGAACAGTATTTACATCCAAAATAGTAGTCGACAAGACAAATGCCTCATCTATGATGCAGTGACACGAAATCAATTGAACTCACTGGTAGGTGAGAAATTAATTCCAAAAAGGGAAACATATTAATGATGGTCAAGCAAGCTTGTCCAAATCAAACGGATCTGGCCGTGCAAATATAGGATGCATGCATGCAATTAGCAATCCTTTAACACCTGGACACCGATGTTGATTTTGTAATTACAAGACATTCAATCAGATTTTAATCTCTGTCTACACAGGCGTGTTTACTTGCCTTTATGTCCTTGCTTTAACACTGGTCACATTTGTACTGCTGTCATTGCTTTGCTTTGGAAGGATTTGAAGAGTCTGGCATTGTTAGTTCTAGGAAAAACATGTTGGCACTCTGCCTTTTCTGTATAGTATAAATGCTGTGTCACAATGTGAGAAAATAAATATTGCCAGCATGAAACATTCAGCAGAAACCTTTCCATTTTTTTTTCATCCAGCAATGTGTGCTGTAACCATGAACTTCAATAGCTCCATAATCCTTTGTCTGTCCAGCATTGATATTTGCCCACCAATTGGATTTCACAGTCTAGACTTATTCTGTCCATTATCATTCAGGGAACTACATTTTGTAATTCTGGTAGTGTACAGTACACATCCTGCTGTTTGAAAGTTTAACCCTGAAGTTGGTGAAAAGAGTTTAATTGTTTGTTTGTTTTTTCCTATAAGCACATTCACAGAAAACACAGCAAAATGTATATGTCGTTTGTAAATTCTGTGCCTGAGAGTGATCTAATATTGGTTTTCTATCCAGTTAAGGTGTGGATGTTTTGTTACAACTAAAGATGCAGCCATTATTAATGAAGACATGTCCCGCAGGTAATTACAACACTAATTTGGTTATGGTAGACTGGTCACGTATCAGATTTTTCCATTGAACCGATTTGTTTGACCAAACATGGGCCTAATTACCCCTATGGATGGAGAGTGACTCACTCGCTAACAGTTTTTGATCATGAGGTTCCTACCACAGGCTCCTGCAAACAGCAGTAAACAGTTCAGTGGCACTAGAATTATACATTGTCTGGTGTAAGGTTTAACTGTGGGGCTAGATGCAAGGTTTCCGCTAATATGTATATTGCTTTAGTGGTTAACAGAAGTTGGTAATAAAATGTGCCATGTTCTGTATTTTTCACGTGAACACGCAGTGACAAATAGAGGTTTTTGCATTTATCTGCGAAACTGCTTGAGCTGTCAGCAAAATGAGTTATACAGTAATTTCCTTGTCTACTACTCATGTCAATGTCGATAAATAACAAAGCAACTAAGTTTGGCTGCAAACAATTTTCAAATGGTCATAAGGCTTATCAACTTTTGTCTGCCAAAGCCAGACAAGACTGTAATTGCCTTTGACTATTTATACATTTTGTAGTGTGAATCTAGTTAAAGCAGTTTGCATTCACACTTCATTTTATGCACTAAATTAATATTCTCTTATTTATCATGTCCTCTGTTTAATCTAATGCATAAAGCAAGATAATACATTGTTAATCTAATTAATGTTGTAAGAGGCACAGATGGAGAGTTGAAAATTAATTTGAATGCAGTTTTAAATGTATTTTGTGCAATGAGACTCTTCTCCTTATGCAGTCAATATAGAGCAAAAAAAAACAGGGACATGCTCTGGGATTTTAATTAAGTGGTCGCTTAAGTTGCAGTGTACAGTATATATGCAACTCAAACATTGCAATAAAGCGGCCACTTAAAGCCGTCAACGCTCTGCTCTCTCTTTTGTTTAAGTAAGCTTCAGCCACCAAGATGCTGGAATAGTCAAAGGGAGTTAATCAGTTCAAAGGTTAAGCCTACTGCAACTGTGCACGCAAGCCACTGTGGCTAACAGATGCAGGTGAGAATCAAACCATTTTTAATTTGTTTTCCTGCCATTACTGCCATGATCTGTGACCAATTACACTTTTTCAGTTTAGTCAACTGTTATAATGTAATGTAAAAAAAAATTAAAATGAATGTGAAGACAGACAAGAAAACATGAATAGAAATGTTTTGTAATCTATAGCCTCAACTGATGAAAATATCACAAAGAATGTGTCCATTTTATTGTGGGGATCTACAGTGCTCCCCTCCAATGCAGCACTTGGCGAGGCACCAAAATACTACTTCCTCTAAGCAAAGCTGCATTTTGCAACATGCATGTGCAGGAAAATAGAGCTCTTGATCTCCATTAAAATGCGGTACCCTTTGAAAATCCATTTGATTGTTATAATGCTGTTTGTTTTTATAGGGTGTACCATTGTAACTAATAAATTAACATTGTTAATTTAATATGCTCCCATTGTAACACAGAAATTAAACAGGTGAATGTAAATGGACCGTTGAGAGTTAATACAGGCAGCACTGGATGACGCTTCCATGCTCATTCTCTACTCTGACATACAATATATATTATTGCCACTGAAGATGCGACATATCGTGTCAAAGGGACAATTACCTGAAGACACTTTGGAGGATATGAAATGAGCCCTTAAAGTGGCATTAATGTCATTAGCTATGGCTTGTCTACACGTAACAACCTCCCCAATCTCTCATGACACCGATTATTAACTATAAAATTATATTATTTCTTTAAAGGCAAGCTAGTCAATTAGAGTAAAAATCCAAGAAAATTGTGTTATACAAAAGTTACATGCCCCATTGTGGAACAATAGTAACAAGGCACTGTCCCCTGTTTCTTTGTTTTGGTTGTAAATAATTCTATGATGCTGATCCCAACAGCTTCAATTGCTGAGTAGTAAGAAATGTGAGTAGGTGGGGGAAGATTGGAAGTGAGATGAAATTCTGCAGCATTGGGTGTGAAGTTTTTGTTCCAAACTTCATAGAGTCCACACTTTCGAGAGACAGAAATCCCAGCTTATGGTGATGTAATCATCAGGTCTGTGGAACTGATCTACAACCTTTTTAACCCCTGCAGATGTACGACGGCCACTGGGGCAGTAAAAAGTTTGCTTATCACACTCGGCCAGTGGTTAGCAAAGGTGAAGCCTTTCCTGGCAGTTTTGACAGCGAGATAACACTTTGGAACGTTTGAGTAATAAGCCTCAGCAGTTTAGGCAGAGGACAGGACTGTACTGTCTTTCTTCCCTGCTCAGACATACACACAGACACACACACACACACACACAAACTTCAACATGCCAGTTTCTCTATGCCTACCACCTAATTAAGGCCAGTCCTTGCAGTTTCAGCTCCAGAGAGAACTGCATTCCCCATCTCCTTCAAGGCAGTCCAATACATCGGTTGTATTTTCAAGGCATGCTGTTAGCAGTGGTGCCATATTTTTTGGGGTGAACACCTGCAATGTCTGACATCTTGTATCGTTTGATACCACTTTTCTCAAATGGCTAAAGAAGTCTAGTAGTTTATAAAAAGATGTAACATGGCACCAAATCAAACCCAGTACAGAAAACTGTTGAATCACAGTTTGAAGTCACATGCCTCCTTCAAGAACGTATGATACTGTAGCCTAGTTTCATGGTCAACCACCAATCAAACTGCATGTCTGTAATAAGATTTAAAAAAATAATAATAATAATAACATATATGCTTGCCTATCAGACAGAGATGGCATTATGTCGATTCTTTTCCAGTGGACCGTGAACATTTGATATGCACATCTTCTTCCATACAAGTGCGCCGGCTTCACTGATCAGCCTAATTAACATTTTAATTGTTTACTTGTGTCCTCACTTTGGTTTCCAGGGTGTCGCCTGAGATATGAAGCATGTTTGCGCATACATACACACATGCGCACACATACACAGCTTAGTGTGTTTGAATTGTGTGTGTGTGTAAGTGGGTGCACACATGTTTATGCACGATGTTGTTCCTGTCTGCACTCGCCGGTACATGTGCGTGCGCATGAGAGTGCGTAATCAGAGCCGCTTTGGAACTTTACAAGAAGTCATTAACAGTCAAGACTATTGTGCAGACACCATGATTTCAAAGGTGCTCCACAACAGCTTGTGCGGCAAGGGCTGATTGAACCAGAGCACTTGAAAGGGGGAGAGAGACGTCAGGTTCGCAGCATCCTGTCGCGGCCCATCTGCCTCTCTCTCTGCTCCTGCCGTCAGTCTCCTTTGTGAGGAGGAATGGGCTTGAACATCAAAGAACAGCCATGCTACCTTGGAGACAGAAACAATTAGTAAGGGATCTGGTAAAAGGTGGTGTAGAGGAGAACCCCGTTCCATGATACTTAAAAAAATATATCCAGGCATTGCTGGTACGTAAGGGCAGCACTGTATTCCAAAGACTGTATTCCACAGAGAGGCATTGCGTATGGATGACTCCTTTTAGGAGGCCAGAAATATAAGTTACCAAGAATGTACAGCACAGTAGAGTCAGTCTAAATGCACAAAGAAAATTGCTCTCCATGTATTATTGTGTGACGTAATTTGTGTCTCTCATCCAGCAGTTGTGCATCTTAATCTTACACCATATTACGATACAAACTGCAACATGTTGAACTAGCCCAGATGAGACAACCGACAGATAACACCTCTGGCTGTGATAAGTATATTCTCATTAACACTTGTATCCCGCACTATCTCTACAGCAGCCCAGCTTGAGTCCAGAGCAAATCTCAGGGGGATGGTGCCTCATATAGAATACCCTTGAGCTGTTTCACAGCTATCTGAAATCTCCTAGATGTCTCTGCTGGCTCGCTAAGCAAATCCACCTACTTTCACCCCGACTTGCATTTCATTATGAATGTGAAGTTTGAGTTGGCTAAGTTGCTGTTTAATAATGCATTTGTCATCTGTGACCAGGCCAGCTGAAGGGGTTAGACCAAACAAACAAAAAATGAGGTCAATATCACCTGGTCCTCTATATCGAGGTCGAGTGCTACCGTATGAAAGGAAAACTAAAGGAGAACACTGCAATTTACTCGTGTGTGCCATTAATGGAAAAAAAAATATTTTCACCTCTGTAACAAGAGTTATTCTTAGAAAGTATAAAATTTCACTTAACACATCTAAAGTTGTTCTACTCTGGAATACTCTTAATATATCATTAATTATTAATATACACAATATATTTTTGCTGCAGCACATTGTACATTTACAGTGTATTTATCGGCATATTTTGCAATAAATATGAGGGGGAAAAAGTTATATACATCTGATTGAGACTATGATGCCAAGAGATATGGGCATGCAAAAGGAAGACAAGAGAAGATTGGTATACATAATCAATTTGCCAGGAAATGAGGAAAACATATTAAAAGACAGACCCTGAATAATTAAATTCAATTATCAGCCGAGGCACAAAAAAAAAAGTAATAATAGACCGGAGAGCAATAATTGCAGTGTTCTTCATGTGCTTCATTGTGCGTTTTCTTCACAGGATAATTTAGCGTCCTATATTTTTTTTAATATTCTAGCCCAAGCTGTTAGACACAGAAGAGCTCTATGTGTGTACTGATAGACTTGAGTGTGATAGTATAAATAGATACGTTTGATGTGACTGGACATATCAATCACTCAGTTGACTACCACTTAATCTACCGAGTCGAGGACACACACCACATGGCAGGTGTGTGTGTGTGGACACACATCATTAACAAGTAACAGTACCTTAACTGACAACAGGTTCTTTCTGTCATATTAAATGTGCAATGTGACCTTGTGTTACTGAAAGTGATAACAAACGTAAGTTATTTTCTACAGTCAATGTGATTCATTTGCATGATCCATAATCCTGTCATTTTACTTTACTACTGGTTGCGGGAGGCCAGTGGCGGGACATTTTCTCATGACATTTTGTCAAGCTTGAGGAGTTTTTTTCTTTAGTTCTTGCTCAAACATAGTATGAAGAGGAAGATCTTTTTTCAAGGTCATTGCACTTACACTTGCACCCATTTCGAGGCTGGAGAGAAGACAAGACACACAGACAGACAGTCAGACAGACACCAGCTGACCGCAGCGCTCTGAAGACCTGTAGGCATGTGACCAGCAGAGGCGGTATCAATCCCTGGAATGAGGCCGATGACCGATTCTAATTCAGGGCCACATCAAAGAGTGTGAATGCAGCAGCACTAACAGGGATGCTGGGGGTCAGGGACACTGGCTGAGGGATTTAGTCATTTCAGGGCTTATGTGAAGCACCATGGAGAGCAGCCATAAAAGCACAATGTCACTTTGTGACCTGCAGTTGGAGAGATACAAACCTGGAGCAATGTGAGCTGGATGGGAGCCTTGCACTGTTTTGACACACTCAAACATGCACCGGGTTACTGAATTGCGCACATACCCACAAACCCACACACAGACACAAAGGTCGACACTTAAAGAAAAAGACTACTCTGTTTTCCGTATCACTTCCACCATTTTCTTTCCATCCTTTTCTCACATTGCTTCTTCTCTCTCGCTCACAGACACAGACACATGCACGCCAACACATATATCTGTCTGTGTGCATAAATCTAGAGGCACCATTTCTAAGGATGATGATTGTAAATGACAATGGTAATTTTTTGACAGTCAATTTGCCACTGATGTCCAGTAAATTTGCGTTTTTTTGCTTTAATGCAGCTCTGCATATCGGCCATATATTATCTACTTCTGTGACATTTACTGGGTGCAACGACACTCACAGGAGACATTCAGATCTGTCTCATCCTCATGCAGCGCTCCAAACATCCATCCGGGAATAGTCTTGCAGCTTTAAAGGGCGATAAAGCTCAGACCAGGCGCTGTTTCCTTGTCAGAGTAGACCTTGTCCTTCCATAGTAGTTTTTTTTCTTTATGGGTAATCAAGAAAAGCTTGTATAGCCACTGAATAAATTTATCAAATGTTATGTTTGCTTAACAATGAGCTGGATGAACAGTATAGGTACCACAGCTGCCAGCGACATTGTTTTATAAGATGAAGGGAAAGAATGGGGAAGGACATAACATCCATAAAACTAGTGTTTCTGTCTAAAATCTCTCACGTTTCCATAATCCTGGGATGCTTATTAAAAGATTACTTGCAGTACATAGTTAATATGCTCCTGCGTATCTCACACGGTCTATCATTAGCTTTATATCAAGATGAGACCTGTCACAAATTTGAACCGAACGTCCCCTCTCCCTCCTCTTTGTAAGCATACTGTCCACATCAGCGTTAATGAGTGCTCGCTAGTGTTGCTAGCAGCTCTCACATTCTCATCCACTTGTTATGCAGTAATGAATCAAACTCTCTTATGAGTGCGCTGCAGCATACTGAAGACATACCAGGGAAGCTACTTAGAGGCACATCTCAGTTGGGTGGTTCACAATGTCAGCTCCGTCTGTTAGCAGCATTTTTTTTTCTCTTCCTCACATCTGCACATCTGCAGTCCTTACGCAGTGTGACTGATAGATTGCTAATTTTGCTTTGAGTTCTTAGCCAACATGGCTAATTTAATCCTTTATGCACAAACTTAGACGCCCCCACATAGCAATGCTGCCCCCAAGTGCATGCAGCAGTTGACACCCAGCCTCAAATAAATGGGATCTGTGGTTTGTCCTAAAGCTGCCCCTTTCAATACGGCTTGGATTTGATTTCTAAACTAAGTGACATCATTTGTTTGTACCTTTTCCATAATGCAACAGAGATGTTCAAGTTCTGCTTGCACTCTACAGGCAAGTCCAGGGAGAAAGAAAGGAGTAAGACAGTGTCGTCGCTTGAGTCAGCGAGGCTGTGATTTTGCAGCTTTGGATGTGTAGCTGGCGCCTGTCCACAAGCATGCCATCCCTTACATTCTTCAAAGTGCATTTATATTACTAGCACTCTTGGCAGGCAAGCCTCTCTGGCGGTTAAGGCTGAAGCGCCTCCCAGACTGACGATGATTACAATGGCTATAACATAAAAACTGTTATTGGCCTTGTTTGGTGATGGTTATTACAAGTGTATCAAAAACCCACACATACATCTCCCTCCACCCCAGTTCTTCAGGGCTGTAGCCGTATATAGGCACTAATGAATAGGTGATTTCAGTGATTCGACATGTGTCATAAATATTAAATGGCTCACTGCCCTTGGTTACCTTTGCTGCCAGCCAGAGCCTTTGTCATGTATACCAAAGCTGTTTAGCTTTTTACTTATCGACAGAGGTGACAGTAGGGGACATTTCAAAGAGAGATGCCTCTCAGGAGTTCAGATCTCTGTGGTGGAATGGTCCTTTGTAGTGCTACTTAGGCTATGTATCTGTTGAGTGTTTAACCTTAGTAGTGCAGTTTGTTGTTGTTGATTGTTGTAATGGTTGTGGTGTATGACAACAACAATGCATATAGAATTGTAAGAGACACCGAACGACTGACGCGATAATGGATTGACTAATTGTACCTGAATCTTATTGTTTACATTTAATACTGTGTAATATAATATAAAGGTTCACACAAATCATTCACTGTGCTTTAATTACATTTACATAATTTGAATTGTTGCAGCACATTACTGTAGTTTAGCGTTGCCCAGTGTCTGCATGATGATGATCGACCAGCTCTAGTTGATAATGTGTCAAACAGAACATTTAGCACTGCATTTTCAGCGGCTTTGTTTCACCAGAAAGTTAGTGTGGTGACCTTTGCAGCCAGTGCTGTATGGAGTTCACTGTTATATGCTTTGAGGGTCCTGGCCCAATGTAGCTAAAAAGAGTGAGACAAATTCTAGGTAGAAGAAACATTTTACAGTACATGGATTATGTGTAACTAGTAAATCCTGATATTATATGTGTAAAGTTGTACTGTTTAAGGCATTGGGTGCCGCAAAACTAGATGATTTTCTCTGCTTACATAATTAAAATGTTCAGCAGATTTTTTTAACTGGCAATAGCCTAAAGCTTAGGAGACAGGGCTGAGTAAACCAACAGTAAATTTCTTGGAGGTTTACAAGTGGACAACTGTCTGCTTCTCTGAATCTGATATGAGTCACTGGTAAGGTGGTTAACCCTCACCAGTGGAGACGCTTATTTACTTGGCAGCTAAAAGGTGTAAATATGAGCAACTTAATTAGCATAAAGGAGGGTGTTGTCGAAAAAAGAGCATGTGTTCAGCAGGTCTCTTCTTAGAAAACGAAGCCTTAAATAATAGTTCCACACAATGGCTTACTCTCATTGCGGCACCACTGGACAAAGAGTACCACTAGAAATCTGTTGTTACAGATGTTTTTTTTTTTTCATAAGCAGCTGAATGTTTTGTTATGTAAAAGCCATTACATATTTTCCTTTTAATACACAATAAGCCTATTCTTCTGAGCCAAGTACAAAGGCTGAGAGATGAACTCACTTTATAACAAAATTGAATTGTTGCACTGCAATGCAATACGCATCTCATTCAGTTGAAAGTTGTTTTGCTCATTAGGTTGGGGCATTGAGTCCCCATCCAGTGGATGAGAAGTGTGTCTCCCAAACCATAGAGTGTTTGCTTTAGATCTCGGACAATAAGCAGCAGTAAAAACACTCCCCCACATTTCTCACGGCTGGGAGGCCTGAGCTGTAAAATGCCCAGATTGATAGAGCAATGTTCAATTCCTCCCCTGAGTTGGAAGGGCAAACTCCTGTGGCGCTCCTGCATCAAGCGTGCCCTCCCTGTGAATTGGCACTGGAGATAAACTTTCCCAGACAACAATGCCTCATCAGTGGCAGCAGCAAAGGGGCCTCCTTTTATTGCCAGAGTTCCACTGTTCAACAATTAACGGCTCACTTTGGTCCCTAGCACAAAATACTAGAATGGCCAGGTAAGCATGGTCTCTCTCTTTCACTTCCCCCTTACCTGCACAATCCTCCCCCGCCCCCATCTCACCACCAGCACCACCACTACCCCTCCTATCCCCAAACCTCCGGCCTCGCTGCAATGCATTTCTCAATGCACTCTGTTCTATAAATTGCCAACAGCGCGAGAAGGCAGATACAAATAAAGGTGATTTAGCCCAAAGAGATGCTGAGTGATTGCTCTCATTAGTCCGGAGTGGAGACCAAAGTCGAGATTTAACTGAGAGGGATTCCTGGCCATTAGTGCACTGGCAGCAGCTGTATTGATAGGTTTTTAATAAGACGCTACATTAATGGTTATCATGAGTGAGTGGGTTTATGGTAATGGGAAAAGGCAGAGGAGGGGAGAGGAATGTGTTTTCAGTCAAATTCAGCCTCAGCTTGGCCGCCACTGCCAGCAGCTTGAGCATGCACCTTTGCAAGTTGACAATATGTGTAGCATAAACTTTTTCTGTAGTCTGCATATAGTGAATGGGGAAAAGTGTGTTCTTTAGCTGTAAATTAAGTGACGTGAATGTGGAGAGGAAGGTGTCAGTGATGAACGACGCCAGAGGGATGTCTCCTGTGTGCGCAGAAGTCTTCATTTCCTCCTATTAATCAGTTGGACTAATTCTCCCCTTGTTCCATTTTTAACCCTACAGTGTCACTGCTTCCAGTTGCTCTAATTGAAATATTAGCAGCCGGTTAAGTAAATGAAGACAATTTAATCAGTCCCCTTCTCAAGCCTTCCCTGTCTTTCTCTTTTTTTGTGTTTTTCCCATGCGATGACGTGATCTTTCTATTAAAGAGAGAAGTTGAGAGATCAATTTAAATTGTCTTTTTTTTAACTAACCTGACGACTCTATTGTCTCAGAGCCAAAAGAAGCTGAGATTAAACTTGTTCAAATGTGAACCTTGCCAGCGGGTGTCAGATTCTGCCAACAACTTTTTCCCTTCCAGTTCGTTTCGCCACTCACCAGTGGAGATCCAGCAGGATGAGTAGGGTTTAAAGCGCCAGCCAGCAACAAGTTTATCCAATGAAATCCCTATGGCGAGTCTTTTCTTTCCAAAGCACGAAAAATGTTAATTGAACTTTCTAAAGATTCCAAACTCATGATAGTTTGATGAGTTCAAATTAGTCTCAGAGGGGGTATTAGATGTCTTCAGTAAGGAAAACAAAACTGTCAGGAACATTTGGATAATCAGCCTTAGGGTATTGCATGACAAATAAGTCTTTCTTGTCATAACTTAGTTTCTCATCTGCACTTGCCTCGAATAAGACTGATAACAGCTAATGTTCAATCAGGAAGAAATATTGTTTAGACAGTGACCTCCATGTCTTAACTATTGATGCAATAGTACAAAAGTGTCAAGAACTGTTTCAATTAACCAAGAGGGTAGTTAGTAGGCTTAGGTATTAAACAGGATTATGATGAGACCAGTAATGGTGCTGCTTATTGAGACTGATACTAGATAGATAAACTAAAATTAGGTTGTAAGGGTGTACCACTGCAGGGTTGAAACAAACTGAGGGTTTATTTCCAAAATGAGATGGACACCATTGGGAGAACTTTCACTCTCGCCAATGACTTCTAGCATTGGTTTACACTACTTTGTGTAAGTGTAACACTTGATTTTATTCATTTTGTTTAGACCCGTCATGTCTGTGTTGTGATCCCGTACATGAAATCCATCATGCAGATTTGTTTGTTAAAGCAGTCGGAAACTTAATGCTTTTTCTTGCACGACTACACACATCTTTATTTGTAAGAAAATTAGCTGTAATTTCTGTCTATTTCAGTAGCAACGTAATGAAAACAACAACATGTGCAGGAAGTGAGAAATGTGGCAGAAGTTAGCAGACAGAGAGCGATGGACTTCCCATGACAGTATTCACAACTTGGATAAATTTTTATGAAAAGCTTTTCTGATTCTTTTGATTGGTGGACCTTCACAGACTAAAGGAATATTAATAATCAAGGAACAGACACGTTTGGACTTAAGGAGCGCTCCAAAGGTAATGAGAGTCGGCAGTTTTTTTTTTCTTTTCATCTCTTGTACCATGCACCGGTACATCTAAGTCTAAGAATTAGACTTAGGGCTTGTTGTTTCCATTAAACGAAGTGAACTGAATTGTGGAGAATCAAATCGATCTAACAATGTGTAGCATGTCCATACTGATCATTTGATCATATGTTTAAACATTAATATTTTCATGCACGATCTAAGCAGCTTAGAAGCAGCTATAGCGGGCGACCCCCGGGGTTTTATACTTCAAAATAACTTATATAAAAACCAGACCAGGCGTTAAATGGAGACCTGTGTTTATTTGTCAAAATGTGTTCCCACACCAGGCCAGTAAACAGGGTAGAAGGCTATTTGGGACTTGGCTATTAATTAAAGTTTTATGGTATACAAAAAAAATAATAAAATCTGTAATTTTGTGAAGAATGAAAAAAAAGGCTGCGAGAAAAGTTCAAATAATGCTGATTTCTCACTTGAAAGTCTGTGTATGGACACATTTGTCCAGCCTTTCCCAAGACTTATTGACCTTTTAGTTCTTGTCAGATTTTGGCGCTAATTCTTGTTCTCATGTATTAGTGTTACTGATTGTAGTAATTTTAGTGTACTTTGCTCATGGTTTTGTCAGTTTGATAGTTTAGCAAGTGTTTTGCAATATATGTCAAAACCAGGTTGGTTGAAAAAAACTTGGTGAATACAGATTTTGTGGAAAACTAATCCACGCGGCCTATAGTTTGATTTCAGTAGAAATTACATTCATAGCCTTCTTTTGACACATTAGTTTTCTTGCAAAATAACTGCATAAATTTTGTAATTAGATATTTTTTTCTCATCATGATTTTCTTAATAACATTTCCCTACCACCTCTCTGTCTCTGCCGTGGTGCTCTGTGTCATAAGCAATAACACATTCCATTATAATCCTTATAGGAAAGCCAGGTTCTGCTCTTGACAGGCAGAGGATTTGTCATAATGATGTCTGAGAAAACTGTATTTTGACAATTTGGAATGAGAAAGTGGGATTTGTCTGCTAACTTAATATGAGTCTTACAGCTGTAGATGCAACTGAAATGTTAGTGAAGCATAAGCACACAATAAATAAACAGAATGCATGGTGGCCTTGTATGCTCAATGCTCTGCAACTGAAGGAAACACATGCTGTTTCACGAAACACAAGCAAATTCAGAAAACGTCTTCACCAATTTGACAGCATATGCATAATCTTTTTTAAAAGTGCTGCAAAGCTAGAAAACACATCCAAATACAGAAACAAGCTGCAAAGACAGAAACACAACCGAATACAGAAACTCACCGATTTCAGAGCACATGCACAGAATTCAGGAAACACTCTTCAAAAACAGAAGCATGCATTGTTTTATTCTAAATTCTGTGCATGTGCTGTCAAATTGATGAAGGGCGTTTCCTTCATTTGCATGTGTTTTGTCTCTTTGCATGTGTTTACTGAAGTTACAGTGCTCTGAGCTATCAGGGCCACCGTGAGAAAGAGACAAATACACAGTCACCATTCAACATAGAGGTATTCATACTGCCAAGTAGTTGTTTTTTAAATTTCTCTAAATAAATCTCAACATATAACAGATTTTCAAGTCAGTGCAAAACTTCTGTCTTATTTTTATGTTAATCCAGAATTGTTATGCCGGGTTTTTTGGGGGTAACAGCTCTTTAACATTAAATTAGAGACAAAGAGATGACTGGGGCTTTTGCCTTTTATCATAATTTGTTATCAGCTGTTCCCACTAAAATGTTAACACATGATTAATATTTAAACCATGTGTTAATCATTTCAGCAGTGCTAATTCAGCAGCAATGTATAACTGTATGTAGACTTTTCATCAAAATGCCCCATCTGCTCTGCAAAATGATCGCCTCGCCTACTTCTGCACTCTTACTCTCATACTGATTTGAATCCCTTATGCTTCTCTCTTGTCTTTTTTCATTTCTTATGGAGACATGGGGACTTCATTTTCAGGGAAACATTGCTATGACCCCAGTACATAAAAGCAGTTATTCCAGTTATTCAACCTCATTTAAGTCATGCACATGTGAGTTCTGGATAACAGTATCAACTTCACCTTACACTGTATGTAAAAAAAAATCAGCCTTGAAGTGCTACTTACTTAAAACACCATGAAATAGGCTTTGTCAACACACTGAATGTGCATGAAATTTAATTAACACGTCTCATCTATGTTTTACAATTACAGGACACGGAATATTGATGAGCTACATCAATAAGTATTTTAGATACCGTCTATTTACCTGACCAAATAATCGGGCACACTTTGTATTTACTTTCAGAAAGTATGTGCCTTTTACAGTAAAGCACAAGAAAGTGGAACAAAAATTGAGGCGAAGCAATCAGCTGATAAATCTTTCTTTCTTCTTTTTTTTCAGCTTCCCTATCAGACATGAAGGCCTGATAACCACTGCCACCCCAACACACCACCCTTCTCTTGCCCTTCACATCTGTGTGTCTGCACAGCTGCGATAAGCAAATCAATATCCTGTCACTTCTCATTTTTACTAGCCCAATTCTGCTCTCTGCACCTTCCACAAGGTGACAAGCTCCTGCCTCACGGTCTGGACTGGACAATCTCAGTCTCCTCTTTGTAGAATATTGTCTCTCAAGTGACTCTAAAAGACACTCTCTATCACTTGAATGATGCCAACATGTGGGTGCTAATGCAGGCAAGGTAGGTGCACGGTGATGCTTAGCTTTTTTACTATTTTCAGTTCACTCTCAGTTCATCAGATAAAATGAAGATAATTCATGTTGTGTATTATTCCTCTGCTTTAGTGAGATTGCATTGAGCTCCCACCACAAGTGAGGCCTCACTTACGCAGTGACAGTGCTCTGCCGCATCATCATGCGTAGAAACTGACTGAGTCACAGCAGCTCCAATCCCATTTATGAGTCAACGCCAACTGATCTTACCAAAACAATGAAAAAATGTTTGTTGCCTTAAAGCTGCATTCATGCAATTAAAATGTAACTGTAAGATGTTACAGCAGTGACTTGCGGGTATGTATGTGATTAATTTCTTTGGGATCGATTAATTTCAATCATCAGATTATATGTTGGTGCTGAAGACTTGGAGGAGATAAAGATTGAGTCCATGCTTTACATTGTGCATATTAAACTAAAGAGCTGTGCCCCGAGCAATACAACCACAACCGCAGAGGAGTTATGTGTCTGAAACCACTAAAAGCTTCAGTCATTCCCAGTGCTTCATGATAGATGTTAAAATAATCTTACATTTATTGGCAACAAAAGCAATTCAAGGCAGTAAGGTGAGTTTTGGTGAATATGGCTTGACAACTAAATTTAGTTGTCGGAGGTTACAGCTAAATCACTGGGGGTTTAAAAAAGTTTCAGGCTCCCTCAGAGTTGCTGCTCTTTTAAATAAAAGCCCATGCCCAGCTTTCCAAGGTAAAGTACTTTGCCAACTCAATATATCCTAACTATCCTCATACATTGGCCACAACTGTCCCTTTGATTTGTGAAAAACATTCTTTGTTCAACCATCATGTCAAAATGATGGGTCTACATCACTGTGGACAGCATTATTGGTCCAAGCCCTTTCGCCAAATTATTGGTATTGCTGATTTTTTGGATGGCTGATAGAAATATGACATGCCAAGTTGCAGGATAAACAAAGATAATGGAAAGACAATTTTTGCCTGATCTTCTCTGCGGATGACTAACATTCAGGAGGAGAAGATAAAAATTAATTTGGTAGGAGCCACTCAAGCTTTTTATTCACACATCTTGTCTAAGGGCAACAGGGAGAAGATTTGTTTAAATATTCATTGCCCGAAGCAATGTCAAATAACAGCAGACCCTGATAAGATTTTCAAGGCTTGCCACTGAAATTAACGCTTAAACAATGATTTCTAGGATTTTTTTTCTTGAGGCTTTAGGTTTGGGGTTTAGAAAATTAACTGTGGAACAGAGAGATGATGGTGTCACTCTGTGGAATCTTTCATACCCCCAACTTGAAAATGCCAGCCATGGAGTGGGCATAATGAAATATAAATTGAGCCATGGACCATCACTAGCACAACAATGATTTCTGCCAAATGTGTACCCTCCAGATTACTCCTTATCACTACCAAGACACACACTGGTGTCCTGTATTGGGTAAATAAACATCATCATCTGAATGGACAGGGCAAAACATGAACTTGAAGGCTTCGTGTCCATTTTTGAAGTTAGGAACTGTGGGCTAAATGGAATTGACAGCCATGCATAATCACCTGCAGTTTTAGCTGGGGGGTGGTTTGGCTTGGCTAGGAAACAGCCTTGTTGAGTGCAGATTCAGGCCCAAAAGCCCCATTAAACTCTAATCCTAAATGGGGTTCCATGCCCTGACAGTTTAGGCAAAACACAGTACAGTTATCCATTCCCTGCCAAATAGATTTGGAGACTTCTCTGTTGTGATGCCTATGTCTGTGATAGATATTTAATATGGGTTAGACGGTTGTTTACCCCGGCACAGTCTGAATCCCATACAGTATTTATTAAAGTAATAATAGATGTACTTATATACCTAATGTACTGACTGTCTCAGTCATCTACTGTGTCACTATCTCTCATGTCTTTGTAAGAAATACAAGGATTCCCATTCTCATTTATTTTATCCTTGATACCACATGGCCTGATACATAACTAATTGATTCAACCTTTCAAGAGACTTGAATAATGCAATTGTTCCTTTTGTTCACATAAATGTCCCCACGGGACCTGCTTGATCAATTAACGTCAGATGAATAGTCGCTTTCATTGCTGTCTTGCTCAGCATACCATACAGGGTGGTTAACAAAGAGAGTCAGGCAGATGTTTGTGAGCTTTTATTAAATGCTTGATTTCATTTGGTGTGTCTATGTCTCTAGTTTATATTGTTTGTTTTTGTGTTTGCGTGTCTAGACTTATGTTGAGATTCTTGTGAGAACACTAGTTATTTTTAGTTTTGTGAGATTTAGGTGTACATTTGATATTAGATATTAGCCATGCTAGAGGCTCTAATGTTGGCAATGTGGTCTGTCGATCCACCTGGGTCCAGACTAAAATATCTCAACATCTCTAAGATTGATTGTCAAGAAATTTGGTGCAGAAATCCATGGTGTCCAGAGAATTATTACTAGTGACTTTGGTGATGTCCTGACTTTTTCTACAGTGCAAAATTTGACTTTGTCCAAAATTTCAGTTTATGTAAAAATGAATGCAAAACATGGTTCCCATTAGCCTCAGCTGAACTTTATGTTGAGTGTACACTAACAAATGTTGGAATGCAGATACAGTCTACCTTCAGCAAGGTGTATGAGGCCTTTCTGCTGTTTCTCACCATTTCTGTCTATGACTGTGGAGCCTCCTTCAGTGCAAGAATGTTTGAAAATTTCAGGAGCGCAGTGGGACAGAGAGGTGGACTGGTCATAATATGAACTGAGAATGGTCAAGCAGAGAAGTGTAACCAAGACCAGAGTGTTGAGGACTATGTGGTGTACAAGACTCACAGAATGACATTCAGGCAGGTGAGTGCAACCACTGGGTTGCCTAGCAACGACGCGTTGTGTTTGCGCTACGTGGTGTGAAAAAGCTGTGTATACACCTCAGTCCGCGGATAGCTCTTTTTATTTATTTTTGGTCATTTGTGTTTAATTGTCTAAGATTTGTCCTCTTTTTCTGGTTAATTGTAATCAGGCTATTGCTGTTGTGCTGTTCCATTGACATTTAATGCAATTTTCATCATCATTCTCTTCAACTGTAGGATATCTTTAATGTAAATAAGTTCTATAACCAATACAAAACATAATAAACATAAAACTTTTTTTTAGGTTATGATTGTTCAGTGTGGGGTTCAGAAAGTTAAAACAACGTTCATGCTTTGAAGGCAAAACAATTGCCATGAGTATAAGGTTAGAAAATGTAAACATATATTTGCCTGACGTTAAGTCTCTTATTGTATAAACAACACCCACTCCTGGTCCAAATACAGAAACAGAAATCAATCATTTTGTTGGTTGAACAGAAACAGATAATGAAGTCTCCGCACACCTCTAGTATTGCCATTTTCATACAGCCCAACTTTGCTGATAACTTAGGAAAGAAACTCAGTCTAGCTCATAAACTATTGAGTGTTTACAATGGAATTCCTCCATTGCTGCTGCCTTTGAGTTTCTGATGATTCGAGATTATCCTTGGACTGGACTTCACAAATGTAAAATGACATATTGATTTGCGAAATCCCAAACATCCCTATGCAATCCTTCACTCACACAAAAAGATTTTAGATTTTATGAGCTGATGCAAAAAGGTGAAATTTTCGACAAGATACAAATCAGTCAGACAGATGCTTCATTTTAAATTCGTCATGAAGTACCTAATTTGCTCGGTTATACATGGAGAATGTTAAATCGATGACCATCTATCACAGCCTGCTGATCAGTGGCAGGTCAGACTTTTTTGACTGGGGTGGCTTGACTTACGCAGGTATGGTATGAAGTACCTGCCTGTGCTCATACGCACATTTGAAAAGCATTAATTTACCATTTCTCATATCTACTTTATTCACTAACATTTCAGCATCTTATAGTATCTCAGATTCCTGTGTTTAAAGTTTTTATTTAAAATAGACCTACCAATCCAACACAACAAATTGTCACCACACAAATGTACTAAAAAGCTTCCATTCTTTATTCTGTAAATCCTCAAAAAGTAATTGTACCTCCAAAAGTATGCTACATACAAAAGAAAACATGCACATTCAAAAATGGTCAAACTGTTGGTTTGAAGTGAGATCCCGCCTCTGACTGGGCAGATAGTCAATCATAGTTTAGGATAATGGGGTGGCACCTGGGGTGGCCAATCAGATTTTAGTGTGCAACCCCAGTCCACTCGCTGAACACACCCCTGCTGCAGATGAGGAGAGACAGTGAGGTCTTCATGTGCCTTTGAGAGATGTGACCTTGTTAGGTTAATATACACATCACATAAACTCACACATGTACACAAACACAAATACTGCAGACAAACATACTCACACACACACGTGAGCAAACATACAGATGCACCTGTATGCACAAAGTCCATACGTAATTCCACTTTCACATGAGCACACACCTATTTACGCCCCCACATATTTATGTTCCCACCCACACCCACGCATTAGCACCCACACAACTGCGCAAGCTAGCTCTCACTTTATTTCATAAAGCAGTTGGCTGAACATCTATAAATAGGCTGTAGGGCACTGCACAACCTCAATTTGCCACCCCCGTACACTCCAACAGCAATTATCCCAAGGTTTATTTCGGTTAAGCAGTCAAGCACGGGGAATAAACGACTCAGCCCATTCAGCAGTGGTTAATAGGAATGAGGATACTTAATAGCAGCAAGCAATCAATCAGATCAAAAGGGAGTGAGTAAAATAAGCTAATTTGTTCAGTGCACATGATCTCAAAATAGGGTATTTGTAGAATAGAAAGTATCCTGATATCTGATGTCATTGTGCCTCTTTTGTGATTCTTGATGTCAGGGGTTTTCAGGTTTGCCCTTGCATTACCCAACTGCTCAGGACAGGTCAAAAGTTCACAACACAATCATGTTCTAGGCTGTAGTTGAAGTTCAACCAGGCGACGCCTGCAGATCAGGAACTCTCCTCCTGCAGCTGTTGCTTGTGCGGCCCGATGGTGATTCGCCCAATGTCATTGAGCTATTTCTTCCATTGGGCAACAGTTCTCCCAGGACCGGAACAACATATGTTTCCCCCCTCCATGCTAATTTAATTAAGGTGCTGTTTATTTGCTTGTGGCAATGATGTACCTCCAGTACAAGGACATCAGTTTCCTCTTGGGAGATTCTTTTCTTATGGATCTGGACTTTTCACCACATTACCAAATTTTACATAGGATGGTAAAAATGGTAATTTGTTTTGTCATGACTAAATCAAGTACTTATCCCCAAAAAATCCAATATCATGTCCTCCACACCCTAATTGTGCTTCTCTAACAAATAGAAGCTTGAGTGTTG
The DNA here is from genome assembly GCF_014851395.1 of Micropterus salmoides. Lineage (NCBI taxonomy): Eukaryota > Metazoa > Chordata > Actinopteri > Centrarchiformes > Centrarchidae > Micropterus > Micropterus salmoides. The sequence continues at coordinate 20,644,393 of NW_024044237.1, forward strand.
TCCAGCAAATATAAATAACAAATGGTGAAAGTAGCTTTCGTAGTAACATAGTAGTTGAGTGCTTAAACTCAAATACCAGCATTAACATTATGTGGAGTGTGTATGTTATCAGGCAGTAAGTGAGTGTTATTTTGTTACGTTTGAGGGGTATACCACTCTGTGCATGGACACCAGTAAAATATTTCCATCCATGTGCCTGAATGTGGCCCTGCGATGGACTGGCGACCTGTCCAGGGTGTACCCCGACTTTCGCCCAATGTCAGCTGGGATAGGCTCCAGCCCCCCGCGACCCTGTACACAGGATAAGCGGTTGACGATGGATGGATGGATGGTGCCTGAATGTGAATTTGTCATGAGTTGGTGAAATATTGTGACAAGGTGACAGCTCACCAGTCAAATCCCTAAAACTGCTGGGAAGAAAGTGCTCTTCAAAGCCTCAAAAACTACTTTCCCAGAGCAAACCACTAAACCCAAACTGCTGCGGTTGATATGCTCTGTAGCCAACAGTACAAACACATAGCTGTGTAGGCAGCAGCCAGGTGTGTTTGTAAGTGGAACCCACTCTTTCCTGCCACCACTGCCCCATGTCATTGTGTTAAATAAAAAGTTACAGTTATAGTGAACTTGGGTAGTTATAAACGTAATAAAACAGTGACAAAACACTGGCTTTAACAAACCTGTCCTATGTTTATCTTATATTAATATGCAAATGTCTCTGCACGTGTAAATATTATTTGATTTCATATCATTCACAAACCTGGCACATTGCACATATTTGTTGTCAATTGTTAATCGTTGTTATTCTATATTTTGTCAATTTATATATTTATGTACAAAATATCCTCTTGAAATACGTCTGCACAACACAAACCGGATTAATGCACATGTAAATATCTGCCACGTTGTTCTTTCTCTGCAAATAGTTGTATTCTTTTTCTCCATTCTTTTATTATTCTTATATAACTTTCATTTATATTTTTTCTACATTTATTTATGTCAGCTGTCTGTCCTTATCACCAAAGCAAATTCCTCGTACGTGTAAAATACTACCTATTCAGATTCTGATTCTGATGCTTGCGTGAACACTTGGTGTCCAAATAGTATTGCACTCTTGTTCTTCTAGTTTAGCTAACTGCATGACAGTTCTATCTCACACAGGCTCTGCCCTCTACTGGACTCTATGGGTACTACCTCCTCCAATCACACGCACACACTTGCCCACTGAAATCTTATCGTACACGTAGCCGACCAATAGGACGTCGCTACCGATACGTGCATGACGTATAAATAGCAGTGTCCCTACTGCCTCAGCATCCTTTTTTCTTCAGCAAACGGCGAACTGCTCACTGTTCAGTGGGATCCATTTTCTTTTTTCTGCAAGGTCTGATGGAGAAGGGGCTGTCACGCTGCAGCTATCTCTCCTGTCACAGGGGGTTTGGTGACAGAACAGTCTTCACCCACTCCCTCGTGATACGCTTTCTGCAGGGTGTGAGAAGACAGCGACCGGTGTCGTGTCTCTCGGCGCCTCAGTAGGACTTGCTGCTTGTGTTGGTGGCTCTAATATCTGCACCTTATGAGCCCCTGGAGCAGTCCTCATTGAAAATGCTATCTCTCGAACAGCCCTGCACCTGCTGTGTGCCTGTCGGTTCACCCCAGCTGCATGCTGGTTCTTGGTGTCCACGGTGCAACCAGATTGAGACAACACACCTCCTTTGTTCTTAAGAACATAAGGAGCGTGTTCAGGTCCACTTAGGGTGCAGGGAGGTGAGAGTGCAGCTGTTGTGTCCATGTGTGCTAGGCTAACGTCCTATGTAGAGCACACAGCCCCCATTCAATGGACTGGTCAGCTGTTGGTCTGTTTCAGTGCAGTCAGTAAAACCCTGTCCAAGCAGAGCCTGGCCAGCTGGCTTTGTGAGTGAATATCCCAAGCCTTTACACAGGCGGGAACAGACCCAGCCTTAGCAGTGCGTGCACATTCCACTTGTGGAAGTGTCTACAACCCTTTTTCAGCGGGGTGTGTGTCGAAGAGATCTGTACAATGGCATCTTGGCCCTTACTGTGCCCATTTGTGCATTTCTGTCTCTTTGATATGTCGGGCTCCTTCTTGGGATCCAGCTCGCAAGTGCGACCTAGGATCTGAAAAGTGAGGATCTGGTGACTACTGCGTGTAGAGGGGGAATGTACACTGGCAGTGCCTGACGTTCCAGTGAGAAGTCAGGGCAGTCCAGGTGTTAATGGTCAGGCCAAGCCCCTATTGGTCCAGCGACCTTCTCAGGGGTGTCCCACCATTCTGTCTCTAGGGGACGTGGTGGTCGGGGATTTGGCCGGCCTGTGGCCAACCGGGTTGGTGTGGTGGACTTTGGCTTGTCGCGGCAAGGGCGGACAGTCATCGGGCTCCACCCACTGCACCCATAGAGTCCAGTAGAGGGCGGAGCCTGTGTGAGATAAAACGAAGGTTACGATATGGTAACCCTAGTTCTAGTTCATTCTCTACTACAAGTAGTACTTACCTCCTTTTCTTTTCATTATTTCTTTGATGTGCATTTTCAAGCACAATGTTCAATGATGATCATGGAGACAGATGTACCTTGAGATATTTGCCAGTAAAAAATATGACTATCCTGCCCTTGGTTAAGGGGATGGTTGTTGTACAGACCAGGCTTTGCAGATGTGCAGGCTGCATGGGACTCACTGAATGTGAAGATCTGGAGTCAGCACTTCAACTGACTATGCCACAGGGAAGAGTAAGTGACTTGCATCAAGGCTATGTTGAATTAGAAATGCACACAAAGAGGAAGGGAAAAGCTAAAGAATGTAGTGAGAGGGAAGTTGGCGGGCATACTGAGAGTGAGAAAGGGACAGAGAAAGAGAGGAGAGGGGAGAAAGAGAGGATAGCGAGGTCAGAAAGAAGTAGAAAGGGAGAGAGAGGGAACATAAAGTGACAGAGAGGTCTAACAGACACAGTCGCTTTGATATCCCCTCAGCTTCAGACTGACCTTCACCTGCTCCACATGAACCAAGCAACGGAGACACAAGGTGGATGGACTGTTCCCTGAGCTGTCCTTTAGCTTGCGCTCTAGTAACTGTAATAAAACAGCACTGTCTGGATGGAAAAGAGTGACAGTGGGAAAAGCTCCTGTGACCTGCACATGCATCGTGTTTAATGACCGTAAAGAGATGCCGGGGTGAATCATATAGAACCATAAAATTATATTGATGTATAGTAGTGTGTTCAGAGATGCTGAGGTAACAAATTATTGTAGTGGAATTAACTGACACATTTAAAGGATTAATTATATTATAGGGTTAGGGTTATATATTTATACCGTGATCAAGCCTTCTTTTCTTTATCCATAAACGCAATAGCATTCTATGGTGTCAACAACAGCTTTATGATAAAGATAATTTCTAATGTTTAATGCCCAATATCTATGTAAAAGTCACTTTAAATTTAATAACTTGACATAAATGAAGATTCTAATTATTTTAGAAATATGGGTCCACATTTCTGTATTAATTTGTGCATTGTTTGTGTCTATGAGCATATAGCTAACTGTACAAACCATATTCTCATGATAATCTCTCTCCTGAGAGTTTTTTCCTTCCATCCCTGTAATGTGAACTTCAGTCTCATAAGTCATACAGAGCGGCTTTACAGCTTCCCGTATATCCACTGATTTCTCTTCCTGAAATATTTATCATCTGGGTGAGAAGAGGTTAGGGTTGTGCCGCAGGGATCTGATCCACCTGTGGGGGAAAGGATTGTGCTGAAATAGCCAGACTGCACACTGCCTTTATCTTGAGACCCAAATCCATGAAGTGTACGATCTGCTTCACCTTCACTCAGAGAAATGAGAAATGGCCTCTGGGAGAGACTTTTTGGGTTTACAAAAGGTTCTTCTAACAAAAGTTAAAAACAAGACAGTTCTACGAGTGTTCATTAATAGGCTACTATATATAACTAATGTAAAAAATGTATGGTTACCAAAGGTGTCACTTTGTGCTAAAAAGTGGTGGGGACATTTAAGGGCTCAGATTAGGGGTGCAGTGATACACTTGCTCCCGAGACGTGAACAAAACAAGAAGATATTAGAATCAACATTTACTACTGTGATATACAGTATGATTTGGGGGTTCTGGCGGTCCTCCCCCAGAAGATTTTGTGCATTACTATTACAACACTTAATTTCCTGCATTCTGGAGAAGATTTTCTGACCAATTTATGATTAAAGTGTCTTTTTTAGATAGAAAGGGGAACACAAAATTCAGGTGTAAGGTGACAATACAAAATATAAAAATATAATGTAATACCATGTAGTAATCAACAACTTGTAATTTTTTGCTTAAGTTACGTTCTTGGACAATGCACATTCATTTTTTAGATATTTACATTGCATTGCATATCTCGTATTGTGCAAATAAACCTTTCTCAAAGCACTCTCATTTGTTATTTAACATTTCTTGTTGCAAGCTATTTATCAGAACCATTTTAACAAACACTTTCAAAAAGTGATTGGGGTAAGAACGTGTTGGACTAACACACTGGGTATCCGACTCAGGTGTAAGCAGTGCGGAGTATGATTGGAGTCTGCAGTCAGCCGTAAATAGTAACTATACATGTTTTACTATTATTTATTATAATAGTCTTATTATTTATTAGATTTAGTATGTCTGAAGAAAAAAGGATGCTAAGCAGTGTGGACACCGTAATTTAATACGGTACACACGTATTGGTAGTGACGTCCAATAGGTTGGCTAATGCTAGTATGCAAATTTTCAGTGGGCGAGTGATAGGAGGAGGTAATACCTATAGACTCCAGTAGAGGACGGAGCCTGTGTGAGATAGAACAGCTCAGATATATAAACTGTGTTCCAAAAGGAAGACAGTTGCCTCGCTACCTCGCTATTGTAATAGACAGCTGCCTCAGGCAAATGGCTAACAGACGCCTCAAAAATCAAACTGAACAAACTTAGTTGGTTTCAGTCAAGGGCTAATATGATAGTTCAGTGTTTAGTTCTCACTAGCTTTTCAAAAATCGAAGCGAGAAAAAAATTTAAAAACTTTTAAAAATGGATATTTGTATACAAATTTGGCTTGTTTGCCCGCCATCTTGACCAGATGGCCACAGCCACAGCCACAGCCACAACCGCAGCCGCAGTCGCTCTGGTTTATGGGTAATAGGCAGCATCAAGTCACCATCGATGCTGCCTTCAAAACTGGGGTGATATGGACACATTTTTTGGATAGAGAGTAGGAGACGAATGGATTTCTCACTGAGACAGGTATATATGGAGTTACAGTAGTCTAAGCCGAAGGAGACAAAAGCATGGATGAATTTCTCCAGGTCTGTGGATTAAATAAAAGATCTATTTCTGGAATGATAAAAACATTACTTGACAGTTTTCCTTAGATGGCGTTCAAAACCCAAGTCCTGGTTAAGAACTACCCCACAATGTCTGTTTGAGGACTTAGCATAGGTTGCTAGTTCACCTAGGTTTGATATGATTTGAATTCTTGGGGAGACCAAGTACACTGATGTCAGATTTTGTTTAATTGGAGAAAGTTGTGTGATATCCAGCTTTTATTTCAGCAAGGCAGTTGCGGAGGGTTGCTATATTAGACTGGTTGCTGGGTCTAATTAGGATATAGATCTATGTGTCATCGACTTAACACTGAAACTAGACTGTGTTTGATTATTATAGTGATTATATAATGATAGGGCATGTTTGTGGGGGATGAAACTGAGCCAGCCATAGTCACAGAGAAACATCTGTTTAACCAGTTTATGTCCACATTAGTGATTCCTGCCCACCTTTCCAGTCTGTTGATGAGCATTTTATGATCAACTGTGAGAACCCATTCTGGAATACTTTAAATAAATGATTTTCTGTCAAATGTGCTACTAATTGTCTGAACACAGCTTTTTGTAGGACCTTGGATAAAAATTAGAGATTTGAAACACACCATTACTCAGACACAGCAAAGCTTTGTTACTTTTGCAAACTAGCAGTATAGTTTACATTTCACATTTAGATTTAAAATGTGACATTTAACTTTAGAATTAGGGTTATATTTTTCATTTTTCATTTAGATTACATTTGTCCATTTAGGATTTTGATTTATTATTTATTTTATAGAAAGTGCCATTGACTGCTCCTTTTAAGTGGTTTGCCATGTGTGGTGAAATAGAGCAATTATTTTGAACATTTACCACTTTACAATTGGCATCCAATACTTTTAAGCCTTTGAAAACGATGGAAGCTGGAAGAATTAAACACACTGGCTTTATTGTCAGAATGTAGTAACCCTGATACCCAGTCACGGACCACAGTGTGAAGTCTTAATGAGCACAGAATGGTCACAGGTTTCCTAGGCCCGCGTTGGGCCATGCCATAAAGATAATGGGTAGGTGTGTGCAGGTATTAAATTGAAGCGAACACGGACATAGGAGGAGGGAAATTTTGTTAAAGTCAGTTTTACAAAGGTCTGGGGAACTTAGGCTGTAAATGGCCCTTCTCAAGTAGACGCATTGGACAGAGAGTGGCTTGTTTGCTTTTGCATTGGCTAATTAAGATTTGGAATAGGGAGAGAGTGGAAGAGAAAGAGTGAGAGAGAGAGAGAGAGAGAGGGAGAGAGTTATGTCTGTTTCCATTTCGAATTTATCTGCAGGAGAGAAATTACAGTTGACTCCTCCACTCCAGTGGGAAAGCAAACTGATATGAATGAGAAAAAAACAACAGCAGCATAGCTTTGAAACTCTGATGCAGTTCTCTTCATTAATCGCATACAACACATTGACTCTACATTCCCTTTGAACCCTCACACCCTTTGAGCTTTCTCGGATTAACTTGGTTTATCAGACAGATGGCTGATCATACCTGACAGTTATAATCATGACCCTCTATTATATGGCCACTGATAATAGATCTGGTCATGTGTTATGTGTACATTATGTCTTCTCTTTCTTATTCACCTTCTTTGCAAACCAATGACAGTGTCCTTGGAGCTGTATGCGGCTCCGTGTAGATGGTTTCACAACATTTCTTTTAGTACATTCTGTCTTGAAAATGCCTTGTGGTCATCAGTATGACTGAATAGCTGCTTGAATAGTGTTTTCTCTCCTCAGCACCTACTTATCCATCTCCGTGGGATAAAATTCACCATTCTGTTGAATGAACAGACTGAACAAGGTAAAAGGCATGGCTTTCAGACGCAGTGTTTCCAACCTGACCTCGGAGATCTGTGCCTAGTGTGAGTCACAATGTTATTTAAAGGTGGTTAACTCAAACAGAAAAGACATATCTTCTTCTCTACTGGCATATGTACGAGCAGGACCAATGACCTAATAAAGTGAACTGTTCATACCAAGAAATTATTTGCTTGGTATCTGAACTTGCACAAAATAACATTACATCCTCCATGAAATATAAATCATTGCAGTTATCTTCAATCTCCCTGGCGGATGTTAGGAGAAGTCACTTTTTCATATTTGCATGTCTTCTTAATAGCCTGTTAATGAAGATACATGCAGAATCCTTTTGGTTAATAAGACACATGTCAGGTTTTTCTTGCCTGCGGAAGGAGCACTGAAACTCAGTAGCAAGCTGAGGCTAAGTCTTAAAACTGTGACAAACCATGCTAAAAGAGGGGGGGTTACCACAGGCAAAGGTAAAGTGGGAGAAAGATAAGAATGGAGGAAAAGAGGGAAGGGAGATGTAAGGGTGTCAAGACAGAATTACTCCTCATTACAGTGCAGTGAGAGGCCAGTAAATCAAATGCCATAGCAGCCCCCCCACCACCACCACCGTCACCATCATCAGTCAAAAGCCCTCACCGTAAAACATGCTCTGTGTTCTGGTGCATGACTGCCTCCAGACCTGTAATAATAGAAACATGTCCCAGTGCACTATGTTCGACAAGGTCGCCTCCTGTGTCTCCCATCTGAGTTGTGTTGTCCTGTGGGTGTGTGGCCAAACAACATGGGGAAGCAGAGGATGGGGTGTCTCTTTCATGGTCAGCAGAAGGTCGATTGATGATATTGATGCCTGATTTTCCAAAGTCATCCAAGTGTTGTTTGGAGGTTTGATGCCTGGCTGGTCCACACGCGCCATCGGCTGAGCAGGTGATGTCCTGCCACTGTCGTTTCACAAATGGCATGTTGCAGCACCTTGACATTGTCGTGGTCGCAGGGTGAAAAACGATGTCGCACTTCATTAGGTCCCTGCTGGCGGAGAGCTGCTCGTCCCATTAGACGCCGCGGCGTGTCGCACCATGTTACTGCAAGCCCCATTGCCATTTATTTCACAATCGGCCAGATGAAACGGCTGATATTAACAATCTGTTCCTTGATGTGTTTCTCACTCTCTCACTCTCTCTCTCTCTCTCTCCCGCTCTTGCTCACACACTTTCCTGTCCCTCCTGCAAACTCTTGGCATTAGCCTAGACAAAAATTTGAAAAATCATTTGTTATGTTGGGTCACGTTTCAGGACACAATTAATGGGGGGAATCGTGTGGACAGGAAATTTGAATCATCAGCCCCATTTGTTATTTACAATTGTCAATTAATGCTGCCCTCAACAGCCCTTGTGTCAGCTCTCTCCCTGCCAGTTGCCAATTACTCTTCAGCCCACCTTGCTGACCTCCTGGCAGGGAGAGAGGAGGGGGAATGAGATGAGCACGATCCCTCTGAGACGTGAAACATCCCAGCCATCTGCCGCCCGCATTCATGCCTCCCCAACCAGGATAGAAAGGGAGAAAGTGTGTGAGCATAACAAAGAGAAAAAGTGAAAGAGGGGACAGAGGAGAGAAATTTAAAAAACAAAATGAAATCACACTGCAGATTAAGAGAAAAAAGAAAGGAGGACACGCCAAATGACTTGATTTTTAGGGGACAGTTTTGACCTTTTGCTATAGTCAAAAAGATAATAGCAGTCTATTATGCTTCATCTTTTACCTATTAATGTCTATCAAGAATGTACGTGCATAACAGCATGTGCTACACATTTCAGGTTTATAATGTGCAGATTGTCAGCTCTGAGATGATGCTTAACCTGATCAAGTGGCTCAGGTAATCTTAAAAGTCTAAACTTTTTTTATTAAACGTGAACAAAAGAAAGGAAAGCATTTCTTACAATACATCCCTGCCAAATCAATTGTGACTGTTTATTTCATTTTGAGCAATAAAATGGGAATTTATTATTGTGTACTAATTATGACAGGTTTATTTAGGAGGATCTGGCAGCTTTAGCAGTTTTGATTGCGTTCCTTAAATAACTTTATCACAAGCATGCAAGTGATATTTCTAAAGAAGTGAGGAGAAGAACACTATTCTAAAACACTCGTTTAACTCGTGCATGTCTCCTGAAATAAAAATGTGAAAAACACAATATAAGGATTTTTCATGTATGCAATAATCACATTACATTTTATTTTAGCTATACTATAACAGTATGTGTATTATAAACCATGCACAGATTTTTCTTTCAAAAGGGATCTCTGTGCCATGCTTTATGGTCATTTGAATTTTCCCTTCCTGTGAAGAGTGTTGAGTCAAAACTAATAGCAGATCTTCGTGACTTAAACTTTCTGAGGGGATTAAGGTCTTCCTCTAGCATTGTACCACTCTGCCCTTATTGAGTGTCATTTTCTGCCCAAAGAAAGAGAAACAAGGAGGAAGCACGAGGGCTGACCTTATGGGATGTGGAATTGCAATTTGCTTCAGCGGGCACCTCGACACATACAAATGACGAAGGGAACTAAAATTCCAATCCCTTAGAGTCCCCTAGCTGGAGGTTATTGCTTTGTAAAAGGAACATGACATAACCAACCTTGCAAATGTGTCTGATGGCTTTGTTATGGAGGGACTGAGCAGGGAGCATGTGGGGGAGTTATATTAACTATTGTTAGGTGCAGAGTTTTTCATCCTTTGTCAGACCACTGATGTTTCAGCGAAAAAAACACTAAGTCACTGGAGGCTTCACAGGTCTAAATGCTTTATGATAGGATGTTCATTCAAATCATATTTCATGACAACAAAGACAAATCAGATGTTTGGGTGTTGTCTGTAGGCTATGGACTGTCAACAACAAATTTAGTTACAACGACAAGCTAATATATCACTTGGGGCTTTAAAAGTGAAAAAAAAGAAAAGAGGGAAAAAAAACTTTGAAAGCAGCACAGACTTCTGGCATATGACTCTGGCAAGTTGTTGATGCCAACACATATGTTGCCTACTTAAACAGGCGCTGCAATATAATTCAACATAATTCAGTTGCACATGTCAGTAGTTGATTCCATAAGTTTAATTTTAAATCAGGATAAAAACAAGATGAACCTAAAATCAACAGTCACAGACATCACAAACTATAAATGTTTCTTTCTCCCTCTTTATGGGTGTATTTGTATTAGTGAAAGTTATCATGTCCGCCAGGCATGATTTCGCTTCCTACTGGACCCATCAGCCTAATAATTTTGTTCACAATTATGATAGAATGCTCAAGGACCTTTTGTGGTTGCTGTGTTTGCTATTTTTGAAAAACCTATTTTATTTTCTGGTCTGTTTTATTCTCTACACAAACAATTGTGCAATTAAATCAAAATCAATTAGTTTGAACCAGATTTGCTTATAAAGCAGGCTCTTAGCATAGATAATCTAGAGAGAACTTGTGCCAGACAGCCTGGTATCACCAAATGGCTTATCAGTGTCTTTTTGCGTGTTGTCACAACGCATTTTACTTAACATAACTTAACTCACGTACAGAACTTAACTGACATAACTAACAAACTTATTTAAACCCAAACTGAAAGCTTTTCCTAAACCTAACCAAGCAGTTTTGGTACATAAACCTAACCAAACTGCAGCTGGTTAACCATGTTTATTGTTGTTACCATGATGACAAAGGTCACCTGACAAAGGTCACCTGACTTTGTCGTTTCCTGCATGTCAGAAACTCTTGAAATGTGAAATCTCTATGTATCACTATCTCTTGGCGAAAAGCATAAAATCCGTAGACAAGGCACGTAAACATCCTGCATACAATTTATACGCAGTCTGATGCAACAGGTTGCACCAGAAGGAGCATGTATCTTAAACCCTCCAACTAAGCAAACCCAGTGGACTCCTGTTCTTGGTCCTTCACATGAAGCTAATGTTGGAGTAAGCAGACATAATTTCACTACAGTCTATTTACATCACAGAGGAAGCAAATCCACTCTGAGCGGCTCGAAGGGCAGGCTAATAGTTAGCAGACATATGCCAGAGACCATGTCGACCTTTTAGTTTTCTTTCTTTACATTCAGCATTCGGCTAACACCCCCCCCCCAGGGTTATGTAGAGATACAGTTGCTGCTCACTGTGGAACCTATGCTGGTTCTAATGATGTAGCTCATAGGTGTGATTTTGCCACCATATACAGCAGTAAAGAACCTACTTGCGGATCAATGAATGATATTTGTATTAATATTTCTATGTCATTGTAGATGTCGGCAGGGGTGAGGTTGCCAGTGTGTGCCCACTTGTCTGAAGTGCTGAATAACAACCGCTGGACTTCCTTTGATTCCTTTGACTAGCCGCCATGGCCAAACATTACAGTGTCTAACCTGTCAATGACATACCACGGATTGCTATTGATTGGCACTGTTATTGCTGCCGGCTAAATTCATTACAGGATCGACCAAGGTTGTCTGAGACGGGCACAGAGGTTGAAGCTTCTCAAAGCACCTGAAAGGTTAAAAAAAAGAGGAGAGGAAAAAATAAAAAAACACTTTCAAGGCTGATGAATATAAGGAACTATGAAGGAAGGAAAGCATGACGATATTTGGTCAAATCCTTTTGCCTCCAAGTGAAAAAACAGTTTCCTTTCCTGCAGGTCAGATAGAATTATCTGTTTACTTCTCCTTCATTTTAGCTTTGATTATATTTGCTATTGGCTCCTCTAAATACAGGCTAAAGAAACTGATCCCAGCCAAGGTTGAACTGGATGAATGGTCAGCAAATAAAATCCTTTATTTTTTCTTTAGCAAGAATAATAGTGCAGCTTTGCAAAATGTTTTTTTTTGTGTGGTTTTATCATAGCTCATTGATTCACAAACTGTACACTCACTGCTCAGCCTTGTTTTTTTTGCTAAGTTCATATGGGGGTGAGACTCGTGTGCAGTGACAGGAAAAAGTTACATTCTGTTGAGAGATATTTATCTTTATTGGAAACTTTTTATGGGATGTACTGTTATTGTAATCCACAATACCCCAAAGATCTTTGGGTCAGTCCAACTGAATACATAATAAATAAATAAACACTAATCTTTAATTCATATAAAACTCAAATAAACAAATGTGTTGCTATTATTTGGTAGCTGTCTGCAATATTTAGCAGAGAAAATAAATTATTTTTTATCTTTCTTGTCTGTCCTCATGCAGAGCACCACTTCACAACAACATATGGTGCACCTAATCTTTACCTAAGAATAAAAACCATACTATGTTGATTCTATCGGAGGAGTAATGTGGCCAAACAGTTTGACAAATGAAAATACAGACAGAGTCATCTCTATGGCTAATCTGCTACTTTATATTGATAGATATAAACCCTCTCCTGGACTTCATTTGTTCTTCTACCCATTAATCCACAGTTAGGCATTCTCCATCCAGGGGCTTAGTAGCTCTCTATTCTTTCCTTCCTAGTTGGAGATTGGGAACACCGTAGGGGGCCGAAAGATCCTGCAGAATACCAATTGGCCACACCGGGGGGGAGTAGGAAGAGGGATCTCGATTATAGATTTCGCTTGAAACATTTTTTTTCACGTCCTCTTCTCATCCGAAGACCTGGAGCGAGCTGAAGGAGAAAGGGGAGAAGTGGACTTGCAATATTGCAGGAAGCAACCGCGTCATCAGGCTGGTGTTTGCTGATCTTAAATAGCAGGCCTCTGGATGGGGTCTGAAGTTTTTCTCTATGGTTTACAAATTACGATCCTGACACCAAAAGTGCAGGCACAGGATGGAGTGAATTGCTTTTCTAAGATGATTTCACTGTGTTCTATGATTGGCCATGTAGGTACAAGGTATGTCAGCAGAGATGAGAGAGAAGGGAAGAGGAGGAGGCGAGGAGGGATTGGAATAGCTTCATTCATCATAAGGTTGCCTGCGATTTCTCCCGCCTCTGTGATTCCGCGTGATCTGCGAGGATTTAGTTTGAGGTCTAAAGCCCTTCGAGACAAAACTGTACAAATTGAGTTTGATAGTTACAGACTCTTATATTCTGCCATAAATCTAGTCTTTGCAATTGAAACTCATACATCTGTACTGACTTTGGCTGTATTTGTACTGTATAGTTTTAAAACAGCAGCCTTTCCATTCTCTCTTACATATTTCCTTTAACCTCACCGTGTTTTTCTATTGCAGACAATGAAGATAAAAAAGAGAATTAGCTTTTCGCACCATTTCAATGCAGATAAACCAAGTCTAGCACACCTGAAGCATCACAGAATACCCTAAATATAAGCTGACTTAAAATTGGACATCATAGAGTTGAACGGATATCTGATAAATTGCTCTAAAAACAGCAGTCTGTTTATTGCTTTGCAGTTTATATTCCCTTGTGAAAAATATATTCCCTCCAGTATAGCTTAATCTGCATCTCATTAATATTTTCAATTTGACAGACTCCATTCAGTTGGAATAGTTCACAGTGCTCCAAGAATGTCCTCGGTCTTATTTTAAATGCACACCACATGTATACAGTCAAGGATGTATTTAGAATCTTTTGATATCTGCCTGCACAGCTGAAGAAATCCGAACTTCCTCCTGGGCCTCCACTTCAAGGGAAAAGGCAGTCACTGTAAGTTGCTTGAATTTTGTGTGATAGTTCAAAAACCAACACTTTGTATCGTATCAGATAAAATATTTGCCCAGAGATGCAATCATCCAGGCTGATAATCCAGCACCTGGCTGTGCCCTGGAGGCCAGCGGAGCCAATGGCCGATGCTGGGGGTTTGTGTGGCGGGATCGATGCCGTTCGCTGTAGCTTCCCTCTGTCAGTCAGTGAGCATGTTATCTACTCTCGTCCTTCACTCAATCACCCATTTACTCATTCACTCACTCACTCACTCATTCAATTCGCTCACTCCCTCATGCACTGCAGCAGCCAGACAGGCTGTCAGTCCCCCCTTTCTTGCAAAATAACAACACTGCCCCCTTTTGGTCAGACCAATCTGTCACCTGGAGAGGATGATGTCCCACTTGAAAAACGACTACACCGAACAATTTCTGACACTCACCCTGTCTCATTGATTTATAAATCTTCTTTAGGAGAAAAGAGAGTTTTTTGGGGGGTTTTTTAATCGAGGAAGGGTGGAGAGGGTTGAATGTTGATGTACTTTTGCTTGGCCTGACTTGGCTATATCTCTGACTGAATCACTGCCACTCAGGGCTTGTTACTGAGACACAGCCATTTCACAAGTGCTGGGGATTCACAGTGAAATAGTGCTTGTGGGAGAGATGGGGCTGTACTGGAGTCCCAGGGGGAGGGTAATTATCCGTTATGATCACTGGGAGACGACATGAGTCTGTGTGACAGCTTTTGTTATTTTGACCGCCGAGAAGAAGAGGAGAGGCGAGAAAGGATGATTAAAAGACTGTCTGCCCTCCTTGTGTCTTTGGAGTAAGAAGTATGGTGACACACGGGTGGTTTCTAAGGATATGCTTTGACAGCAGAGTGGGTGAAAGAGCTGGGAGAGGGATGGACATGAGAGAAAAGAGTGTCCTAAGGGGCTGTCAGCAAAATGTTTGAGGCCCCTCCAGCCCCTCCTCCCCCACTTTGTTGCTTGGAGACATTTGGAGAAAATGCAAATGAGCAGGAAACAGAGGGACTGCATGATTGTATAAACAGTAACACAAACACAGCTGCCACAACAGCCACACAGAGCAGTGTGGTTAAATGGCTGATTATGATAACAACTGATAATTTAATGGCTGCGTTAATCTAATTTATGCACAGCATGCAATGACACATTTTACAATTTGAATAATTAAAGTTCAGAGAAAAATTTAACCATAGCTGTAATATGAATAATAATATATCAGAGAGGTCTCCGCCTTCCTTGTTGTTGTTTTTTTCTAGTTGATAGTTTCACTTGTCAAAGAAAAATGGACAAAACTCAGAGGCTCACCAGTTTATGATGTCTTGTCCCAGTTGCAGCCTCCCATGCCAGTTGTTAATTATTGTTAATCATTCACCAATTAATTGCTGGACATTTTTAATTAGACCACAAAATGTCAGCCTTTCTCATACAAAGGCTTAATGGGATTTGGGTGTTTCAGCTCCCAGTGAGTTCTGCTGACACTCTCATGGTTCCAAGACAAGTCACGGATTAGATTGAGGATGGTTTATTCATTTCCGGTGCACTTTATGGTCAGTTGTTTTCATCTCAGCCCTTAAAGCCTTTCTCTTGTTTATGCCACCCTAAAAATAAACATGAAACATTGGTTTTGAAGCATGAAGAAAAAGCTGAAATGCAATATAAGTTGGTGAGGGAGAATGCGAAAAAACTGTATCTACAGAGGTTTTTTTTTTCAATGTGATGAATTAGAAATGTGTGGGAGTCTCAATACACTGCTCTCACAATTCCCATACTAATAGCCCGAGAGTGCACGGAGAAAGCAGCTGAGTCCAGATTTCAGCATTTCATCTGCAATGTTTGTAATCTTTGTTTTTATCACTTGATTTCTATATAAGCCATGAACTTTTGTAATGAATATACAGCGATGGAAAGTTCTTGGAAAATAAACAAGATGACAACAAGTGCAAAGATAAAAATCCAATTGTAGAAAATGATGTGTGGGTGGAATTCAGAATGTGTGTACAAGTGTCAGCCTATTTTCATAAGGTGCTCATAAAAAACCAAGATCTATTTAAATATCTATATATTATGCAGATAAAAATGACTGATATGAATTAGACAATGTCTGTCTGATATTAGTTCCATATACTTGGACTCAGAAGTTATGTGAGGATGTTTATCAAGACATATGGCTCATTAGAGGGTTCAGCCACACACACAACAAATGCAGGTAAAAGGTCATCATTAATGTAAAAATAAACACTGAACAAAAGGAATATGAGTATAGTGACTTTATTTTTGTTAAAGAAATGCTTGGTTAAACTGAATTCCCTAAAATGCTTTGTTGTTGGAGAGAGTGTTTGGAACTTTACTAGTAAAGGAGCACTGAACAAAATTGTGCAGACTGTGATCACAAGTGAAATGAGTATTGAATATCTCATTACACTTCAATTCAGTTATTTTGTAGGGGTAAAAAGAATTTTACTGCTGTAGAAGTAGACCTACCAGTGGAGGTGAAAGTGGCCCATTTTAAACTTGAGAAAACTAGCCATTTTCAGACACTGATCGCTAAAAACACACTAGTTAAATTCTGTTATACTGAGACTGACAGCTTACTACTGTAGACTACCCGGCTTAATATAGATTCAGATTACATTTGCATGTATAATCAATCAGTGCAGCTCATGCTAACCATGCAGTGGTTATTGATATATTGGTGCAGTCTACACTAGTCACGGATTGGTACCTTTAAATTTAGTTTTAAATAAGTTTTATGGCCCACATCTTCAACGTTTAGTTTTGATTAAGTCTCACCAATCTCAGCCGCTGTTTCTAGTGAAAATGATCTGATTACCAACTGTATGCTACCTGCCCAGCACCAAATGGCAGACAAAGTTAGCGACTAGCTAACATAATAGAGCATTTAGCAGCTAGAGAGCCACAGACATTTCCCTCAGGAGCTAGTAGAGACCAAAAAAAGAGATAAAAGGAGAGTGACTATTAAACTTACATTCATCAGGTGGACAGAAACATAATTTCAAATGAAAGCTAAAGCATGTCTGTGTTTGCCGAATGTGTAAACTGACCATATTAAATAAAGGTGATAAAAATGTATTTCCATGTTATGTTTGCAGCTTGTTGTGTTGCCCCCAAGGGGTCAAAAAATATAAAAATGCAATTTTACCTGATGAAACACTGGATAAAACCTCTCCTTTTTCTTCCATCTTCATAAAGGTCAGTGCAACAGTGTTTTTTGCCATATTCTCTTTGAATGGTGTAAGGTCTGGTCATTACAGTACAGTACAGAAAACCATTGATGTATCATGGCTTTTAGTATCCTTAATGTTGCTAGGCTAGCAAAAATGTATATGTTACACTACTGTATGTCTGCTAGAGTTAGTCAGCCCCAAAAGTATCCAGTAAGCCTACAGGAGTTTTCAGCTGGCTTACATTACATATTTGCTAAAAAAAAAAAAAAAGAGGAGATAAATATTTGATGAGACAAGTCAGCATCTACTCAGGTCTCCACCTGGCCAAAGATATGTCAGAATGTTGTGTTATAATATGGCTCACCTACAGACAGTCTAAATATGAGATATAATAAGTCTTTGTATAAAGCCATTTTTACAACAGCGGTTGTGTCTTTCAAAGCTATACCATGGCCTTCATTTCCTGCCTTGCAAGCAGCCACTTTGTTCAAACTTTCAGAGTGAAATTCATATTGCATAGACTTTGATGCTGCTTCAGATACAAAAGGTAATCCATCACAGTAAATATTTTTGGGGCTTTATTTTATGTCAGACTTACATCATTGTGTGGAAATGCAGATGCAAGAGAGAATTGTTTTGAGAAAACTGCTGAAAGGCAAAATTTGTAATGCAGGAAACTACTGACATCACATGATCTTTTTCATGATGCGCATGTTTGCCAACTTGGTTTGATTTTCTGACAACATAGCTTGTGAATGAAATGCTTTTCAGAAGCTGAATCTAAAATGTGCCAATTTAAGCTCCCTGTGGTCCTAAACAAACTTCTGCTGGGAGGCTCTCCTATCAACGAATCAGTAAACTTTAAAATGTATTCTGCTTTGCCAGTGACATCAATGGTGCTTTATTTGACATTTGTTTTTACAATGATTACTGATAAAGTGATAGCAAATGGCAAAAAATGTTGTCTTCAAATGCAGCTGGATGGTAAGCAGATGCCCTTGACTTCACCAGGTTTTGTTCAGAAATTAAATTCAAATGTGTTTCAAACCTCAGAACTCGTAGCCAAAATATTCATACGGCCCTTTTCTGTATTTCTTGCACTCCTTTCCCCATTTTGACTTGTGTAAACCATTTCTTTAAACATGAAGTCACATGGCAATGGTGATGTATACTTCCACTGAACTCTGCTCTGCTTGTACAGAAGACTAGCTGCATCTGCCTAGTGCCTTTCAAATCATATAACTGTGACATTATTTAACTGCTCTGCTCAGATTTTCTTGTTTCTGCAGCAAAGTATACACATATATTATTAATAATATTATATATTTAAAAGGAGCTTAGTTTTATCAGATTTGTGAACTTTGGCATTATGTGCATTCACAAACCTCCGCATTGTAATCTATTGTAAATCCCTCACACACATCCACAGAGAATTTGCTTATATAATTTGGTCATACTTGAAATATGGGACATGTACTTGTGTTCTGATACTGTGAATAACAACATCTGATGCACAGAGAGGTATTGGCTGTCGTGTTACAACTGCTTTTCAGTTAGCAGCTGTCCAGAAGGTCACTCTAACTAATGTTATTCTTTATTTTGCCAAAAGCAAAGTCTTTTCAACACTAGCATGTGTAGAGAGAAAACAGAAGTTAGCCCAGTTTACCTGCTTGCTGATGCTACACTTCTTTAATGCAGTCGTTATTTATGTATTTATTTATTTATTTATTTATTCTTGCTTTCCTTTGTCCAGAGGGATAATGCCACTTTGATGCCATCCTTTCATGGCCTTTACAACATTTACAGCGGCATTTTGACATGGGTGGGCGGACCAGTGGGCGGGCCCTTCGGCAGTGTCGGGCCTTGCCTTTGTGTGTGTGTGTGTGTGCGTGTGTGTGTCCCTAATTCAGCAGTAGAGCCTAGAAGGCAGAGAGAGGTAGAGAGAGAAACACCTTACTCTCCCATGGTTTGGCTTTACCGCTGCAGTGTGAGGCTATTATCAGGCCATGGCAATAGGGGTGAGGAAGGGGCCTCTGTAATAGTTTTTATAGGTTCACCAATGCCCTGTCTCTGCACCTGGCATTTATCTCCCCCTGGAGGTGCAGCAAATGATTTTAAATTAATAAGCAGGTACAGGATGGGCTGCCTATGATGGGGTAGGATGCCCTGAACAGAGAGAGATGAATAGCTTGCTTCACAGCGAACAGTGCAGCATTCCATTCAGTTTGCTTTTTTTTTTATCCATATGGCAGAATCGTCTTCTCAGTGTAGCCGTTTGTAGTCTTAGGAAAACATGAGAGCAGAGTGACTAGAATTCCATATAAAAAGATAAAAACTACACACGTTTTGGCACGCCTACATCTTAAGAAAATTCATGAAACCTAAGCCCTGGTTATCTTGGTCCATTGGCTAACATACAAGTAGTCAGCAAGATGCTGCTGAAAAACTTGATCATCATCTTAGTTGTATTTTCCACACAGCTTCAGTCTAGACCCTTGTGTCTCTCTTCATTTTTTAAAGTTCTGCCTTGCCTGGCAGCAACAGTGACTTTAATATGTGCAGTAGAGTTTGAGTATGTGCGTAGTCCACCATCTTGCCACTGTGTCTTTTTACTCTGCATTTAGGTTTGTTATTCAGCAACAAGTGTACTGCAGCAACTGTTAGCTGTCAGTATGTCGCTACATTTTAAAAAAGTGGAGTTGAGGCGGCTATGGCTCAGAAGGTAGAGGGGATTGTCCACTAATCAGAAAGTCAGTGGTTTGGTCCTCCAGTGTGCATGGTGAAGTGTCCTTGGGCAAGATACTGAACCCCAAATTGTTCCTGATGGCTGTGTGTGTCTGAATGTTAGTCTCCTTCGGATGAGCAGCTGGCACATTGCAAGGCAGC
This sequence comes from Micropterus salmoides, assembly GCF_014851395.1. Taxonomy (NCBI): domain Eukaryota; kingdom Metazoa; phylum Chordata; class Actinopteri; order Centrarchiformes; family Centrarchidae; genus Micropterus; species Micropterus salmoides. Next base: position 20,664,323 of record NW_024044237.1, read on the forward strand.
CACTGCCATCACTGTGTGAATGTGACATGTAGTGTGAAGCGCTTTGAGTGGTTGACGACTAGAAAGGCGCTACATAAGTGCATTCCTTTTACCATTTAATTGGGTTTCTTTTCATTTTTACACCTATGCACTGAAGTTATCTTAATATAAAAAGAGAATGTGTAAAACCAGGACCACATTTTGGCACATATTAACAAAAACACCATGTGATCTTATCAAATTATCACCTAGCGTCCGCAGTCAACTATTTCTTTTTTCTGACAGTGTGGAAGAATGTGCTGAGGTGAACATGCAGTACTGCTGTGCAAGTGATGCTTTATTAGACAATGTTAATTAGGCAGAGGGCGGGCATACTCAGCAGGTAGCCATCTTCCATTATAGCCTTTTGGTAGCATTTGGCTTTTGACAACATCGCTGGTGTCTCTCTTCCGATGACTGCCCACTCCCATGACCAGGCCTTTTAATTCCAGGTTCCAGGTGTTTGGATGTGGGAAGTCAGGGGAGAGGCAGGGTGGGAGGCTGAAGTAAACAGCATGTGTGCATGCATTTTCATACAACGCCCTCAGCCCTCCTGGTTGGCAAGATGCCTTTATACCAGAAGAAATACAATTCTTGCATTTTACAAGTCCACCTACACACATGGGGTTGCACACAAATGAAGGTCCATGACCTCCGAAGAAGGCATACAAACGGAACCCAATTTTTCATGATGGCTCAAAAGCACATATTTGCATGCACCCTTATTAGCACACAGAAACAGAAATATCACATATAATAAGATAAATGTACAATACACTACACACACAAGCAAGCACTTGCACACATGTTAACACAAACACACAGAGCTTTTTTTTGCTAATTCGTCTATGCAGAGAGACTGAAATGTTTTACTATAAATCTGCCAGAAGACAAGAACAGTCTCATTAGATTGTTCATTATGTTTTCCTGCTACAGTGTAATATAAGTTAGAGAAGTTAATTTCCTCAAAATTAATTACTCTCCCAAACTCTCCCAAACTTTGGAGTCTCAGTCATTTCCATATTTTTAATCCATGTCAGAAAAGGGAAATGCCTAGCAAACCACACTGCAAGCTGTGATGATGATGTTTGCTAGTAGAGGAAGGACACGATAGTTTGTGTTTCCAGGTTGTGTAGACAGATATGTTCACCAAATTTCATGGAAATCCATTTAACAGTCATTGAGGTATTTCAACAGAAGCCAAAAGTGTCAACCTGGTGCTAGTGGTAGAGGAAAAGGATTCATCCTCTGGGGACCATAAATGTCTGTACAAACTTTCATGGCCATCCATCAAATAAGTTAAACAATAATTTGAGCTCCCATGAAAATTTGCCAGCACGGCAGTACAGGTACATGTGTCGTCATAACTTTTTTCAGTTGTTACAATGCGTTTGCCAAAGCTTAATTTTTACATTTTCATAGTTGCAATTTCTGCTGCAAAGAATGCTAAAAACAGAAATATTCAACAACAATGATATCATAATACTTTTCATAAAAGTTTACTTATCTAAATACATAAAGTGAGACACATGACTGTTGAGAAAGGTTCTGTTCCAAGGTTGGAGTTTTTGTTATAAATGTCAGTGGGACTTTAAACGAGGTTTTCTTACTTTTGGAACAGTTTTAGCTCTCTATACACATTAAAACAAAAATGTATGGTTATAACTTGAGTTGGTCAAGTGTAAATAGTGCATGTGATATATTAAGTGATTTGAGATGTGTGAGATGTGTGATCTTGGGATTGGTTAGTGCAGACTTACTAGATATACTAAAATGTGCATTGCATTCATTTGCTCTTGCTCTGGACTTTTCATAATTTGGGGTTATAAATGTTACAGATCCCCTGTGCTGTTCCCCCAGTAAAAGATTAGCCGCCCGCTGTACAAAGCAGTGAGACAATGCAGCATCTCATTCCTTTCTGCAACAGCTTGTTATATTATTGTTTCTGAAATGCATCATTAGTTACAATCACATAGTTGGATGAACCCAATTTGGGTCTTGCTGGAATGAAACACATATAAACTTGAACAATGCTATTGAAAACACGTTTACATACACTAAATACATGTAATAGAATTTGCAGATTTTTATGTTTCAATTACTTTGGGCAGAAGAGTCCATTTCTACAAACAGACAACAGTCTCAATAAGCTGCAAATTCAGAGTATCAAGCCTTGAATTCACGGTGTAATCAGAAGACACTGTTTGGAGTTTGTCCATTGATCTTGAACAGAGAGTGCTGAAATACTGCATCTTAGTTGAAAAATGACAAAATGATGCATACCAGTACTTAAAGTCAGCATGCACAATAAAATTGCTTAATTTTTGAGTGTGGCATTGATAAAAAACGTTCTCCAAAAATTGAGCACCTGCATCCCTTTTCTTTATATTATATTGTCACTACAGTCTCTGGTTTTTATCTTAATTTGCTGAAATCAGAGGTGGGACCAAGTCATCGAGTCAAGTCTCACGTCTTAGCACTCAAGTTCCAAGTCAAGTCTCACGTCTTAGCACTCAAGTTCCAAGTCGAGTCCCAAGTCCAGACCAATCATGAGTGGCAAGTCCGAGTCAAGTCTCAAGTCAAGGACCAACAAGTCCAAGTCTTAAACTTTGAGTTTCGAGTCCTAAACAAGTCATAATGCGCTCTTCACCAAATTTAAAAACCATTTCAAAAGTTTTTTCAAATTAAAAATAAAACAATGTATTGAATGAAGCATTAGCCTGTACAGAAAGAAGGCAGAGGCGTAGTTTCACACAACAAATTTCATCAATTGTTCATGTAGGGCTGCTAATTATTTTGGTCAATATTGAGATCACAATTATTTAACAGGATTACTTTCTTTTTAAAAACTAGTCTACTATATATGCATTACTCAAAAATCCTAAATAGCCCATGAAATAAGAAACAATAATCCAACATTATTAACTTTAAGCAGCATCTAGTGTGCAAGTGGACGACAGCAGCACAGTTTCCCCCAAGTTGACAGCTTTGGGTGACGGATGGGTCACTGAGGGGGCTCTGTGTGTGTGTGTGTGTGTGTGTGTGTGTGTGTCTACACGGAGGGGAGCAGAGCAGGTGACAGCTGAACTATTCGAGCTGACGAAGTTACGTTACAGAACGGTGAAATAAAACCGTGGTGTTTTGTCGGGAGATGCAGTGACAGAAACCAGCGGTGAGAAAACTATAAATCGCTATGACGTTAGAAGACGCAGACACAGTGGATATTTTACAAGAACCGATCAGGTAGAGCAACACTGAACACACCTCTTAGGGACGGACGAGAGCCTCAGCTGTGAAGGAAAGGGGTGCGCTGGATTTCTAAATCAAAACAAGTGTCGTTTTGAAACAGCTCCTGGCGCTATTATCGTTTTCTCTTAATTAACTTGTTTTTATAATTGGTGGAAGCAGCTTCACCCAGCAGCAGTCTCTCTACACTGTTTCGACCTGACCTTTCTTTTCTCCGTGAGGTGGAGGAATTTAGAAAATTGCGTGGTGCTGCGTCAGGCCCCCAGCTGTTGTGCAGGAATTAGCCTATGGGTAAAATTCCTCCAGCCAGAGGGAACGATCACGAACCGTTCACAGCACGCTGGTAGTAGGCCTACTACACAACCCATTGTAGGTACCGGAGAGGGAGTGGGTCGCTGGGGCTACAGGGCCAGGAACAGGAGATCGCAGAACGGCCGTGTGCGCTTCTGATGGTCGGTGATGGGTTCCCTCTTGCTGGAGGAAGCCACATGCTCCAGTCTTACTCATATTCTATAACATGCTCTACCATTTGGTGCAACTGCATCATGAACTTAAATTCAAACTCAAAAAGAAATGTAAACAATCTCCTTCAATTAAGGCATGATATACTTTCAAACTTTTCAGTTCTTTTTTTTTCTTAACACAACAACCTGACCTAATCTGAATGGCGAGGGGTGGACTGCCATTAAGACAACTGCCGGAGATTATTCTGCTCCTTCATGGCTATGTGTATCTAAGTCCTTCAGGTGAGTGGACATTCTCCTGACTCTCTGAGGTCTACTGTTCTGTTGTGGGATCTCATTTGTTACTGTTTCAGCGGGTTGGGCATTCTGCCTCTCTCCAGCCACGCAAGTAGGCACCACTGTCTCTTGTGAAGGCTGAACCCAACGCTTCACAACAGACACATGTCGCATCATTTTCTTGCCATTCTTTTCCAGAATGACTGAGTGTCCTTTTCGGTCCAACACATTGTAAGGATCTGGTTCAAATGGTGTTGATAGTTTGTTCTGTTTCTTCTGTTGGAGCAGGACTTTGTCGCCCTGTCTTACTGAACTGTCTTTTGCTCTTCTGTGTTTGTTTGCATCCATGTGTCCTTTCTGCATCCTCACAGCATCAGCCAGGCGAACAGCAGTATCTTGTGCCGTAGGTTAATGCTGGTATGTCACCGATAGTTCAGGAAGTTTGAGTAGTAAATAAAGGCCAGCTTTGAGCGCGTGTTTTCTGGGGTGGAGATATGTTGTTGATTATGCGTGACTTGTGTTGTTTTCTGGGGTTTATCTTTTCACATCGCCTGCCATTGGGGCCACAGCGGTGCAATCACATGTCTAGTTCTACGGAACACTTTGAGCATTATTAGTTGCTCAAAGTTTCAGAGACTCTGACGTGACCAGCGCTGTCTTCTGGGTTTTTTTATTTAACAACGCCCACCGTAGGGGCTACAGTACTACAACAACTAGTCTGAGCCGACATAACATATCTAAACCAACAGATTTATCTGAGTTCCCAAGATTTCGTCCGCGGCATGTATTTGCTAGCAATGTAACGATTGTGCTTTATCAGACCAACTGAATGATCAGCCATGGCAGTTGTAGCAGTAACTTGTCAATTCATTGTCCGGTCACCAGCCCCATCAAATTAAACAGTCCCCAGTATTTAGGTTGAACAAAACAGTCCACTTACAACGATGGCGATGAGTTAAAAGAAATAGCTTGTGACTTGTTGTAAACGACATTGAAATAGTGTTATTTTCCATGACAAACAGCGCATCACATCCATACCATTTTCCGATTTTATACTGCATCACAGAGCGTCGGACATTATGGCATTTAAGCTGAGATAAATATCACCCTATCTACTATCCTAACAATAGGAGACAATTTAAGTATCTGAGAAATAAAAAGGCTTTCGAACTAAAAAATAAAACATTAGCCGCAAGACTTCAGGTCGTGTACACGATACTCAGAGTTTTTCCTGATCTGAGAACTTTACCATACCATGGCTCTTAGGGAGACTGATGGTTTTGATTTTAGACTACAACATCCTTTTAGTCTAATTGTGTCAGGTCCTTCAAACAGCAGTAAAACATATTTTGTGAAAATGTTGATTGAAAATATATATAGTATATATTTTTTCGTGTTGGCAACCATTGTATGACCAGTTATTGAAAATTAGAAATGTGAATTTCGTTGAAGGATTGCCATCTTCTTTATGTGATGATACATTGTTGCCTTTAGATAAAAACAATTTGTTGATTATTGATGATTTAATGAGTGATGCTAGCAATAACATTGAGGTCCAAAATGTGTTTACAAAATATGTGCATCATAGAAATTTAAGTTGTTTATACCTAGTTCAGAATTTGTTTTTTCAAGGCAAAGTTAGCCGTACTGAATACCAATTATCTTGTTTTGTTTAAAAATCCCAGAGATAAATACCAAGTCATGCTAATGGCTAGACAAATGTTTCCTGGGAAGAGTAATTTTTTTATGGATTGTTTCGAGGATGCCACCAGTGTTCCTTACGGTTTACTTGATGATTGATTTTAAAGCTAAGAGACCTGATGATTTCAGACTCAGATCTGACTTGCTTTCAGACCTGCCTGTTTTGTATGTGCCTAAGAGAAAGTAAATAAACATGTCTAATCGCATTAAAAGAAACCTGTCTTTACTGCAAACTATGCACAGAGCATCTCCATCTCAGAGAGTGAAAATTGTTAAATCTGCATCACCAGACCTTTTGGTAGCGTTATGCGAAATAGCTTACAATGTTTTAAAAGGTAAAATTCCTTTAAATAAGACACAGTATCAAAAATTTAAAAAGAAGAAGGCGGGGATTAGACTGCTTGCCAATAAAAAGGTTTGCGCTTCAAAGAAAAAGAAGACGTTGCTTAAACAGTCTGGCGATTTTCTTCTCCCCCTCCTGAATATCGCTGTGCCTTTTATAACGAGTCTTACTGGGTCAAGACAAACTGAGATGACTATGGAGTATGCACAAAAAATGTTTCTGGTACCTAAACAACAGCTTGATCTTTTAAGAAGACCTCCGGCACACGAGTCAATTCGAGAAACTGTTGAAAATGACCTGGATCGTACTATAAAAGACATTCTGAATCAAAAGTCTGAAGATCTTCATGAAAAAGCAAAAAAATATTCCATCACATTGCAGAGATTTCTCACCATGGTAAAACAAGGAGAAAAAGACCAGAACACACTAACTTTGTCAATGCCGGTCGCTGAGGATTTTCACTCTTCAGAGTAGAAGAATCACGCAGGAAGAGACTTTGTTTTTGAAGAGGTTTTTAAAAACATGCCAAAAAACAGAAGGAATAAAGCCCAGCATATTTTGGATAAAATGTCCTCCTCAAAAAACATATCTGCATGGACTGAACGTGGGGAGTTTGTGTTTAATGGTAATGTTATTAAAGGGTCTCATGTGTATGATTTGATAAGAGGAGTAACTGCTTCTCACAACTTTTCTGACAGCCAGAGACCTACAGGTTGGGATGAATATCTGCAATCGTTGGCTATATTGAATATACCTTTATCAGTTGTACCAAATCAACAGGTCAAAAGAAAAATTTATGAGATTAAGAGAAAGACTTTTGGAGAATCTTCTCCTCTTATTACTGGACCACCATCCACACCTCTCAGACCAGAGGACATCGATTAGTAAACAATGAAACAAGTCCATTTGTATCTCCTAAAATGCGATTGAGTGATTGGATAACTTTTTAATTGTATATTGTAACTGATTTTAAATAAATACATAGAGACAAAACTTTAAGTGTTTTTATTTATATCACCATAATAACAAAAAACATTGTCGTAGACGTTTCAATCTATAAATCATTTTGATAATGAATGGCACACAATTTCTAATATTATTATCCACATTTAAAAAAATCTGATACTTGGACGCACTGGTAACAGGGAGGGTCGTGTTTTTTTTTACAAATTTGCACACCATAAAATCATTGCATGACCATTTATTACTATATTTAGTCATTACATTGTCATAAGATAACCCTCTATCCATGTGGTAAAGAAAAAACACACAATGCTGACTGCACACTACAGAATCCACATCTTGCACTTACTGTTGAGAAAGACAGAAAATGGAGGAAAATGGAAAATGTGAGTATACCGGAGAGTTCCCAAAACTGTCAAAGAATGATCCCACACCCTGCTTGTCAATATAGATAGCGACCCAGTGTTGTCCTCCCAGATGGGAGGGGTCTGTGTTTACCACCAACATGGCGGGTCTCTTTTTAATAACTGATCTAGGAAGCTGGTCACTAGCAAATACTCAAAGAAAGACGCTTTGCTTCACTACCTTATCAAGTACTTTTGACAATTCTATCGTATTCATACTATCGTTTGTTAAAGTTAGAAAAAGTCAATAAGAACCTGTCTTCTTGATGATATCTCAATTATAGAATCATATGTGGCGTGAATAACCGCATTTATTGTGCGTTGAAGCGGATTTCTAAAACGAGCCTCTAATCTAACTCTACCGTTTTTAATGAGCGACATATGGTCTCCGCATCCTTCATCAGGGCTCAGGTTAAAACAGAACAGACTATATCCATTACAAAACTCGTCGCAGGTTATGGCCATAGCGTTGTTTTTAAAATACTTTCCAGTTGCCAAGTACAATTGATGATACTCCCTGATGGTATTCCCTCTTGTAAAGTTGGGTTGAAAGGGTTTTGAAGGATATTGTTGGCCATCAGCGTATAAACATAAAAACTCTATATCATAATGGTTAAATGTAAATGGATTACGCACATAACTACCTGTAAATGCCTCATGATCTACAAATCCTACTACAATAAATTTAGGTATTTGTCCCAAGAATAAATTTTCTTGATTACAAACACGAGTGCCCGTTGGGACGCTAAAATTTTTAAGACAGACTCTGTCTATGGGATATTTAACGTTGCCATGCGTTAATGCCTTAGCGTGCGCTAGCTTAACAGCCGGAGATACGGTGACTTTCTTTACAAACAGGCTTGCTGACATAATGTGAACCCGAAAGTCGTCTACAGTTTTGCGCATTAAGCAAAATTCGTTTTTAGATCTTATGAATTTTATCTTGAGGTCTACACCATTTATCATTAACTTGTCTTGAAAAAACAAGTCAGAATGTAAAGGGGATATCAGCTCCACAATGCGGCCGCCTTGTGTGTACTCCATTCTTTTAAATAGTCCCTCATTGCGTCCTCCAGCTGTTGCGTCGTCCATATAACCTTCTGTATTCATGCAAAATAGTCCGGATCCAAACTGTCTGCAGATCGTCCTTTCCGTAGTTCAAAAGGCACTCTATTATACCCCTGTAAGGATATGTGTTTGATGATTGTGTTATGAGTCGTTCCCCCAACGATATGTCAACCTGTGAAAATATTGTACATCCAGGGTAGTTGATAAAGCCCACTTCGTCTGCTTGATCAGGTTTCTGCCATTAGCTTTGGTGATTTTTGTACGCGTGTACAGAAACGTATTGTTTAGATCCAGGTAGTCCTCTGTACTAGCTAGAATGAAAAATTCAAGAGGTGCAGAGTCTGATATCGCTGCTAGAGGAGGGAATTTGATGTAGATGCATTTCTCAATACTTGTTTGTGTTACCGGCACCATAAACAGGTCTAGCTCCGGCTTGACACACTCTTGTGACAGGCTATGTACCAACGGCATTCTCATTAGAAAATGTCTCTTGTCTTCTGACGTTTTGTCGACTTGCTTCTCCTTGCTTATTTATTTTTTCTAGTCTTAGTATGGGTCTTCTTATTTGTTGTTCGGTTACGCCTCTTTGGTGGGGAACTCCCTCTTTTCCCAGGAGGTTGTTTTATAGGTCGGGGGGCCATGGCCACTATACCCGACCTCTCTTGATGTCTGTTCATGATGTTAGTAATAACATCCGTAGCTATGTTTTTAGCAGCTGTCTTTAAATGAGGGGCAACAAATGTAAATCCTTTCTTGAATGAGGGGAATGCTAATCTAAACAATCCCCTAAAGATACCCCCTAACCCTTCACCATACTGAGCACCAAGGCCGCTGTATGCTGGTAAATCACCACCCGCTTGGGCTGTATAATATGCAACGTACTTGTCCGCATTGTGAGCATATGGATGGTACATGTTTGCTCCTTGTCTAATACCGATATTTTACAGGTCGAAAGTGTAGCTTTATTATCACTTTGCCGTACGTAAAAGGGATATGTTGATTCTTATCTGTCTTGAGAGAAATCTCGATACTATCAATGTGTGTTTTGCAGAGCCTCAGATAGTGTGGTCTGTCATAAGTATTTGTGATCATATGGTTGTTTGGACCCGATATATGTACTGTTCTTAAAAGAGGGACGTAACTATCCCCTACCGTTTGATGATCAACAATATCGGTATAAACAAATATATTATACATCCCTACGTTAACATCAGCAGGATGTGGCGGCAAATACGGCGTCTGTGTCAACACTGTGTTAGTTCGCGGCTGAGATCTAAATGTTGCAATTCCCTCGTGAGTTTTAAAAGCCGCTCCAGGGATAAATCCCAACATTTGTGCAAGTTTTCCTTGAAACGTTAATTCTACGTCTCTCGTTGGTAAAATGCTTACTCTGTTGGTAATGTTGCTGTAATCAAGCTCAATGTGACCCATGTCGTTTTCAGATAAACAACTGTTTAGTTCAGCTGTTACCTGTGAAAATGTTGTATAGAACCGCTGTGTCGCTGATAGAACAACCCTCTTGTTGGATTTTTTAACAAACACGACATATTTTGAGTCTTCTGATGAGAACGATTTCCATGTTTTTGGATATTGTATTTCTATCAAACCCACCTCGCATGCTGATTTAAATTGTAAAGGCTTGGATAGTTTCGTTCTAAAGTTTGCTACTGTATTGCTCAGGTAAAATAATGCAGACGAGTTGCTGGGCAGGGTGACAAAAAAATCCTCTGTATCCATTTATACGTATGTTTGTAATCTGCTAAGGTAGCTGAATGACCTGTTTTTCCAAAATCCACGAGTTAAATTTATGTGACCATCCGACCCATTTGACTAACACCAAATCTTTTCTGAATTCGAATTTTAAATAACCAAAGACTGCAGTCTCCAAAGACTCAACGCATTTAATTAAGTTTAATTAAATCTTAGTTACTTGATTACGTTTGCCTCTATTTGAGTAGTTATGTTACCATGTTGTTGCTATCTGTTGCTGATATTAGTGCTGAAAAGAATCTAAATAAGTTACTTTCGCAGTGTTTTTATTTCCAGCAAGGTTAAGGACACTCCGTCATGTTATGTGTAACCAATACTTGTTCACAATACTTTATCACAAAATTCCTTTAGAAATGATTATAAAGAAATGTCATACTATACTCTTAATCGCCAGCTTGAATTTAAGGATGAATAACTAAATTCCCCGGTTCCTAAGGAGAGATGATCTTGGATTAATCTAAGCTTTCCTCATGTAACCTGAGCTCCCCCAAGTGGACGAAATAAGTATTACATACCATCGTTTGAAATGCCGTTAAATGTATAAATATCCTGACCAATAATGTGACAATTGTTTCCTGTTACCAAATGCTTAACTTAGAACGGTACAACCGTTTGACCATTGAGGTTTGATTGTGGAAAATATTTGATTATAATACGCGCAAATAGATTTCTTTTCTTTTAGACATTAAGTTTAGAAAGGCAGTCCCTCGGGAAACCTGAAACGCCCTCTGGGGAACCACGCCCCAGGCAACAAAAGAGCGACACGCGACATCGTTCGCTCTTCTTCTCTTCTCTGCTCCTCTCTCTCGGCTCTCTGCTCTCTGGACGCTTTGGCACGCGTCCAGCGTGCCTCGCCATGCAACGCCCTCAGAGTCGACCAGCAACAGGCCTTCATTCGCCCGAAGCTACACACGCGAAGTGCCGCGACATCGATCTGCCCCTCAGTTTGTTTTATTTTCTTTCTTTCTTTGTTTTGTTAAAGTTATCAGTCCGTTAAGTTACACTGGACTAATTCAGGAACGACCAAGTTCCATTTTTAAGCTTTTTTGTCGAGCCAACTTCACCGAGGTCAGACCAAGCCACGTGGTCTCGCCAGCGGCAACGAAGGAAACCTGGAAACAGCCGAATTGGCAGACGGAGGACGGCGTTTTCTTCAGTCAGACACGGAGAACCCTGGAGAATCCCTAGCAAAAAGCCAAGATCGGGCAGCTAGCGTGGGACCCGTGCAACAGGCCAAAGCAGGCCGTCGACAAGCCGTAAGACCTAACCAACATTCTGTGGTCAGAGATTTCCTTTTAACTCCTAAACTCATGACGTTAGCTTACTTTCATTAGTTCTCCTATGCCGTATGAGTCAAATGCTTCCCACAATCGAACCTCCATTTCTCATTGTTCAGCAATTGTTTATTTTCCCTGTATTTAACCACCGTTTATATCGCATTAGTTAGAGAATAAATTCACTGTAATATAATCAAGAACTGTGTGTGTTGCCTATTTCTACATCCCTGCCAAGAGAATTGACACTTTAGATATGAGACTGACTGATTGATTTAAGATAATTGAGCGATTATTAACTAACTGATCATTAGTAATAATTGTAGGTCCGGAGACTCTAGGATTATAACAACTCCGGTGTTGCCCTGAAACGAGGAATATGGTTGATTTTTATGAATATTAAAATTCATAATTGGGTATTAATTCTCATAAATTTATTAAAATTCATAATTAAATTAGGCATGCTACATAATTTTGCTCGTAACCTTTCTTTAAAGGATCATGTAGTTTTGAAATTCTTACAGTATCGCCCACCTCATATTTAAAACGGATTACTCTTTTATCTTTTGTTTTATACAAGTTGTTAAATACGATGTCTTCATTGTCTTTTGTTACATCAATCGGTTTCATTTTAATACTACGATGATAACTATGACTGTAGGAGATGACTAAATCCTGCAATATATCTACGTATCGTTTAGAATTATTGGCTGTTAAATAACGCCACTTTCAGAGTTCTGTTAAAGCGCTCTACTACAGATGTCTTAGTCTCATTTGATGTGGTAAAGTGTACGATACTATTAATTTTCATTAACGCCTCGAAATCTTTGTTTAGGAACTCTTTTCCCTCATCTGTTTGAATTTTATGCGGTATTCTACCTTCAGCTAAGATATATTTAAAGGACGCTGTGACGCATTTACCACTCTTATTTTTTAAACAACGCACCCATGCGTATTTTGAAAACAAATCTATACACATTAATAAATAGCATACCCCATCATTTTCAGTAGAATACATTTACATTTACATTTATTCATTTAGCTGACGCTTTTATCCAAAGCGACTTACAATTGCTATACATGTCAGAGGTCACAAGCCTCTGGAGCAACTAGAGGTTAAGTGTCCCGCTCAGGGACACAATGGTGGATGTCTCACAGTGGGAATTGAACCCAGGTCTCCCACACCAAAGGTAAGCATCTTAGAATATCATCATCAGAATAAGCAGACATGTCAACTAGATCTATCTGGAATTGCCAATCTATTGAATTCACTAAAACCTTGTTTCTCTTAAAATGCACTGGAGCCGTCTTGTGTAAAGTATAGGCATCTTGCTTCATGAGCCAGTTTTCTACATCTGAATCTGCGTACCGAACCCCAATAGTGTCAAATATGGCCTTTTTAAGTTTTTGCTTGCCTCCGTAACCCCCTGTATTTTCAGTTGCATAGTATATATTCCTCATCACCTCCTCCATGGTCTTTGTTACAAAGACTGACGCTTCAACGTCTGTGTTCAAGTATTTTATTTCCAGCGACATACCCAACATATCTGTCAGCAATGATTACAAGTATACACTTTTCAGAAAATCAGTACAAGCACCTATGTTTTTACAAACCAAAGATTCAGTTAAGCAATACATCACATCAGCAACATCGACATGCTGTTTTCTGGTTTGCATTAAAACGCACAAATCAATGCTAAAGGTACAAAAACAAAACACATGACCCATATGAAAATCATTATCGTTCACAGGAAAAACATTTGCTATATCGAGTAGAGTAGATTTCACATCTGCATATTTGTCCGCTGTCATTTGCACCATGGTAAGCCATCCAGAGGTCATTCGTCTAACACATTATGTCTGTTTGTCAAATCTAGAACAACATAGTGTCTTATCTGTGTCACATATCGCATTGTTAACAGCTTCACACAATGTTTTCATCTTAGACCCAATGTATCTCTTATCTTCTTTCTGGGAGCCATACTCATTGCAACAGGATCTATAATTATACGTCGTTTTGGAGTCGTTACTCCTAATTGATTACCTGCAACATCCATGATTGTGATGCTGCAAAGATGGCGCTGTTGTTCTGCACGAAGATAGCTCTGTCCGATATGGATTTACCCAAAAATCGGTCAGATGTATGTCAAAAAACTAGTCCGATTGCTAAAGCCACTCCCAAACATCTGCTTTTAGAGGATAACACCGGACATCCCATATACATAAACCCCCTTTTTCACCCGTCTTCACCTTTTGGTGATCGACCCCCACCCCCGCTAATAGAGGATGAGGCCGGACATGCCCTAATACACACCCCCCCCGTCCTATTTTGTCTTTCACCTTCACCATTTGCTTGAGGCCAATACGGCGTGATACGTTAATGTGTGATTCCACTTTCCTGTAAGCACGTTTTGAATTCCATAGACAGAAATGGAGTGCCGTTGTCTGTTACTATACTCTCTGGGAGTCCATGAGTTGCAAACAAGTATCTCAGACTTGTAATTGGGATGTTCTGTGCAGTCGAGCTGTTGATTTGACACACGACATGATTTCACCAACTCCTCTGCTTCCTGATCAGTATCACCACATTTTTGTTCTCAGCCTTTGTTTTGTTTTTACTACACCTTTCCCAACAGTGGAGACTTCCGTTTTTACAGTCCGATATGCTGGATCACACTCACTGCAGTTACCAGTCTTCAGACACTTCCGTAAGGTAACTAGAGTGGCGTCTTTTGCAGACAATTCTTCCAGTTCATGTGGTGTGAAAGCATGTGGCACTGCATGTTGAGTCAAGTAGGACACACACTTCTTCCTAAGTCCCGATGTGAACTGGCGGGTTCACTGTGAGGCGTGACAGCGAATCAGCTGCATTCCGTGGCCCTGGATTAGAGACAACTTTAAACCCATAGGGCTGCAGCCGCAAAGCCCACCTTTCGATCTTGGCTGGCGGATTAGATTTTGGCGAGTAGATGGTTTCAAGGGGCTTATGATCAGTGACCATGTCTTTTCCATAGAGGAATACGTGAAATTTCTCACAGGCCCACACAATAGCGAGGGCTTGTCTTTCAGTCTGGGAGTAGCGGCATTCTACAACAGACAAGGCCTGGCTGCCATAATAGACAGGCTTGTGTGTTCCATCACTTTGCTTATGGCTCAGTATTGCTCCTAATCCCACTGGACTAGCATCCACAATTGCGTGTGTCTCAGCATCCTCGTTGAAATACGCGATGGCATGTGAACTGACTAGCTGCCTTTTCAAGCTCATGAACGTCGTTTCCTGTTCTGATCCCCATGTCCATTTGCAGGCTTGCCTTGTAAGCCTCCTCAGTGGTTCTGATGTTGTGGCCAGATTAGGAATGAACCTACCACAATAATTCACTAGCCCCAGGAAACTCCTGACCTCAGAAGCATTTGTTGGACGCCGCATATTTTCCACTGCCTTGATCTTTGACTGAGCTGCCCCAATGCCATTTTTGGACAAAACGTGACCCATGAACTCCAGTTCTGTCATTCAGAATTGGCACTTTTTGGCATTGACTGTCAGCTGTTCTTCACGCAGCCGCTGCAGGACTTGGTGTAGTCGCTCATCATGTTGTTGTATATTTTCTCCCAGCATGATGATCTCGTCGGCTATGTTGTTGTACACTCCAGGAATGCCTTGAAGAACTTGTCCAATGATGTGTTGGTAGATCTCAGGTGCAGATGTAATACCAAACATTAGTCTCTTATATCAGCACAGTCCTGTGTGACGAATGTGGTGAGCTGCCTGGATTTCGACTACAGCTCTACTTGATGATATCCCCACTTAAGATCTAATTTTGAAAACACTGTGGCTCCTGTCATGTCCTCCAGTATTTCTTCGATGACGAGGACAGGATGACTTTCTCATACTATGGCTTCATTTGCCCTGTGCATGTCCACACACAGTCTTGGCTCGGCCTTTCTATGAGCCACAACTAATGGTGACACCCATGGTATTGGTCCATTTACTCTCTCTATAACATAATTTGAGCTTTGAGCTTTTCTTCCATTTGTTTTCTCACACTGAATGGTATTCTGCTAACAGGCTGGGCTACTGGTTTTACTCCATTATCTACATGGAGAGCAAGCTGAAAATCCTTCAGTTTTCCTAAACCTTGAAAACAGTCTTTCTATTTCTCTTCCAGATCAGCTATGAGAACTGCTGTCTCTTTTGGTTGAACTGCGTTCACCTGTTCAATAGGACCTATGTGCAGAAGTCCCAGCCAGATAGCAGTCTTTCTCCCCAACACACTGATTTGTGCTTCTTTAATCACTTGAATTTTTGCAATGACAGGCTCCAACGTTTCATGTGCTTGGAAGCAGCAGTGAAAATCAATCTCACATGGACTGGTGCTTTTGAACCGAACGGATAGACTTCCTTCTCAGGGTGCTTCAGTTTTGACTTCAGCTGTTCAAAGGTGGACCTTGTCACAATGTTACACGAAGCCCCAGAGTCTATCAACATTTTCACTGGCAAGTTATTTATAAGTACTGTTAGCGTTCCATTGTCCGCACTGTCGGTGACTGTAAATGCAAAGTCATCGTAACTGTCACTATGCTCTTCAAGTGTGGCTGTGTTCATGGCTCTTACTTTATGCATTTTCTTTGTTTTACACATCAAATGTCCTTCTTTTCCACAATTATTGTACTTTTTGTTTTTTGCTACTGTGCATTTACTACTCTCATGTCCTTCACGGCCACAACGTTAACACTTAATGTTCTGCCCATCGTATGGTGACTGACACTGATTTGGAGGGAATTTGGGTCTTACCATTTGTCCTCTCCCTCTTGCAGGCCTTTTATCCACTGCATTGACTGTTAATTTCTCCATCTTTGTAGCTTGCTGATATTCTGTCTCCATAGCCCTTGCTATTTCTAGAAGCCCTGAGAGTTTCAAGTCTGTCTCTCGTAACGGTCGTCGGCAGTACGTATAAAATTATCTCTGTTATCTCCGAACTCGCATGTCGCTGCGAAGCAAAGCTCTTTTCTGAGTGGCCTTGTTGACTCCTGTCGCGGCTAAATAGTGTTTAAAACTATTTTCTTCTTATAACTTCTGCCACCAAACACCAACATTCGTCGAGTCAGTCATCACATCAAAGGGAGCTACCTACCTGTTTAAATAATAATCCTTGCTAAGTTAGTAGTGGCGTTTGCCTCTTAGGTTAATAGTTATGTTACCATTTTGTTGTTGAAAAGAATCTAAATAAGTTGTAACCAATGCTTTGTTCCTAACACTTTCTGACACTTCCTTTAGAAAGGATATGATAAAGAAATGTCATCCTATACTCGATTAATTTTCCAGCTCGAATTTAATGTTAAATAACTAAATTCCCCAGCTCCTGAGCAAACGATTGTTTTAGGATTAATCAAAGCTATCATCATGGAACCAGAGCTCCCCCAAGTGGACAAAATAAGTATTGCATGCCATCGTTCTGAAATGCCGTTTAATGTATACAGTAAATGTCACTCTGTATTTACCTGTTCATAATCTGATACCATTCGTGTATCTTGCTTATATTCTCTAAGTAAGAATGTGTAACAACCAATATTATCCAGAAAGCTAGTTAAGTTCCTCTCATCTGATGTGATTCCTGGAAAATGCTAACCTTTTAAGGTTTAACTACTGACAATTGTTTTCCTTTTTATCACATGCTTAAAACTAAGAACGGTATAACCGTTTGACAATTAAGGTTTGATTGTGGGAAGATATTTGATTACAATACGTGCAAATAGATATTTGAATAGACATATTAAAAGTTAAAAAAGAAGACAGTCTCTCAGGAAACCGGAAACAAGCCCTCAGGGGAACAAAGGACTGCCCCCTGGGAACCACGCCCCAACAAACAAAAGCAGCGACACGCTCGTTCTCTTCTCTCTTCTCTTGTTCTCTTCAACTGCACGCAAAGCGCCGCAACCTCGGCTTTTTCCCTCGTTTCCAGCAACTTTCTTGTTTTTTCTTTTCTTTTGTTTGTTAAAAGTTATCAGACCGTTAAGTTACACTAGTTTAATTCAAGAACGACAAAGTTCTTTTTAAGCTTTATTCTTCGAGCTAACTTACACTGCTCCCACTGAAACTGGACCCAGCCACGTGGGCCCGCCAGCAGTAACAAAGGACAACCAAACCTCTGACCCGAGCCAGGGTTGTAAAGGCCCCACTGCAAGTTTCTTCAATAAGCCGACAAAAGATGGACCTCCAGAGCAATTCCCTGGCAGAGAAAGCGGCCGGCCGACGGTTTTAAGCCGTCCTAACCGAGAACGCACGGAACTCCGCTAGCGTGAGGACGCCGACCAGCAACCTGGCTGGGAAAAACGTCACGCAGTAAAACCAAACCGAGGCATTCTGTGACCAGTGATACAATAGATTAGATTCGAATAGATTATCTTTAACCCTTAAGACTCATAGCTTGCGTTCATTAGCTGCCCGTTTGAATCAAATTCTCCCCACAAGAGAACCCAATTTACATAGAACTCCACATTCTTGTTTGCCTCATGTTTGTTAGCCATTGCTTATTTCTTTGATGTGTATTTAACCGCATTTATGTCACCTTAGTTAGTTATTAAATTTCACCGTAATCACAGGAATTCTGTGTGTGTGTTGTCTAACTCCACGGGAATTTACCCCTTCGATATGAGACTGACTGATTGATTTAAGATAATTGAGCGATTATTAACTAACTGATCACTAGTGGTGCCCCGTGAAACGAGAGCTGTATGAATTAATATTCTCAGAATATTAAAATTCATAATTTGTATTAATCCTCATAAGTTTATTAAGATCATAAGTAGACATGCTAAAGAATACATATTTCACTGAAAATGTGTGCAATGCAATTCTGACCATCTCACTCCAGGTGTTACCATAACAACACATATAATAGGCCTTCTTTGTTGTTTTGTAAATGTTAGAAGATAATGAATAACCATCTTTATTAATAATTATTTGTATGGTATTTTAGAGTTGTATTTGTGGTTTTTTTATTAGTCAACTTCAGATATAAATCATTATCAAGCCTAACTTCACATACACAGTTCTGTGCTAAAAGCAGATCTGTTATCAAATACAATGAGAATTTCATTTGATCTAGATTTGCAATAAGAGGAAAATGTTTCATAATTCTCTGTACTGTGTTTAATAGTCAACAATATAGTGGCTTCCCTCAGAAGAAACACTGCTCTTCCCAGCTCTTTTTCTTTACAGAAAACAACATTTCAGCTTTTCTAAAGGACAGCTGCTACTGAGTTCCTGAGATATTTTTCAGTCTGTAATAACGAAATCCATTTTGTCTCTCAATTCATCCTTCAGTTATTCTGAAACCGCCAACCAACCCTATAGTTGTGCCCATCAGGTGAGGAGTACAGGTCTTACATTCTTTGTACCACACAAACTAGCAAAAGCTAATCTGAATCCTCTTCTCTCTGGTTGAGGATGGTGCTCTCATGAACACATGCAAATGAGTGACCCTTGCTCCACCCTGCAAGGTGTTGGCAATCTGGACGTGTGAGTGGGATTGAAGCAATGGGCTCTTCTGTATTTTGTTTGCCATCCAGCCTTAGTAATATTAATTGTTTTTAAACTAAGATTAGCCTGAATGTTGTAGAGCTGTTGTACACTATGAATTCTAAATAAAAAAGCTACTTTAACCATCTGAGTTGAACAAATCAAATGTGCATTCTCATCTTGGCAGTTGTGTGTAGGGTTTTTGCCAGTGTTTTGTCAGGCAGCAACCATTGCACCTCGGCTCAGCAAGGAAACACTGAGGAATTGTGTGCTAAACAGACTGTAACTAGGAAAATAAGCACTTGAAGACTGCTGAAGCCTCATATTAGCTTTGGCTAAAGTTGTGATTTTTTTTTTTGACAGAAAGAGGTCTGCTTATTTGTTTCTCATTTTTTACAGTGTAGCCCCTCTACAATATCTCTTCAATTGATATGTAGAGGAAGACTTAGAGCAACCCTTAACTCTTTCAATCAACACATGCTATGTTTGTGTTTTTATAAAGATACACATATCAGAGCCTATCCTTTAGAGGATTATACAATAGAGTGTTTTTGTTACTTTTTTCTCATTTTAGTGAACCGCAATTATCATGCTGATTTTACCTGCAGTTACAGACAGAGGTGGGAGGTTCCATTTTCAATTATGCCTGGCACATCTATGTATTTGGTCCTGTTTTCCAGGAACGCTGTTTATTTGCAGGATATATTAGACTGGCTGGATTTTAAACTGTGTCTGTCCAAGTGGTGCACTGGTAGCATTACAGTACGTGATTTCCTCCTTGACCTGCAGATCAGTTCTCCTTGACCTAAAGAACACCACTAAACATCTATATAAATTCTCTTAAAATGCATTGTTACACTTTTCACTTTTCACTATAGTGATAAAGGTGAGCCAAAGTTAGATATTGTGCCTAAGCCCTACTGTATATCACAAATAAATCTCCACAGACATGTAAAGCATTTCTCCCGACATAAAACTGGTCAAAGCGAACAGAAATCCATTTCCAGGTTCTGTCATATCCCTCTGTTTGTTATGTAGTCTTTCACTGAGCCACAGCACAACAGATTAAGGGGCCCTGGCTGGTACATCTCATCCCATGCACCAGTGACATGAGCCAAGCACACACACCTGCATAGCAGATAGTTATTATGCAGCATAACCTCACTTGCACATCTGTTGAGGAAGAGACTGGATGATTTATTTATTAGCTCCCAATTAAAACTTCAGGAACAAGAACACTTCAATGGGAATATAAATATCAAATAGAGTAAGCTCTACACGACTATTTAGTCATGCAATCTGGCTTCTGCACCATAGCATGCCAGAGAGAAAGAGAAGCTGAAAAAATGGAAGTGGAAACACTCAGATCTTTTGTGCAGCAAAAGAATCCTTTATTTCACTCTCATCATTTTCACCACCTTCTCTACCCTTTCTTCTTTCTGTGCTGTAAATGTGATTTCTTTTTCATGTCCCTTTTCTTTTTTGGAAAGGGAAACAGGTTCGGTATTTCGTTTTGACGGAGGCTCTGACCACAGTATAGGCCAATCGATTGGCCTCGCTTGGTTTAGTGCAGGAATAAATGTTGTGGGCATAGCCAAAGGCTGGAGACGACTGATTGTGTGGCATTTGGTAAGCTCACCAGGGAGTCAAGAACGGTTTTGTTAGGGTGAATATGGATTTCGGCACAGCAGAAAATGGACTGACTTCTTTTATTGGAATCAGATGTGCACGTGAAGTCACTGTGACTGCAGGTAACTAATGTTCTGTATACATTACACACCTTGTCGGTCACTGTCAATGACTTTTTTATGCCATCACAGGGAGAATCGGTGACTGCTTCCGCTGCAGCTCTTGCTACATATAACGCTCCATTATACCTCTTCCTAACAGCAATAGAGCGGTTGCTAATGTGCAAGACACATGGCCCACTTCCTCCAGAATTAATCCATCAAGCCTAAGATACTTTTAAGGATAAGTGTCTTCTCTCACACATGATCTGAGATTCATTTGAAAGTCATTACTTAATTAAAAACGATTGGTATCATGAGGTTAAAGAAGGGGGAAAAAATCTCACGGGAGTATGAGTAATTTCCACAGAGATGTAGATGTCAGTCATAGACTTACAAAAATACACTCTCAGAAAAAAATTTGAACAGAAAGGTGCAAAACAGTATCCTTTCAGTTAAACAATAAAAAACATTACATTCAACAAAATATTGAAATTCAGTGTGCTGCTTTTTTTTCTTTCCCAAGGAGCTTCAGTCCACATGATCCCTCATCAGCTTCCCATCCGCAAATACTGCCGATTGTATTGTTGTGAGCTTTTTCGAATTTTACAGTTAATGTTAAAAGTAGGCATGTCAGCACCGAAATACATGTACAAACTTTTTTAATGGACAATAAGTTGATAAAAAAAAATACTCCAATAATACTTTTGAGCATTAGACTACCAAGGTATGGCCCCAGTTGTTATTAATATCTAGAAACATTATCTGGCATTTGTGTTTACACCATGCATTTTTCCTTATCCAGATTGGAAATTCAGATATAGACCCCATGTTAATAGAAGGTGTAAATTGAGTCTATACACGATTCAGTGCTAATCTGTAACATAAGACTATTTCCATATCTGTTACATGCTAATAATGTATCCACTTCTGATGGTCACAACACACGCATCTGGTCTTACTTTTCAGTAAAATCTGTACTCTGACTGCTCTAATCTTTCAAATGAATCCTTCATCAACCTCACCCTTTCCAATTTTACAAAGCAAGTGAGACAGAGTGAAAGGGGGAAGAAGTCTTGTTAAAGATCAGTTAAATCACTCACAAAACAGCAGCACATCTGTAAAATTAATAGAAAAGCCTTTCATAACAGGGTGCCTGTCTGACATGCTGGCAGTTAGCCACCTATCACCAGAGTGTCCTTATTACCTTGGACATATTAGATGTGATGTGTTCTGTGGGCTCTGGTAATAAACTAGAACCCCCTACATCCACGGACTCCATTGACAGGTCCACATAATCAGCATGTTCCATTTGAGCCTGTCTTAGTCTCTCTCTCTGCCTGTCATTCATTTAGAAAGGACAGATGGTCAGATGTGTGAGGATTAGATTGACAGACGCGGTGTTAATATTTCTTGATGACATGAACACGTCCTCTGTCTCGCTTTTTATTGATATGTATTATACATTTATGTGAGCCATATAAATGTATGTGTATCTGTCTCTTATGTCTTCATAAAGGACACTTCTCATCACTGAGCTGTCTACATGACACACTCTTCTTTTACCGCAACCTCAGAGGTAAGACGAGGCCTGTGCAGGGCAGGGGGACGAGGTAAAGATTTGTCAGATGGGCAGACAATGAAAACCTGCACACAAGCCAAGCTTAGGATGATTTATAGGGCTTATTTCTGAGAATGGTAAAGTGAAATTAATCACGTTCCCACCTGAAATCGCTGCTCAGCAGTGACAAATGACAAGCTGCCAGGGACAGACAGTGAGCCATCCATGAAGCGCCCGCCGATGTGCTCCTTCCTCAGATAGCCTGACCCGGGGTGCTGCCTTGCCAGATGCCCCCCTCTGGATGGCCAGTGCCAGGCGTACTGGGGCCAGCCCGGTCCCCTCCTATTCCACTCCCCCCCAGCTGGGTACCTATGCAGGGGCCTAATGATTCGGGGACAGCCTGCCAAGCAGATGGAGAGTGGAGCAGGGGCTTACCCTATCAGCTAACACTGTTGTCTGATGGCTGGGCCTATGAAGGCCACAGAGCAAGTCATGTGTTGCTTCCAAATTGTGGATTCAAGAAGATGTAATACAATGCCTAAATTATCTGCAAGAAAGAACATTGTATATTTATTTCAAAAGAAGACCTACTGTAAACTCTGGTAATGCTGGCATGCATTTCTCCTTACCTCACATGCTTTTTTGAGACAGAAGTTCCAACACCCTATTTCTCTCCCAAACTTTTTTCACAGCATACATTTTGTCATGGCATGAAAAGCACAGGTGTATTATGTAACATTAATGATCCTGATGTTCCTTGCTCTTTGCCTTTGAATCCGCCTTCTCCACAGAGTTAACTGATTCTTGTCTGACAAGGCAAGTGTGTTCTGGCTCAGTGGAAAAATATATCGTCAGTGTCATTAGGTAGCTGGTTACGGTAAACACTCTCTGAGAGTCATCTTTTCTGTGCAGAAATTATTTGGGAAAACTTTAAAACGCCAAAAAATGTGAAAACAGGAAGTATACAACCTTTGCAAACTATGAACCTACAGATGTAGCTAGAGTGAAACACAGTTAACGAATAGTGTATATTTTTGTCACTGCTTTTCATCAAAACTGCTATCGTAAGTGTACTGTCGTCCTCGTCTTTGCTCATTAAAATAAAAACAGCTCGAATTTGTGTAAATGGGTGCAGAGCATGCTCAGTAGTGTGAACCATAGGCAGTAGCATGTAGGGGCCTCAGACGGAAGAATGCAGTTGGACCCTTCTCTAAAATATTTTTTTGCTCACTGTGCGCTGCTATATTGCTGTGTCAAGTGTGTTTATGTAGACAAACTTGGGCTTGACAGATCTCAACTCCGACTTGAATGACAGTTGTACTTTTATATGTAGGAGGTATTTTCTTTTCCGAGTTCCGAGTATAGTGGATTGCAACATTAGCACAGCTTTGTTTTAACCTCATGGACTATTCCATTCTAAGCAACAGTATTTTCTTTACAACAGTCACTATATAATCTATATATGCTTTCTACAAGTTTACGCTTGTTGAACAGATGTATTGATTAAGCATTGGCTATTTTCTCATAAAGGTTTTATTGAATTTACATTAACAAGCATAGTTGTTGTCAACTCAAATAATCTTGGAGTTATCTTCACTTCACCTTGTTCACTTCACCACCTCCACCGCAGCCCTTCTGCTCTGAAGTTCGCTGTCTTCACTCTGTGTGTATGTTTGAGTCAGAGCTCACAAAAAGCAGGATTTCAATGATTTCAACATGGATTTGTTGTTCAGAATGTAACGTTGGAAAATCATGTTAGTAGGGTGCGTCAATCATGAGTTCACTGCGTCCTTTCAGATTTTAATCCGTGAGAGACACAGGACTCGCACCTGTCCACATCACTGAAGATTCTAGCATACTTGTAGCCGGTAACTATGACAACGCTGACACAAATACTACTTTGGGGACTTGATCCTGGAGCCATTGGCTGTATGGACAGTAGCTGGATTTGTGGTGCGTTCAAACACAATAAATTGTATGTGTTTCATGAACATGCTTTATAAACAGTGTAAAACAGTTATAAGCGATTTCACTCTATATAAAACAATGAATAGATTTTCAAAATCTGAACAGAAAAGCCGTTCCCTCCCGACTTTTACTCCCAGAACAGCATTCCTGTGCATTTCCCCCTATTTCCACCACTAGTTACAGCTGGATCTTTAGGAAGAGACACTAAGGCAGAGAACAGTAGCCCAGAGCCCATGTTAAAGAGTTATTTTGGGAGACGGCTTCTTTTTTATGAGGCTGACAGATAACTTTCAGAATTGTCATTATCCATTTAGGCAGTACAATTGAAAAAAACCAAATCAATTCAAAAACCATCCAAAAGGAAACATCCCGCCAATGATGACTGCAGCCAATCTCTCTGAAGTGTCAGTGCTCAGTGGACGCATAGGCCAAGTTTCTCAGTCACACTTCTTTTCTCTGCTCAACTATTTTGTATGTTTTTGCCCAGCAAGTAGGCATTTCTATATATCTCTCTATATATTTAATAGTGATTTCACGTGTAATCACAGTGAAAACTGTAAATATGTATGTATAATATAATAATACACACTATATAATGCAGTATATCCATATGAAAATAAATTTTTACTATTACTGATAATGTTGTCACGCCAAAGCTCCTGGGTCTCTTTAAGAGGAGGTACCAGTAGAGACATAGAATCCCAGCCTGTAACTAACTAAGTGAGTTAAACTTAAATTTGAGATCTGGCAGCTTGAAAAGGATGTATAGGAATCTACATAGGTCCCTATCTATAGATAGTGATCTTTCACTCTGCCCTAAAATGAATAATCAGTTTACATCTCTGGAAAAGTACACATTAGATGAACCCTAGGGACTTGTATCACTGGAACCAAATTTTGCCTCATGGCATTATTTATGTACAATGAATAAATAGGTACAGATATAAACACTAACATCATAACGCTATGAGCTGGATGCATTTATAAATTATTACATGTATCTCATTGTGAAAGCATGTGTTGCCTTCACCCTACTGTAAGAATGAGTAGCAACACTGACTCACCTGTCTTAGTCCATGGGTATGTGCACTCTCCACAGCTCTCCAGCACTATAAATGAGATTATTGTATCCTCTGACATAGTTTTGACCTTCTGACTACTCCCTGGAAAAGCAGGCAGATACGAATGCTGAAGTAAAATAAAAAACTATGATAAAAAAAATTTAGCCTTCTAATCAAAATGAAAATGTGTGAGTACATGCATATCTTTTATTAACAGTATGTGGATTATGCCATTTTATCTTTATTTTCTTGCTTATCCTTCCTGTAATTGTAAGATGGACACCGTGGCCCAAGTTACATCTCGTCACTGAACATTAGGAACAACATTCATTCACATGCTCAGTTCCAGCTTTTGTTTACAACATTTATCTGACTTTTCGGAGCAAAGCAAACAATTCCTCCCTCATTAATGTCAGCAGTGGCTGAGCCTATTATTTCCCATAAGTCAGGTTAAGCCATTTATTGCCCTGAATGATAATGTAGACATTAGTGGCCTTTGATTGAATGTTTCACTGTTGTTCGGTTTAGAGGTGCATGTGCACATGAGAAATGACTCCCCTAAAAACCCCAAAGCAGTCACCTACGACATGATTTCACTCTCTGCCATGAAAATAAATCTTTACCCTTGACAGCCACATAATTAATAGTGATGTGCAGCAGGTCCATTTCAACGGACCCACTTAATCTAATTTTGTTTCCACTCCGCGATTTGTAAATTACTGCAAAATGATGCACCATTTACCACTGTCTCTGCCTGTGACAATGGCCATTTTTCTTTCTGTGTAATTCTCTCTTAGCTGGGGATTTTAAAAAAAGAAACACTCATCTCCTCTTCTCCCTCTCACTCTTCCTCCTCCTTCCTCTTCTTCTCCTTCTATTGCTGTCCAACTCCCTTATTCCCCTCTCTGCTTTTTTCTCCCCAATTTAGCAGCATTCCAAGCTGCTGAGACCATCTAACACATTAGCTATTTTACAGCTTCCCCAGAACACATGAGCACTGATCTAAAATGTCACCACTACAAATGCCTCATCCACGTTCCATTATTTGCCACTAAATGTTAAGCGTTTATATTCACACAGTGTTGCATTGACATTTGAGAACAAGAATTGAGAGTGTGGCCTGGCGATTTGCTGCGCTATTACATATCATTTGTGGACATGCTAACAAATGACAATCACCCAGGTGTCCAAAGACCTTCCTTTTGTCCACTGTCCAGAGAACTGTCAGAGAGAAATACTTGATATGTTAGATATTGATGGAAAATGTCACTTTAAGGACTGACAGGGAAAAGGTTCCACCAGCCTCAGCAAACTGAAGACATTCAGTTCCAAATGTCACAAAAGAATATTCTGCTTAATAATCAGCCAAAGAAGCAAGACCATGGAAATGTTTACAATCTATTACTCAACATGGAGTTGCATAAATGTAAATTGCTCAGAGGGTGATTTTGCTGCATCGTTTTTGACTTGATAGTGCATTTCTGTTCAACACTGCACATAACATTCAATTTGGTTTGATGCTGACATTGTAAAAACTCTGTAAAGTGTTTTCACTTGAAAAATGAAAAGGCATAGATTTGGAATGATCACATTGTTTTCCACCATAGCTTCTAACCCCTTCTGTATATACTCATGGGGACTAAATTATAGGAACAGACGTCTTGTCCGTCCTGACATAACGCAAAAGTGTATGGCACTTAGCCAAAAATAAGTGAGGACTTCTGTAAGTCTTGCCTTCCTCTTTTCTGCGAGAAGTAATGAGGCGAAGCAAAATGTTTGAACAAACCTCTTGGCCCCAGGGAGAGGAGGGCCCTGACCTGACTATCGTTTACAATGTCAGCTAGGTGGACTGTCATTTTATACATGCCACAGAAGACTGATGGAGCCTGAAAAAAAAATACAATTAGCAGGCTCGTTGGACAGGGCAAGAGGCACCTATTTATTTAAAATGCTAGGTGACAGCTAGTAACTGCTGCCTTCCAATTCCTGATCTGTTCTGTGTGTGCGCACTTGTGTTTCTGTGTGTATAACGTATTTGGATCTGACCTTTATTATGGGAGCAAATTGAAACTGCCTTTGTGTACTTTAGTGGATAACTGTCTTCATCTTCAGGCAGAAGTGGCCATGCAGCCGGGAAGTATTCAATCCTGACATTAGGCTCCATAATAAACAATTATCTAAGCATAGGGGAAAGCAACTTCTGGGAGCGATAACTAGGGGTGAAGAAAACATTGACTGATTGATATCTTATCCAATGACGAAGAAAATCAGTTTATTTAAGAAGGCTATTCCCTGAGACAGTAAGGGAGAAAGCAAAAGTGAGAGCAAAAAAGACAAAAGACAGAAAATGAAGGATGGGGGTTACAGAGTGAGAGATGAGGAGAGAGACAGAGAGAGAGATTGAGAGAGAGGGACAAAGTGCAAGAGTGCAAAATGTGTTTCCAGTAAAACCATGGCCGCAGTGCGCAGATGAAAGCCATGTATCGATTGGTTAGAGAAAACTGTAAAACAAGGTCCTGCCAAGCTGTGTGGCTATTGTAAGCACGAGGAATGTTTGCCTGTTGTTTTGTTTTCAATGATTCTATTTCAGTGTGTCGAGCCAGTAGCCACACTGCCCTACTTTAGAGAGGAAAAGTATCTCAATAGAGCGCTGCCGTAGACGGGTCGGAGAGGCAAGCGTGTGTGTGGGAGTGGGCATTCACAGTAGAATGGCAATCGTACGATGTCTCTCAGGGACTGTGATGCGACCAAACAAGAGTCTGCTGAGGAAGGAAACTTGAAAGAAAAGCAAATTTGTTAGAGTTGAAATGAAAAGGACTGAGACTTACTCACTCACACTCAAACACCCCCTCCTGGCCTCCACCACCCACACACAAACACCTTGTAAACTCCAACACCCTTTCCACATCACAGGAAATAACTTAAAATGAGCCAATAATCACAGCTGACACTGAATTCATAAATGTTATGATTTACACCAAAACAGGATAACACATGATATAAAATATAAAATTATATATTTGTTTAACATGTGATATGATATAACAGTAAGCAGTTTGTGTAGCCCCTTTGTCTAGGTGCTTACATAAAACCTGGTATTTGAACAAGCAGCTGAATATGGTGTGAAGCTATGTAAAGAATTGACACTAAAATGTGGTACTTTTAAACAAGCAAACCGAGAATTAAATAAATTAAACTTAATTTAATTGTGCTAATGCTTTAAGTGGCACTGAGAAATATGTCTATATTTCTATAAAGTCGCTATGCATAGCTTTCTTCAAGTTAAATGTTATTTTTAGCCAACCTAGCAGCATGACTAAAATATCTCAACAGTTATGAAATGGGATGCCATAAAAAATAGTAGACATTGTCCCCAGAGGATGAATCCTGCTGACTGTGATACTATGACTTTTCATATGTCTAGCATGGTAAAAAACCTTTCACTTCCTGAAATATACCAACATTCACTGGGACAACTGGCACAAATTTTTTTAACAGAAAATCAGGTGCCTGTGGAGCCCATTTACCAACAACCAAAAATACAGCTAGTGCTCGTTCAAATGTATGTAATTGCTTGAAAGAAAATCAATGCCAGTGTCTAATTAGGAGTAGGGCTGTCCCCGACTAAGGATTGACAACGTCTAATCAGAACCGTCAAGTCCTGCCTATAGTCGACTGATCTGATAGTCGAATCAGGTGTGTTTTTGTGCGCGGTGATTGCGAGCGGGGGGGCAGGGGTTTACACACGGTAGCTCCACTTTAAACTTGAGAAGCTGCAGAGCTGCAATCTCTATTCATTCAACTTACACTGTAAATTTCCACCTAAACTGATGCTTTTTGAAGACCCTTTCTCTCTCTCTCTCTCTCTCTCTCTCTCTCTCTCTCTCTCTCTCTCTCTCTCTCGCCTGTCATTCACCAGTCTTGTGCAGAGTTTTACCATCACTGCTGCCGTCAACTACATTCACGTTGCGGTTCCCCGCGGATCTATTTCAAGTAGCTGGCTATTTAAAAACGGTAAAATATTCTTTATGTGGTTCATCAATGGTAATAAGGTCTCGCGAGGTGCGAACAACTCTGTGAAGCTAGGGATCGGTCTCTTCAGCAAATGTTCCTCCACTGCCACTGCACACATACACGCTATGCTTACACATGCGCACTGACGACCCAGGGTTAGGGTTACAATTTTGGATTTATTCATGCACTTCAAAAAAATTTATTGAAAGTTATATTCTTTTTACATGTTTATTTACAGCATTAAACATTGAAATGTATATTGTAATAGGCTGCATATTAACTTATTGGGCGAAAACTGGTAATTCTATGTAAAATCAGATGTTGAGCACCCCCATGTAGCCAAAATGGCATGATCCTTGTTTCCGCTGCGATGCTTCGACTGTGAGATTGACAGTCTAATCAGGCTCCGCCCATCGAATCTCCGACTATTCGGGGTCAGTCCTAATTAGGAGTTTGAGTTTTTGATGAGAAATCAAATATTTGTGTGATTCAACCTTTCAGAAAGCATAAAAAATTAATTATAAATTGATTATGCTTAGGTTCACCTGTGTTAAAAGACCTGTCAACTTGATAGGAAATTAAATCTAGCGTCTTGATGTTTGGTGGTGGGGCAACACTTTTGTTTGCATTTGGATATGGGCTCTGCCTTTAATGAATCACAACTGATCTAAGCAGCTTGAGTTAATGTACTATTACCATTCTCTATCCCAAATATTCAGAATGATTGACTCACAGAGATTGAAGTTATATTAACAGGCTGTTTTGCATGTCCCATGGTGCTCTTCTCACAGTGGGGCTCTTAATCCAGCCCTTTAGGTGTCTACTTATGTGCTTTTATGGATGATGGAGCCAACATTGAGCCCACGCCTGTGGCACCTACAGCCTTTGCCTTTTTCCATTTGCACTTCCTTCTTGGGTACAGCAATACACAATTTTCACACAAAAGCCTTATGTAATGACAGTGAGAGAGGTTTCTATTATTTATACAGGTGGAATGGTTATTTAAAAGCACCCAACCCCCTCCACGTTTTGGTCTCCTCAGTTGTTATCTCTCTTGTTTGTACCACCCCACCCACTATTTCTTTGCTGGTTGAATTTTTACAGATTTGGTGATCTGTGTGTTACACTGCATGTATGCAAGTGCATTTCCATGACAATGCTCAGAACAAAACAAGGAGCTCCTTGCATTTTAAGTAGGTCTGTGGCCATGCAGCCATCTCCTTAAATGAATATTTGCACAGTATTGATTAGCATTAAACCCACAGCAGTGTCTTTCACTTGCATGTGGCAGCCAGTGATCATCACTGGGGTGGGGGTGGGATGGAGTGGGATGGGGGGGGGGCAGAGGAGAGATGGGAAAAGCTGGGGGATGCAAGACAAGAAATGGAATGTAGGTTGAGTGGGTGGTGGCAAAAATATCAAAAAAAAATCTTTTCTCTCAACAGGGTATCCCTTAATAATCCACCCATTATCTTGTGTTTCTCTGCACACCATTTGGTCTCAGACCGCCATACTATGCAATCTGGCACTCATCAGTGTAGACAGCCAGATAGAGAGAAGAAGCAGCGAGGCTGGCAGAAGTGTAAGGGGTTGCGGTGGATGGTTGGCCGGGCACCTCACTGTAGGATACCAGAGAGATAATAATGTGTGGAGGCAAGCAGGAGCCATGTATGTCTTGAAAAAGAATAATTGCTACCCTTTCAAGAGCCATTTCTTAATTGGCCTGGCTGTTGTTGAGAGGAACTTGGAGATGAGACAAGTGAGAGACAGACTGAGGGAAAGAGAAGGAGAACGAAGGGAGAGGAAGAGACGGAGAGAGCACAGAGAGAGGCGAGAAAAAGTCTCGAGCACACAGCTCAGTGTGCGTGTGTGTGTGTGTGTTGTCGTGGGGATCGGTGTAGGTGTTGTTGAGTCTTCTCTGCCTTGTCTGCACCTCTGTTGCCCTGGGAGCAGTAGCCATGGAGCTGCTCCTCAACTAGGAGATATTTCACATAACGCAAGCACACGCACACACACACACACACACACACAAACAAACACTATTGCACACACAGAGTAAATGCAGGCAGATATACCTAGCTATATACATGCTCACAGACAAACAATCATAAATGCACATGGTTCAGGTGGCAAGTGGTAACATTTTTGACTCGCAACAAACATTTAGATTTAGATGTTTTCCCTCCACCACAATACATTCGTACCTCAGTAAGGAAGTGAGTTCATACTGTACTGTAATTTTTTTGGTCAGATTCTCTAGACTTGTTTCAAGTGGTTAAATGATGATTCATTGAGTCTTCAGACTCCCCAAAAACAGATTAAAATTTGAATCTTATTTGATTTTCAGTTTACAGGACACACTTATTGAAAAGGACAGGCTGTGTACCAGGCATCATTCTATTTTCAGGCCTTAGGGCAGCGATGCAAAGCACGTTAAATCCTATCATAAATAGATGACAAAACTAAAGGGGCAGCACTCTAAGCTGTGCTTTTTATGATCCATACCACAAACTAAACAATATATTTGCAGGGGGTTGATAGGATTGATAATCAATAATATTGACTAAACAATTACTAAGGAAGTGTGGCTATTTCTGGATTTCCAAATTAATTCCCTTTCTAGTTAACATTTTTAAAATATTACCTTGCAGTTGTTTTCAAGACCCCCCATTTAAATATTTAATTGCGCAATGTAGGACAGTGCTCAGAGCAAATAACCACCAGTACAAAACATTTTAGATGACTTCTTCTCTTTTGGGTCTCTGCTTCATTCTCCAAGCTAAGCAAAAGCCACCATCAGGTCTTTGCATGACACGTCAGAAAAAAGCAGAGCTACAGCAGCTTGCAGGCTCACTGCATGATCCCTTTGGACATGGTTAGGGTTAAGGTTTCAGTGGGCATGTATTTGTGTGGATATGTCTAACTTTGGACTTAGGATGAAGGCCCGAAGGATAGCACTGTTCTGTTAGGAAATATTAGCCAAAGTTAGAATTTCAGGTCTGCCAGTCGAAGGACTCCTTAATAGAAATATTATGTCAGAATTTTTAACATCTGCTAAAACTTTTTTTTTTTTCAGATTAATTTCTCAAATTATCTGAACCTCACCTGGATCCTATCCTAATCAGTGGACATTGGAAAGGTGACAGCTAATGAGGGGAGAGCAAGGAGGGATGATATGCAGCAGAGGTCCTATGCTGGACACTAACAGGTTACATTTCAATAGCTGATGAGCGTCTTTGACCCCAGAGCCACAAGGACAACCCACTACTTGAAAAGATTAGAGATGTATTCTGCTGAAAAAAATATTGTAAATAGTAAACACACTCTCTTCGTTCTCAGTGTTGTTGCAGTTCCTCTTATTTACCAACTGAAGTCAACACATTTTTTAGATCATGAAATTCTCCTCGCAAATGAATCAGAGCCATTAGGCTTGTAATATGCAACAAACTGCAGTTTTTCAGAATACAGTTTCTCATCAGCAACAGAGCCTATAGCAGGTGTTTAGAGAAATGAGGTCCCTTGTTTTTGCGGTCTTCAATATCAAACTGCAATTTAAGTGACCTGTTCATGAGATGGTTTTGGAAATTCAGTTATGCACTTTTGACATATATCTGTGTGTTGCCTATGGTGTTCTTCCCACTATTCAGTGGGCTTATTTAAAGCACTGTGAGTATTTATCTCTACTGTTTCTCTGATTGTGAAGCAGCTGCCTCAAGAGCAATGGAACAGGCACTTACAAATGTGCTTCATTAAACATCCAAAAGCTGTGAATGCTCTTTCTCAAACATAAATTATACACATTTGATTACCTGTATATGGAGTATCAAAAGGAACTTGTCAAGAGCTCTTATGAGGCTGCTTCAGACCTGAAAACCAATGATCAAAACAAGACAGGTAGAAATCCTCTTGAATGTAAAAGTAGAATGTTTCTCATCGCTATGTTCCTGCACAATTAAGATGTGCAGTATAGGCAAGGAACACAAGCATATTGTATTGCTAAATATATGCTGTCCACACAGGTGGAGCTTTTCAAGCTAAAGCTCATCCTCGGGCAGCATTGACCAGATAAAGGTATAAAACATATATATAAAAACATGCCATAGAAATAAAATCAAAATGGTACCAGCCATCTTCCCTCTTTCACAAGCATACACTTTTAAATTAAAATACTAATTGCACAAAAATGTATGTTGTTTAACAAATATTTTTCTTTCACAACATGTTTAATACAACATCGAAGCAGCATAAATAGACAACATCCTTTTTCACCTTTTGCCTCGCAGCTGACTTCATGAATCATAAACAGAACGCATGATTTAAAAATTGGCCCACAGAGAATGCAAAGCCTGTCGTGCAAGACGTAGCCTATGAAGAGCCATCTTTTTAGGACTCAAATCATTGCACAAGAATGCACATACACTGTTGCGGCTGTTGGTGTTCACTGCCTTAGCTTGACATCAGGTCAGCTTCCTTAAGTGTTAAGCCACTGTGTTATAGGTTGAAAGAGGAAGGACAGCAGGGGGGAGGGAGAAGTTGGAATCTACAGTATTTGCTATCATGGCCACACCTGAAGGGAAGTGATGACCTGGCTGTTTGTAGAGTGTGACTGTTTGTGTATATGTGTGTGTGTGTGTGTGTGTGTGTGTGTGTGTGTGTGTGTGTGTGTGTGTGTGTGTGTGTGTGTGTGTGTGTGTGCGAACGTGTGAGAAAGATATAAAAGGATAGGGGAAGAGCACCTATGGCTGGCATATTTATGTGTGTACTGTGCACTACATCCTGTGCTGTGTACGTGTAAGTTATTTTACTAACAGAGTTGTGGGGAAGGGGCTTGGATGAATTTCCGTATACAGGGTTGGTGAAGGAGAAAGAAAGGTTTTGATTCAGTGCCCACTGAGGTCCCATCAGATGTGGCTTAAAGGAATAAAGGATTCATTTGAAGGAGGGTGAGAAAGATTACATACAGTCCTCACATCTATCCAAATCCCTTCCAAATCCCTCTACATCACACTTATCAAGCCATGTGCAGTGCGGTATAGGAACTCTCATTGGTCTTATCAGAAGGCTACCATGTATCCTAGTTGTCTAGTGGAGGTGTAACTTCACACTTTAGATCATGCAATCAAGTCTGAGTGGGTTTCTGGGCTACACCCAATCTGTGCACCTCTTTCTGAAAATGCCAAACTTTAATCACAAAGGTACTTTCAACAAATGCCAGGATTGGTCATCCAGTCATTCCAGCACTTCATTATGAGGCAGGATTATGTTTAAAACAGAAATTCTTTTTCTGTTTTTGAATTCTTACAACATTCACAAGGAACACTTGTGAGTCACGTGTATTGGTAAGCACTGTAAAAACCCCGAGGCACAGCCATAAGCATTGTTTTCTGTCTTTAGGGCACTTCAGTACCCAATCTAAGTGCCCCATACTAATACACATCAGTACTGCACATCATATCACTGAGGCGCCTGCAAAGATCAGCAAGAAGTTAAACGTAGCTTGCATGCAGTATTTAGGTTTCAAAATTATCAGATAATGACATTTTGCAATCTTCACACTGTAAAAAAATCGATCAAAACATATGAGTAATTTTCTGTTCCTTTGTGTTACTTGGCTGGCTTATTTTCATTGTAAAAAATAATGCAGCCAATTGGTGGTTTCAGATCCATGGTAGTCAAGCTACTTGGCTTTGGCCGTGCACTTTTCATCAGCTCACCCACACTCCCTGGTCTCATTAATGCCATTTATTCTACATTGCACACTGATAATATGCCCCCCCCAAAAAGTTTAACTACTAATGTTACATCTACAAAGAGATTCCTAAAAGTCCTAATGAGATAAAGTTTAATGTGGGGATCACTTTGCAATTGGGAAAGTGGATAAATCTGCCAGAAAAGTCTACCTGTGTTTTAATATTTTTCTCAAAACCCACTTGCTGTGACCCAAAGGTAGAGTCCAAAAGATTGATTGACCACTGGCTATACAAATGGCAGTAAGGGCTGAGCCTCGTCTGGAACCACTGAAAGGATTTTATGTGGTATGTAAGATAATACTTTGTCTGAAATCCAGTTGAACACACATTTAAAATGCTTGAAGAAGAGCTCTGTAGCAGTTTCATGGCAAATTCAAATGACATATACAGGGGATTATGTGCAGTACAAATCAAACCTAATCTCTTTATTGGAATCTAGAAGTTTTTGAGTTGAAATTCCACTCTTAAGCACAGTGGATGTACAGAGATATATCTTCATCACTAACATCATACTGTCGACAATGTTGAAATGCTGTTGAAATAGTCTGTCTCTCAAGCTGTCTATCATTATTAGATTTATAGTTACTTAAGGAGAAAATATAGTGCTGAAAGTATTAGTCAATTAATTGATGTGTGTTGCTTGACAGAACAATTTTGATAATTGATAAATTGTTTCAGTCATTTATCAAGCAACAGTGCCAATCATTTTGATGTTTCCAGATTCTTAAATCTAAGAAGCAAATAGCAAAGAATTTTTTGTTTTAAATGACATAACTTTGGTTTGTGACTGTTGGTTGGACAAAACAAGCTATCTGAATATGTCACTTTGGCCTCTGTGAATGTCTGATGGCCACAATTAATAGATTTAGTGAGTCTCAAGCAGGGGCGGCTTGTTCATTAGGGCGACCGGGCGACGCACCGCCAAGCCGGGAAAGGCAGGAGATATTTTTTCTCACACTTTCTACCACACTGTTAGTTAGCTGTGACTGTTTTTGACAGACAGTTTGTCTCTGAATATCGCTGTCCAATCAGCATCAAGTCATGTTCCGTGGAGTCCCACCTCTTTTGGGTCGAATGGTTGTAAATCACCCAGATCTCTCTCATAGACTTTTATGTAAAGGCAGTTTTTTTTTAGCTGCGGCCGCTGCAATGCAATCTCTATGGTTTCCGGGAGGGCTCGCACTTACGTGTTTACGTCATGCCCCCAGCAGCATAGCTACGCTTCTGCCACCTGAAAATCACTCGTCAGTCCTCTAGCTTGTTGCTCTCACTACGACCAGCAGCTGTAGAAAATGTACGTTCAGGCTGAAAATTCAACCATGGTGTTGTGTCGGGAGATGCAGTGACTTTACCAGAGGTGAGTAAGACACAGTATAATAATACATGTAATTTTTTAAGCTATGAGGAGAGGAAAATTCCGCTAGCCACTAGGCTAATTTATGCTCCGTAAAATGCCAGAGGCTAAGCTAATAACTGTGACTGTAAAAAAATATTGATAGTTATTATTAATTGCCCCCCCTGAGAGATTTGGCAGGAGCCGCCACTGGTCTCAAGTAACTCATTACAGCGTTTGTGTTACAGTGAAATGTATCTGCAGTGGACATAATGAAGTATCTGGTTGAGATCAGACACACAGTTCATAATGCAATTTTAGCTGATTTATGGTTGACTTTTTATGACACTAATATAAAGCCACTTAAAACTTTTAACTGATGGTCCATCGAGTTCAAACACAGTGACAGACTCAGGATTTTGAAAGACTGTTGAACATGCTGTTGCCATGGCAAGCGAATAGCATAATGGAATAACTTGCACTTATACAATGGCTCCTTTGCTTTTTTAACCCACATGTATGAGTTGAGCATTGTTGCCTAATCCAATCAATGTCTCCTGCCTCTCAAGGTTGTTGTATCGTTGCAGATTTGTGCTTCCCATCCTATTCCTTTTCAACAGTCTCTGCAGCTGTGCAGTATTTATGTATTATTCACCCAGTCCTTTGAATAAGTCCATGTACTGTTCGCTCTCCAAGTCTAATCTACTCCTTTTTCTCTATCAAACTTTGCTGCACCACATTTTGCAAGTCACATGACCAAATTGTGTTAAGCTGGATTTACTACAGAAATGATAAACTACTGACCAATGATGAAAATCAGTCATTGCCATAATCCTTCTAATTTTATGCTTTGCAAGAGGTGTGCATAAAGGTTGTGTTTTCACAGCCATGGAGGCAGACAGGCAATCTGTGAAAAAAAAGGAGCGAGAGGAAAATCTCACCTCACCATGTAACCCAATAGAGCTTGGTGAAGAATGTGTCTCTGCTGAAATAAAAAAAAGGAATAAATAAATAAGCTCCTCATGAGTAATAATCCAGATGGTGGGGGGCTCGAATTGAAATATCACGCAGGAGGAATGGCGGAATATCTTTGCGTGGGTAAGGCAATGTATAGGGAGAAGAAACACCCACGTGTCATGGTCAAAATAAGGAAATCATTAGAGATGATGAGACTGAGCGTGAGCTAGGCAGGGTGCATTTTTTTAAAGGTCTGTAAAATTTACTGTTGTTTGAAAGGTCACTGTCTGGTGCTGGCAAGCAGCTGGGAGTTGTAAACGACCCTTCTTATCAAATGTTAATGCTGGCAGACCTCACGTCACATGCGCCAGCAGCAGGAATATGTCTTTGAGGTCCTGCAGGTTCCATGGAAACAAGTCATTTCATTTACATGCGGAAATGCGACCAGCTAATTGGTTTTCGTGGAACATCAAATGGCAGGATGGCTTTTTGTGGTGGGGGCCAAATGGAGGGCTCATGGGAGAGAAGGAAATGTAAGACCTCCCTAGGGTCTGTTGAATCAGTCTGTTTTCATCACCATATGTGTCACCTGTTTTGAGGGCAGTGGACTCAAGGCCAAAGAGGAGGGAAGAATATTTTGTGTCCCTGAGGGATGTTTGTTGTTTAGAGACAGTGCTATGTTTGCTTTGGGGCAAAATAAGGGTCACTTAAGGCATTAATGTTCACAAAGCGAACTCCTCACTGCTTCCTAAAGATGGTTCATTAAGGAAGCAAACATCAGTGGACATGAACCCAAGGAGTGAAATAAAAAGGGTGTAAAAAATGTATACATTTTAAAACTATATCCTTT
Source organism: Micropterus salmoides (assembly GCF_014851395.1). Lineage (NCBI taxonomy): Eukaryota > Metazoa > Chordata > Actinopteri > Centrarchiformes > Centrarchidae > Micropterus > Micropterus salmoides. The sequence continues at coordinate 20,702,590 of NW_024044237.1, forward strand.
AACAGGTGGATTGCCACTTTCTTTGTATTACCCTTTTTTCTTCTTAGAAATTGCATGCATGTAAAATTAATTAGCATTGATTTACAGATGTGTACTCTAGCTACCTTTTTGTGTGTGTGGTCACATAGAAATTAAAAATGCAAAACATAATTGTCTTCATATTATATTTAAATTCTCACCTGGCAGCTGCTAACTGCTGGCTAAATGTATTGAGGAGTCAGCGTGGGCCCACACTGACTCCCTAATAAATTCAGACAATGTGATTATTGATGTATGGCACGTCTCTGTTGTTAACATTTCCACGTAGATAGGGCCCATTATGATGTGTGTTAGGATGCCTCTGGACCAAGAGGAAGATGGCACTTACTGTCTGTTTACCACCTCAAGGCTGATAACATGATGTGACGGAAGCAGAGAAATTGATTTAATCTTCTACTGCGTGGCAATGAATGTTAATTTTCCTAGAAGATGTAATCTTTGCCATGATGGTTTGTTGTAGACATTAGTGTAAACCCTTCTGTTTGAGGGAATATGGCTGTTATAATTTCCCTTTTGTCCCAGCTGAATGGGAGATCAAATGATTTGTGATTACAGTGATATGGTGTTATTTTCAATCCAAAAATGCCGGAACCAGGAAATGTAGACAGCAAATCCTCCAGAATTATTCATAAATTTAATGATATGCCCACCACATGGCAATTTCAAGGGAGGGAAAATAAGACTTGCATATGAACCCCCATTTGTCCTTGAGAACTATTAATAAAAGTAAGTTCGTATTAATGGGGACAGAGAGAAAAAGAGAAACAAAACAAATATATGGCTAACACACTAAGGGCCCTCGGTTTTTGTATTTACGAGTGCCCTGGAGACACAATGCATACTAATCAACCAGGCGTGGCCTGAACTTGTGTCCGGAAAAAGTAACACTGTCAGTGGTAATTACACATGTAGAGTGGGGCTTGTCCAAACACAATTGAGATGTAAAACAAGGGGAGAAAGGCAAATCCGCCGGCTTCCTCTCTGCCCCCCCCCTCCGCGCTACACTGTTGTGTTGTGCAATGCAGTTACCCCCCACTCGTCTCCTCTGTATCTCTCTCCCTCTCTCTATCCTCTTTCTCTCCTCCTCAAGACTGCAGCCGCCCCATCAGTCTGAGAGGACAAAAAGTCACCGGTGAAAGAGATACTACACTTAACACTGCCCCCTGCTGTTTGGAAACAGGAAGGACAGCTCGGAGAGAAATGGAGAGATTGCAGAAGGACACCTCTCTTGATCCATCCAAACACCAACTTATTCATGAAATGTTTTATGAATACATACATCACATACTTTTAAAATGTCAGCCGCTCTACGTGATAAATATAGCCCTTCTAAGCTGTTAAATCCATCAATGCACCTAAAAAATAAAAATTGCCAGTCATGAGATGTTTATAAATTGATGGTTTAAAAATGACATTCATGTATTCTCAACTAGCTTGTGTACATGGATTCAGCGCTTCAGTTCAACACTTAAAAAATTATCTGTGAATTTACATTGCCCAGAGTGCAGCAGACAATGAGGAAAAGAGAGGGAACGGAGCGCAAATGTGAGAGAGAGATAGAAAAAGACAGGGAGAAGCAACTAAATGATTAAGGCAGACAAATATAGATTTTCTGTCTGCACTTCATTGTAATTGTACAGACATGGACCATCTCTTTGGTGTATAGGATGTAAATGAGCCTCAGGAAATCCTGTGTGTAGAATGTGTGTTGAGACTATGTGTTCGAGCCCTGAAAGACTGCATTCATGCTGCCTCCTTAAACAACCTTTACCGGACAACAGATAAAACAGGACGAGGTAAGAGTGGAGGGAGAGACAGAGTTGGAGAGTAAAAAGGAAGAAAAACAAGTAAATTCGCTGGCACAACATGCTGAAATTGGTGCTTCTCTCTATGTCCCCTTACCACCTTACTGCTATTCTCACCTCCATCCCAATACTAGCCCCTTCTTCCCCTCCACTCCCTCAATTGGTACTGTCCAGGAAAATAAACGATCTGCAAGTGCAGGCACAGCATGGTGCCAGAGTTAACTTAGCCAGAGTCGGAGAGATGTTTTAAATTGTATTCTCCAAAGGTCACGCTCCCCTTTCTCACAGTCTCTGCCTGTCACCTCAGCTTTGTGTGCGGAATCTGTGCCTATTGATCCGGCCTCCGACGAGCACGTCCTAGGCGGCAAGCTGCTCAAATCACAGCATGCTGGCGTGGGGAGGCTCCCACACTGTGCCCTGATCACAAAGCGTTTGATAACGGAAGGGAGGGTGAGAGGGCCCAAAGAGATAGGAGGGCTACATGGCAGAGAAAGAGGGATGAAATGGGATGAGATGACAGAGAGGAAATGGGGAAGTGGGCATTATCTTCAGTATGAACTACAAATTGTCTGCAGACGGAGAGAGAAGCCTCCCCCGGATGTGTGAATCTTTTTTTTCAGAGCTTTGAAAATCCAAATGCTCTATCCTCCCCTCCCCTCCCTTTTCTCCCTTGTTAAACCAAGGCCAAATCACAAGCTCCCATGTGTAATTTCTCAACAATGCTTCTGGCCGTCTGGCTTGATGGCTCAATGTTCCCTGTATGACATGTACTGCCTCAAAGGGAGGTCTGCGCTTTTATTCAGCTCAAACTTGATACCAAAGCTGTTCAAACACCAAGGCTTTTCTTATAAATACTGAATAAAGAGTGTGTGTGTGTATGCCTGTGTTTGTGTGTGTTACAGAGAGACAGAGGTAAAACGATGACTCAAAATGTATTGCATTCAAAGCAGCATTTTATTCAGTGACGTCCGTCATGTTTTTCCTTACTATTATCTGTCTTTTTCCCATTTTGTTTCTTGCATTCTTTCTGTTTTGCTTTCTGTCTCTGCTTGTCTGCCCCTTGCTTTTACATGCCCCCTACAAGTGCCATTGCTGAGAATGGATAACATTTTTGCTCAGCATGACAAATTAAAAAATCTATTAGAGCAAGAAAATGTCATCTTTATTTGCCATGGGACGATCAATAAAGTTGCTAGCGATCCATGTCTCTTTATCCGCAACTCTAGTGCTTCGTTTGGGGGACATCAATCTTGTTGCCCAGGATTTGCGTGGTCACTGTGGATCTTTACAAACAGCCACTTGGGATACAAATGGGCTGAGCAGTTGTTGAATTAGTGCCTTTGAGTTGCTGGCCTGACTGAAGACTCCTGTCTACTTGTGTGTGAATTAACAATTGATTGCTGCCTTATGTCGAACTCACAGACAGTGAGTGCCAAAGGATGGAATTCCTGAGTGTGCAGGAAGAATCACAAATGGATGTTTGATTATTAAAAGAAAAGAAGGGTTTTTTTTAAAAGCCTTTGGGCATGAACAGCTCTGCACATTTTAATTCAGGTCACACCGGGAGCAACAACATGCTTTTAATGGGACATTGGTTTAATTAGTTAAATTCATCCGTAACCAGTGGATTGCTTCCTACGGGCCTCTGACACAATATCCTCCCACACTCATCTCTTTCATGAGTGTCTGCTATCAGAAGCAGGATAATGAACTACCTCAACAACAACAGAACTGAACATTTAGCCTTGTTGTCATGCTGTATCACTGCTTAGGCAGCCCCACACTATGGCTATATGTAGAATTAACTTTTGACCTCTTTCTGATTTACACATAACATCATGAGAACATTCATCTTTCTGTTCAAAAGGGCATCCACAACAGTTCACATTCACAGTCCTAGAGCCTCGTGCATGGAGTTTACCGGAGCAGACAGTGTCAGGATTCCTTTGTACTTGCAACATAAGTAGGAGGAGTACACAATAAAATCAAGGTCACTTCAAGGTATTGTCTTTATTTCGGTCACCATATTTAGTCATTTTGAGCTATTGAAATCCAGGGACACTAAATTAAATTAAATTCAGATAACAATTTTTTATCTATTATCCCCAGAGATTAAGTGCAAAGTTTCTTTGTATTTCCATCAACATAACTTCATGAAAGTCAAAATTCTTAAATTTGTGAACATGCAATTAAAAAAACATTTCAACATCATAATTCCCTACCTAACAAGTGTAACAGCAGTTATTTTGTGCTTTTATAGCATTTTTCTTCTGATGTGTTTTTCACAATGCTGTTCGGATTAGTGCCTATTCACACTGCATAAGTCCAGCAATTGCAGTAAATCAGCAACCAGCACAATTGTGCAGAGTTTGGTTTGTTTTTGGGGGGAGGAGGTGAATGGGTCTCTGATGCTTGGAGGAATGAAATCATAGAGACAAGCGTCAACACTGCTCTCTAGTGCCACCATGTGGCGATATGAAATACAACCTCTCATGTCTGCTCATTGCAAAGGGAACATGATTAAAAACGCTCTTAACTGTAATTCATTCATTTTAATTCTCAACTAAAGGTCTTTAAGGATAAAGGGGTCTGGAGGCAAGTCCTGCATCAGTCTGGGCACAAGGGTAGACTAACTGTAGAGGTCCAGTCTATAATGGGTGAATGATCACTTACATTCATGCTGAAGCCTACACCTGACTTTTTTTGAAAAAATGGGGTTCAGCCCAGTCCTAACATAGAAGAACATGCAGAATCTTCTCAGGAGAGTACAAAAATCATTGATCAGTATGTGGATTAATTATTTAATACCCTTTAAACTATAGATTAACTTTGTCATTTTATTTAATTAAAAGATAATTATTTATTTTATAAAAGATTTTGCAGATTCAAGTAATATTCTAACTGTTTAATCCAATTTGACCTAATCAAGAATCAATTTTAACCTAATCTCTCTGAACTTTGTAGCCTTACAAATAATGGTAAAGATTTATTTCCACAGGTATTTATCCTTTTGACTTTGTCACTGTACTTGGCTGTAACTCATTGTAATCCAGGCTGCTGCAAAAGTGTGAGTAAAATTCAATAATGGCTTTTGATCCTTAGTTGTGTAGGAGTATAATCTATATTAAGCCAATCATGTGCAGTCATGAGTTAAGCCATGCTCCTTTTCTTATTGTTTATAGCAAATACTTTAAGTCACATTGAACCAGCATGAAGCTGGCCGGGGAAAGTGACTTGCGTACAAATGGACACGGCTCTGTCAGGCTCAGTTACTCACATAGAACCATATCTTCCTCATTTACAGATAACCTCTGTACTGTGGCAAGCAGGAAATCACAGAAATATATATATTTGAAGCTATAAGCTGCAAGCCAGATATCTTAACAACCTACAGCATCACCGTCTTCCTTCTAAACCCGCACAGTGTGCAGAGAGATAATCACTGCCGTAATGAGTCCCCAAATTAGGAGGGGAACAGCATGCCAGATTAGAGCAGAGCAGAGAGCCAACAAAGGGCTCTGGGAGAGGGGAAGCAGACTTGATGAAGGAGCAGCGGTGGAGGGATAGAGAGGGAAAAAGTCAGAGGGAGAAAGAGAGAAAGAAAGTGCTGGCAGATAGTTTTATTCCTTAATTACTCCCCTTGTTAACCCCTCTCAGCAACTCTATGTCTGGTTCGGGTGCAGGTCAGCACTACAAAGTGTCTGGATGAAGAGGCCAGGTACAGTTTAATCCCACTTCCCTGTGTATCTCTGCCTCTGCAATAGATTCCTTCCGCTGTCAGTTTCTCCTCCCGCTGTCTCTTCCCCAGATGAAACCTTTCCTGAACCACACAGCCCTTCGTTCTTGAAGATAATGATCACGGGAGAAAGACTTCAGGTTATTTGAATAGCAGTTGCCATCCGAAGTTCCCATTCTCCTCTGTGCAACCAAGGTATTTTGGGCTTTCAAATACTGTGGATATAGTGGAGCATACATTTTGTAAACTCAATCCATGACTCAGACTATTATTTCCACCTTCTGATAGCTGAAAATGAAACATTTCCAGACAAACAAATGTAAAGCAGCAGGACTGCACTAAAATCTGGGGTTAAATCTGAATGTGTTTCATTTGGTGTCTATATTTTGTCTGTCCTTTAAATACAGTCAAAAAAGGATCCCACTGTGAGAGGCTGACGCATCAACCCACTGCACCATGTGTTGCCTCTCAGTGTCATTGGGATGAAAATGTATTCAGTTCATATAACCACACTGCATTCAGTTTGTATACCATGTTGAGTCCAAGTGGAAAGCTCCTAGAAATGTTTTGTTTTTTTATGGAACAAATGTACACTGTGTCTGAGGCTTTTCTGATGGAGGATGTGATCAGAGATAAAAATGTTGTTATCAGTAAGATAGCACGATAAGGTGTGCACACACACACACACACACACACACACACTGGCCTTCCCACATTGAAGGACACCGTTCCTAAACACATCTAGTGGAAGGAAGATAACATGCTCTGCAGTATTTACACTGCTGTGAATGAGACTCATGTCCAAAGGTGTATTTTCAGCTATTACAGTAAATATAAAAAAAAAATGTTTTACACTGTCTGCATCATGTGAGATTTCACTTTGGTAAGTTTCATAATGTTACCTTTTTATGCACAAAATAGTAAACATCAGTACCTGCTGCTGAACAGCAGAATTATCGATCTGATTGACTAAACTAAAAAACAAAATGAGGATGCATGTGGAGGTAGAGCTGTTTGGACAGATACATTATGAGATAAATAGCCGTTTATATGCACCTGCTAAATAAACAATGATGTGTTGATGCTGGCTGACAAAAACCTGGCTGACAAATCTACCATCACAACTCACAAATGTCACACAGAGTGTCAGACCCATACAGTATGTACATACCAAGAGGCTCCAGAGGTCCAGTGGCTGTTCAGCTTGAGTTTAAAATGGGCAAGCTGAATGATCTAAGGAAGCTTATAACGGTTAGTACCAGACATGTCAATAGACACTCTCCAGGGATTTTGGCATGGTGCATTTTTATTTTTATTTTTTTGCATTAAAGCAATATACAGCCAGCCCATTCAGAAACCCAACTAGCCTTCACTGATGAGACATAGCGAAACAGTTAGACTTAGGCATGCCTTATTAGAACAGTGATAACAACTTGTCAAACCCAGAAGTGGATAGGCTAAAGCAGCGGTTTCACACCAGGTGAAAAGGTACTGGTTATTGTCCCACCGTCAGGATGTCTACATCTTGAAAGCACTGCTGAAATAGTCTGCTGAGAATAAATCTCCTTAAAGAGTACCACCTAGGTTTAGCAAATATAGTACCATTATAAAAAACCTTCTTAGGATTTTGTATGTATACTGTATATGCATTTGGAAGCAGTTATATTTAAACTACTTAGCGTGTACTTATACAAACATTAGACTTGAGATACAGAAATTGAAATTATATTTTTTATATGCAGCAAGAGTGACACACTTTTGAGTATAGTATAAGTAGTATTACCTGTAACACTACCAGTGTCCATTTGTACCTGGGCAATTGTGCTGTTTTGACTACTTAACCAGCATTTGTAATGCTTTAGCTTCCTGCAGAATGTTGCAGTGCAGAAATCTCTGACAGCTGAGCATTTTAAGGTAAAGGTTTGGTTCATTTTTTTTGCATTTAATGAAGTTCAGGTTGATTTACAGAGTAATAAAACAACAAAATGCTACATTTAAAAAAAATCTGTTAAATTTTCTAAAACAGTCCAGTTTTTGGGCCAGTAAAGATGCAAAAGGGGGACACTTCCTATTTGGCTTTACCACTTTTAGCAGTGGTTGAAGAAACTGCTGCACTGCACATTATTCAGTTTTAAACTTGAACCATGTTGTGGAACCATTTTCAAACCATAATGAGCACCCACAGTACATACAGCAGCCAGTAGGAGGAAGCACACGCTCTCCCTCCAAACTTCCTGACCTAGTTTCAACTCTGAGTGTCTAGGACATTTTGTTCTAGTCTCATCCATCGTTCCTCATTTTCTCACATGAGGTCAATCGTTTAAAGTTGCTTAAAGGGCGATAACTCAGGCGACTGAAGCCAAAGAAAGAGGCTTCCTTTTCCATGTAAACATTGGATCTGTGTCCACCGTTACTGTGCAATTAGAAGTTGAACAATTACTGGAGTTAAATAAAAAATCCACCTCATGTCCAGCAAGCAAAGCCATGAGTTGCATAGTGTTGTTTTGCATTGCCTCTTAGGTTATATAAATATGAATCAAATGTTTTCCTGTGCCCACTTTTTAAATGAATTTAAGCAGGATTCTGTATACTTTTCTATACTTAAAGGATTTGGGGCCCTTCAATTTTCCAGTAGCCCATGCTCATTTAGCAAAACAAGCCTATATCTATGCTTTCTGTGTATATATGATTGCACATAGGTGTGGGGGTGTATGTTTTGAGTGAGAGAGAAACAGACTCATGACAACACTCATGTGTGCTACTGGACTACATGATGTTCTCATAAAATAAGTAGATGCAGAAAACAGTGAGTGCAGACGCACGCACATACAGTGCTATTTGTTGTGTACACATTTGTTGAGGATACACTTGCACTGTATTGTCGCTGTACAGCTCAGTGCAGTGAAAGTAAATGGAGTCAAAGTTTGTAAAAGTTCAGCGCTAGGAGGATTATGTTACGTCAAAGCATTTAGTTGTGTGTATGTGCGCAGGTATCTTTATCAGTGCTGCTGATCAAACAGCAATAATGCACGAGTGGGATCATGTGGGTGTCTACGTGAAGAGGCGCTTGTGTGATGCGTACATGATTTAAAAACTGTCACTCTGATGTTCCTCGCTGGCCTGTGCTTGCAACTGAAGCGTCAAAAAGCACAGTCAGAAGTGATCATCTGGTTCTGCATATCAAAATGTTCTGTGTGTGTGTGTGTGTTTTCATTATTGGTTGTTTTACTTCTGTCTATTCACAAAGGCATCTATACAAGTATGGAAGAAACAAAATTTTGACCTACAGGTGCTTATACTGGGCATAACACTCCACAATTTCTTTTCTTCTTGTGGAGTTGATGTGTGAGCCTTACTGTAACAAACTACTTTTGAAACTAAAAATTTGAGGCCTGAATTTTAGTTTCAAAAGCTGATGCTAACAAATTTTTCATCACAGAGCAAAAGAGTCAGGGAAGAATCTTTGATGTAGCTGCTAACAAGCAGTAATAAAGGTTGGCATTGCCCAGGGAATGCTTCAGAATCAAGCAATTGTAGGTCATGTTTAATTCCACAACAGTAAATGGTGATGAAGACGAAGCTTTCAGCAGATGCCCATTTGGCAAATTTCCTCCCCAGGCTCAGTAAATCTCAGGCAGTATGTCTGTGCGGCACTAAAAGTGTCTCTATGATACCTACCAATAAGGCACCCAAAGCTGTCAGTAGACATATCCCACAGATGAACAAAATGTACAGAGCAGCTACCACTAAACCCATGAAAGGCCTTGCCAGTCAGCCAAAACAGCAGCCTTTGTTCACTGTATCACTAATCTTCGACAAACCGTTAGGATGAAGCACATTGTGCTTACCACCCTTGTGGTGACAATGCAGATTAGAGGCATAGAGGGAAATGAGCTGCAGGATGAAATGAACTAGTCTACATTAACAAAGCCAACTGACAAACCACATTTACACAGGAAAGTCAATGTGATTTTTTTAAATACCCCATGGAACATGTCTGCATGTGTTTCTGTGCTGATGTTTTTGTTTTGCACACATCTCACAGGACCGCAAACCAATACAATTGTGTAACAGTGGCAACAATAAATGGAGATCACTGCGCAGTCTTCGATCACCTTGAGGTTCATCATTGAAGGTGCGTGTGTCTCACTCACAGAAAACATGTCGCTTGCACGTTCGTCATCAACCTTTTTGTGGCTGCTCTGCAAAGTGAAAGCACTCATTTTCAGAACATGCTGTCCTTGATTGGTTTTTACAAAAGGAAGTGGCTGAAAACCACCTACACACACACACACACACACACACACATGCACCCCAGTCTTCATGTACAGAAAGACATTAACAATAGGATGTTGTGTATCAATTGAGAGTAAAAGGAATCTATGCTGTAAAGATTTTTATGTTTTCTGTTCAGTTCAGTTAATACTGGTTATACCAACAGACTTCCTCTGAGAAGTTATAAAACCCCTACTGAAAATATTTTTGTTTTCTCTGAAAAGAGACCAAGTATAACTTTATATTTGAATTAACCAGCCGGTACAATGAAACACTGCATGAACTCTCTATTTAGAAAGGTGGCTTAAGGATGAATAAATGCAACGGTGGTCAGTTCCAGGTACTTTATCATCATGTGAAACTGTGAAACAAACCTGGAGTTTAAACTGTGCAATGATGTAAAATTCCAAATATGAAGTAGTTACAAGTGACTGCATTGTGAATAGCTAAATTTGTTATTTTTTAAAGGGAAGTAGTGTCATAATCATGTATTAAATGCACAGTCCAAGGAAGGATAGAGTTTCACACTGAATGTATAACTGGCATCAAAAACATCCTGTTGCTATTCTGAAGCAGGGTGAGGAGGCATGCTCGAGAGTATACTGTACAGTAGCCTACATGTGGATGCATTTATTTGTGTGTACTTGTTTGGTTTGCCATGTTTTGTTTGAGTACGGCCTCAAGGTTGTTGATGTTGTTGTGTTTTTTCTCACACTAGGGCTGCAGCGTTGCCAACTTGACCTTAAATCACCTAGCCTCAAAAGAAGGAAAGAACGCTGTGCCAATTGCACCATCATCACACAAACCACAGCTCCTTGAAAAGCCAATGGGGAAAACATCAAGTTTTGCACTATCAGGGACTTCTTCAGCCTACCTCGGCTATGAATGGCCAATTTATTGTCAACTTCAAAACTACCATTCAGTGCTACCGTTATAATAGAGTTTGAAAATCTGGCTCAAACAATTCTTTTGTATTATGTGTTGAGAGCCCACCTTTACCACCCTTTCTGTGGCAGATGACTCAGAGGAAACTCACTTCCAAATTCAAATTGATTTATTTCTGTACAAGCTACTGTAACATATGGCTCAAGGACAATGGCAATTGGGCTTGAACTGATTCTACAGTAATATACAGCAAGACCAATTGATGCCAGTAATATATGAGCAGATGACTACTAAGTTTTAGAATTATGCTTAATGGAAAATTGGCACATTGGATTGCTAACTTTGTGCCAGCCTAGAATACAGGTAATATGACATTAGCAACTAAGCTTGTCATTAGAGCAAATATGTCAATATTCATATTTTCAAATGACTATAAAAATATCAATAAATGTCAAAATATAAGACTTTGTTGTGGCGTGTTGTGAGCTGTTTATTTAGGTATTGGCTCAATACATTGCGGCCTGTGATTTCGAGAGTGAAAAAGCAAATGATTTACTATAGTGAGCATATGTCCCTTCCCTTCTGGCGGACCACCATGGGACCTTACTTTGGAAAAAATATATAAGGTAGTCAATGGCAAGAGACAACAAATTTTTTGATCCCGTTTGAAGTGTGCTCTGAATTACACATGTGATGATGCTGGTCAGTGTGTAGTCAAGAAAGTCGCAGTTTGATGTAAAACTGTTGAAGTATAAGACTATGAAATTCAAAGAACACAAAAGTCGCGTATGTGACATTGTAACTTTTTCTCTCAATGACTGAAGCTAACTTGACTGACTATTCTGCGTGGAACATAGCTAAATTATCTAGCTAGCAGCAACCAAGCAATGAACTTTAGCTGGCATTACCGCGTTAACATGGTAGTGACGTTTTCACACAAAACTAAATGTAACTTTACTGTTTTACGACAAACTGCAACTTTCGTGACGGATAAAATTATCTTTTAAATTGACAAATATCATATGTGTAATTCAGGGCAGAGTTCAAACAGGATCCAAAAATAAGCTGTCTCTCGCCTTGACTACCACACATATTTTTTTACAAAATTAGGTTGCATGAGCCGGAAGCGGAAGCGAGAGACTTAGGCTGTCTTTACATGCATGTTGCCTTCTTTATGACACAGTAGTCTACTGATCAGCAGGCTACCAGGACAAACAGTACAGAATCCCATTTCATGTAAAGTCAGAATCAAATGGTGAGCTCAATGGTTTTAGAGTCAACAAACTTTCCCCAGGATGACCCAGCTTTGTTGTCGTGTTTTACTGCCCGTAAAGCAAATCTGCTTTGACTTAAAAAAAGATAAACCTAAAAAACAAGGCCAATATTGTAACTTTCGGTATATCAATTAATTGAGTGCTGCTCCCACAAAAACTGGAGGTTGTGTCCTCGATGAAGTTCTCTTGCTGGCCCTGATGCTTGGGCATAATGAGGAAATGAAATGAAGAAATGAGGTCCAACCAAATTAAATAACTAGAATACAGAATGCCTTAATTGATGTGCAGTTCATCTATCTGTCCAATTGTCAGAATGTGAACTATTTATCTAAATAGAACATCCACCATTCCCAGAAATGTTTTAAACAATTATAATCGTTGGAATAACAGGGAAATAATTTGTCTGGCACATTGTAGACTTAGCGGTAGTTACATACATATTTGATTTAAATTTGGAAATACATTTACATGTAATTATGTGTTCTGCATAACAAAAAATGAGTTTACTTAAATGGCTTAAAAACCTCCTTTAGGGACAATAATGTATCCTGCCACTGTCAACTTCTTCATTCATCCACTTGCACTGCATGTACTGTACTTTACATAAAGGGTCTTGATATGCATCGGCCCTCATGATGAATAGGAGTGTTTTTGCGGGTGTTAGGGGTGTAATCCCTGGTGGGCACTAACATAAAGTATGTAGTATGTGTCATGAAAATCCCACCTCCTAAGTGTGTGACAAAACTGGCAGTTCATCTCCACCCAATGTTTTTTTTTTATTTCTTTGTTTTTTTGTTTTTGTATTTTGGATGTCCACACTATTATCATCAGACAGCCATGTATTTCTATGTAGCAGTTTGTGCTGTTTCTGTGTATCTGTTCTTACTGTATGGTCTTTTACATCTGTGTTTAAGTTGCTGAAATCTGTGGTTGTTAGTAATCTCCCCCCCTTATTGTTAATGTTTATTGCTTTTGGGAGAATGACACAGACATAGTCCCACTGAGAAGTGAGAGTAAGGTAGAGAGAAAAGACAGACTTCAGTGAGACAGCAGACTCAGCTAAGAATGCACACACACACACACACACACACACACACACACACACACACACACTCACACACACACACACTGACTGGTGAATCATCCCAGTTTTCTCTAGAGCCAAGATGCAAATCTACCCAAACAGTGGTGGCACGCAAGCAGCAGCCGTCTGGGCATTGTGCCAGTCCGCGAAAGGGAGACACAGTGTGCTCGGGACAGGCGAGGTCACGCTGTTTTCCTACTCAGCAGGTTTAATAGGTGTGCATAAAACAATGAAGGGGCATGTGATGTGTGAAAAATGAAAACGATAAGAAGACGTAGGATCATATTGTGGATTGTATTGGGGCGTTTAAGTCCCGTGCAGCTGTGGTTTGTACAGTTTGTACACAGAAAAAGGAAGCAACATTGAAAGCAGAGGTTGCAGTGCAACTTGCTCTGTTAGAAAAGTGATTATTATGTTTCTTTACTTACCTTTTATAGTTACAGCAGTTTGTTTCCTGTAGCTCTCTGAGGCGAGACTCATATTGCAAATCTTTTAGATGCAGGGATTTGTAACTAAAACTAGTCAATGATGGAAGCTATGGACATCCAAGAAAGAAGAAAATTTGCTCCATTGACCATGTAAAAAACAAATCTGAGGACAGTGCACTGTATGAAAAGATATTGCAGGATAATTTGAGTAATGCAACTGCCAATGCCAACTGATGCACTTAGACTTGACATTCAGCACACTTATGCACTTAGGTGTCCTTTCACAGAGGAATGCATTTAGAATGTCTGGCTTTTTGTTCTCTGTGTCACATTTGAGCGCTCAGGCATGTTAGTTCTGTCCTCAGGTGACACCCTCTGTCGGCATGAACCAGGGTGCAATTAAAATATCTACCTCTAGGGGGCTCACTGATACAAGATTCCTCACTCATTGCTCTGCAGGAGAGGGCAACTGAGCACCTATAAAGTGACTCTAATGTTTATTTAACACCTAAATGGTAGAATGCTACATAGTTTAGACTGCCATAACACATTATTTAGCAAAATGCATGCTGTTGTAATTACCGTGCACTGCGATGTGAGCCAAATCAAATCAGAGCATCTCTATTCGGGTTGTGAGGGTTCAAGGTTATTCTTGTTCTGTCCTCTTTATCAGGGTTTGAAACCTGGGGTGCTACATGAATGCAGGCTACTACTACTGCATCTGTTAGATCAGGAAACCAGCCGTGATCTCAAGATTGAAGGATAAAGGTTAGAAAAGTGAAAGAAACCTCTCGCACATAACTGTTATGCTTGTGCTACTCAGTGGACAGCTAAAGGTGTAACTGTTGGCAGTTGTGCATAGTGTGCACACAAGCCTCGGGCCTCTAGAGGGCCCACTAATACTTCCTGCACTACCTGTGTCTCTGTAATGATGTTGCATCAGTGGAATTAGAGGTGAACTTCATGCCTACCACGTGGGAGGTTTAAACAATGTTTTTGCACAGTACAGTATATTAAAGCAGAAAATAAGATCTCTCTTAAAATGTGCCTGCATGTAGCACCAATCAAAAAACTTCCATCAGTGCCAGTGACAAATATGTTTCACACCTGTGGCCAAGGGCAGAAATCTGGCCGCAAATGGCCCTGGTGTGAATGTGTAGAACCGAATGAATGTCAAGCAAAGTGTTGCTGGCAAAAACTCGCATCCTGAATTGAGTTTTCCTGGATGTAAAAAGGTTGGAAAAACCTTTGGAAAGGCCCTTTGATGACATGAATGAGGTGTTAGAAAGCTGTGACATTTTGGGAACTTGTGTCTTCAGTGGAGCAGCCAAAATGACTTTTGCCTACATGTAATTACCACAGCCTCCTGCCCATATCCTGAAAAGCATAGTGCCAGATTACTGCATCTGCTTTATGTCTCTAACAGTCCTGTCTAGGTCAAGCTGACCATCCTCTGGATGACTGCAGCACACAGTTCTGGGAGACAGGAGACAGCAACAGAGAGATTTACAAATTGCAGAGAAAGAATATGCACATTTGAAGATGAGTGTGTGTGCTTGTGTTTTGTCAGTGCATGTGTGCAGACTACCCTGATTCCCGATTGATCAATAATGTTACAGCTCATGTAGCAACTTGGCCTGCATCTTCACAACAACTTACCACCAGCTGCCAGGAGCTCTTTAACTTGCATACAAACAAACACTGCCTGGCCGTGATTTTACAGCTCCCATATAAAGCTGCTTTTTTGGAACTGTAATCTTGGCCAATCTCTTTTAATTTGTTTGGCTTTTAGTGTTCCCATAAGAGACTCCTCTCCTTGGCAAACTAATCAGCCTCTGCTTGGAGCTTGATGGTGCCAAACTGCTTGAAGGAAACAGTTTTAGTTAGTACTACAGAATTTAAAGGCTTAACCTTTTCCCGAAACAAGTTTACACTTAAGACCTCAGAGGTGGATACAGTAAATTGTAACTGGAAAGCCCCATGGATTCACTTTCAGTTCAGCAGTATTGTTGGGATGTCATGTGACCACATTGGCTAACATCACATACACTTCCAGTTACTTTAAGTGAATGCAATTTATGCTTATAAGATTTGGGGGTATGAGGAGTGGTTGGCTTGTTTCAACAGGATAGACCACAAACTTCTTTTTCATGTGCCTACAAAGGTTATTTAGCAAATGCACCATACCATAATGTTACATCTCTCTGAACTGGTCATAAGAAGGAATGCAAGTGCTCACTGGGATAAGCATTGGCTCTTGTTCTTGACCAACATTGAAAAAAAGAGTGGATAAACGTAATACAAAATATGAAATAGATGTTGTATTATATACTTAAACATTTTTTTTCTGATCTCACAATTTTCACAACTTTTTTTTTTTTGCAGCACATAGCAGAAGCTCAAGATGGCTTCGATCTAATCTTTTTCAACGCGTTTCCTCACTCAGTTCAAAAGGTGCCACTCGCACAACTACAGACAGATCGCACACAGTGGGATCTCTTGCTGGAGGTATTTTCATCACAGGAAAGAGCCACCCTAAGGTTGGGCCCTTGGGCTGGGGTTGTTTCGCCACTGTTCTTGATTGCTGTCACAGATAGGGGAAGTTTGTGGTCACAGAAAACTTACCTCAGTGTCTCAGCGCCATACATCACATCAGCAGGGCGTGATGGGAGAACGCATTAAGATGCCACCTCACTGTCACGTGGTCCACTTCTGCATTTCCCCGAGGTATAAAATCAGGAGGAGTTATTCTTGTGCTCACAGCGCGCTTGTGCTGCAACTGAACAACAGGTTGAGTATGCATGTGATTGTGTGGCATTGCTTAGGATCTTGCAAATTAAGAAGTTTGTTAGCATGTTGTATCTAGAAGGAGTATACTTTATATATGTTTTATCACTACTTTGGCATTCAGACACAAGATGCTAAAAGAGTTGAAAAAAGCAATTTGTACTTTCACAACTGCTGTTGTTTTGTGAAAATCACGTTTCCTATAAAATATTGTGTCATTAACATGTAACATGCTGTGACATATTCATTGTTTTTTATAATTTTTTTATCATATAGTTTTTATATTGAGAATGAAACATTTTGTTTTATTCTATTTGTCTCCAGGAAAGAAGTTAGGGTCATTTTGTAAGAGAATGTAGCTGTATGAGATGAAAATCATACTTTACAGTGTATATCTTTGCATGGGTGTATATGTGTGGTGATACCAAGGGCAATGGGCGGCCCTCAAAAATACTACATGAACACAGAACAATAATTATCTGAGGAAAATTTAGGGCCCCTAAAATAATAATTTAGCCTCTTGGAATTTCAGAAATAAAATGATGGTGTGTTTGTCCATTCCTGTTTAGAAATTAAAAAAATTTTAAATTATTCAGGTAGCCTGCCATAACACACCCCTCAGTAAAGACTTTCAGTGGTTCAGTCCTAGATGCACTTACGTAAGATTCAGAAAGGAAACTAGTCTGTATTCGGAACTGCCTACTTCATTCTACCGACAAACGACATACTGTTTACTGCTTTTAGTATGCAGCATGAAGTTGTTAAATCGATTTATTTTGCAATATGCTGGGCCAGGCTTAACTGTTTTTGGTTTGGAATGCAGAAGTAAAAAATAGGAGGAATAGCTATAAATGTAATTACCACTTAAAAAAGAAACGTATTTAATCTTGTAATGAATGTATAGTTTTAATAATCCTACTACCTTTAACAAGGGTAGAACCAGGTTAAGGATGGGCGGCCATCTGCCTCGACCGGTTGGGGGTGAAGGAGAGAGAGAGGGAGAGAGAGAGAGAGAGAGAGAGAGAGAGAGCAGGAGAGGAATAGAGAGAAAAATAGAGGGATGTAAGGAGAGAGAGAGGGGAGGGAGGCAGCCTACACAATATACACACAGAGGTACAGACAGTGAAGGTGATGTTGCTATAGACTAAATGAAAAATGGTACAGATATTTATAATAGTGTTAATGGTAACAATCGTAATGTTAATGATTATAATAACAATAATAACAATAAGACTAGCAACAATAGTCGTTGCAGCAGAGGGTGTCGAGCAGGAACACGGGGGCAGCATTCCTGCATTCTGGGAGCGCAGTGCTCTGGTGGGGTAGTAAGGTACTATGAGCTCTTTAAGATAAGATGGTGCCTGACCATTAAGAGCTTTGTAGGTAAGAAGAATGATTTTAAATTCTATTCTGGATTTTACTGGAAGCCAATGCAAAGAAGCTAAAACAGGAGAAATGTGATCTCTTTTCCTGGTTCCTGTCAGAACACGTGCTGCAGCATTCTGGATCAGCTGAAGAGTCTTAATGGACTTTTTCGAGCAGCCTGATAATAAGGAATTGCAGTAATCCAGCCTAGAAGTAACAAATGCATGGACTAGTTTTTCTGCATCATTTTTAGACAGGATGTTCCTGATTTTCGCAATATTACGTAGGTGAAAAAAGGCGGTCCTTGAAATTTGCTTAATGTGGGACTTAAACGACATGTCCTGATCAAAGATAACTCCAAGATTCCTCACAGTGGTGCTGGAGGCCAAGGCGATGCCATCCAGGGAAACTATATCTTTAGATAATGCGTCACGGAGGTGCTTAGGCCCCAGAGCAATAACTTCAGTTTTATCTGAGTTTAACATGAGAAAATTACAGGTCATCCAGGTTTTAACATCCTGAAGGCACATTTGAAGTTTAGCTAACTGATGAGTTTCATCTGGCTTGATCGATAGATATAACTGAGTATCATCTGCATAACAATGAAAGCTTATGGAATGTTTCCTGATAATATTGCCTAAAGGAAGCATATATAAAGTGAAGAGGATTGGTCCGAGGACAGACCCTTGAGGAACTCCATGACTAACTTTGGCATGCATGGAGGACTCATCGTTAACATGTACAAACTGAAATCGATCTGATAAATAGGACTTAAACCAGCTTAGAGCGGTTCCTTTAATGCCAATGAAATATTCCAGTCTCTGCAATAGGATCTGATGGTCAATGGTATCAAATGCAGCACTAAGATCTAATAAAACCAGTACAGAGACAAGTCCTTTGTCTGATGCAATAAGGAGGTCATTAATAATTTTCACCAGTGCTGTCTCTGTGCTATGATGAGCTCTAAATCCTGACTGAAAATCCTCAAATAAACTATTGCTCTGTAGAAAGTCACACAGCTGTTTAGCAACTGCTTTCTCCAAAACCTTAGAGAGAAATGGAAGGTTAGATATAGGTCTATAGTTGGCTAAAACATCCGGATCAAGTTTGGGCTTTTTCAGAAGAGGTTTAATTACAGCTACTTTAAAATACTGTGGTACATAGCCTGTTGATAGAGATAGATTGATCATATCTAGTATAGAGGTGCTGACTAAGGGTAAAACATCTTTAAGCAGCCTAGTCGGGATGGGGTCTAAGAGGCAGGTTGATGGTTTAGATGAAGAAATTATTGAAGTTAGTTGGTAAAGATTGAGGGAAGCAAAACAGTCTAAACATGTATCTGGTTCTACAGCTGTTTCTAAGGTTCCTGAGTTAAGAGATAAGTCGGTGCCAGTTGAGGGCAGGTCTTGGTGAATTTTGTCTCTAATAGCTAGAATTTTATCATTAAAGAAGCTTATGAAATCGTAACTACTGAGAGCTATGGGAATACTTGGCTCAATAGAGCTGTGACTCTCTGTCAGCCTGGCTACAGTGCTGAAAAGAAACTTTGGGTTGTTCCTATTTTCCTCTATTAATGACGAGTAGTACGCTGCTCTAGCATTACGGAGGGCCTTCCTATAAGTTTTAAGACTATCTTGCCAAATTAAACGAGAATTTTCCACTTTGGTGGAACGCCAATTCCTCTCAAGTTTCCGCGATATTTGCTTTAATTTGCGAGTTTCAGTATCATACCATGGAGCTAACCGTCTTTGTTTTAGTATTTTCTTTTTTAGAGGGGCTACAGAGTCGAGTGTCATTCGCAGCGAGCCTGCAGCACTATCAACAAGATGATCGATTTGGGAGGGACTGAAACTAGCATAGGAACAGAGCACTCATAGTTCATCTTGGCCACCAGTGACGCAGGGGTGTTGCCGTCTGCCATTTTAACAGTTCCAGCACTTTGCACTGAGGGACACGACGTTGACTGGTCCAATGCATATTGGAGATTTTTTCTGAAACAGTGCGATATCCGGGTATTTTTGGCAGAAAGACATACAACATTGCAGATTTTTCTTTTGTTTTCATGTTGCATATTACACGCTACAGTTTTGCCATAAAAGAATGTGCTGTATATAGTGCGTCTGCTCAGCCATGTCGAACTAAAAACCAAAATCAGGGTGCCATAAATGGAAAGACAGGCAGAAAAGGGCTGGAAGGGAGAACAAAGGGTGACAATTTGTTACCCAAGAAAGGCTGGCTGGTTTAACCTAGAGCAATCCATGGAGTTGATGATAGAAAATGCCAGTCTTTGGGTTAAAAGTTAAACTCAAAACAAAAAACTAGTTATTATAATACAACAACAACAATGTGTTTAAAGTAGTGAAGTTAGATTTTCCCTTACTGTATAATCACAGTCCTGTCAATACATTACAGTATGCTACTTTCAATGACAATGGCATTGAGTTACATAAAGTAGTATCTCAGATATTATATATATTATTGTATAATAGTATACGATATACAAAATTATAGTGTTAGTATGCATAAGTAGTATGTGCAGGCTTGCTCAGTCAGTCATCAGAAGAGTATTCCTGCCTGCAAAGATAAATTTGTTTTTAATATGCAGGGTCATCAAACGGGTTTCGCAGGTGTGGTTTGTTACAGCAATGTAGCCGACATGGATGATCAATGGGGGCCCAGTATTGTATTCTTTATGGGGTTCAAAATCTCTGGCACCACCCCTGGATGTGGGCATGAATGCCTACTATATGTCAATGAATATGTCACAGCATGTTACATGTTAATGTTGTTTGTGAAAGTAAACTCTGCATCCTGAATGCCCAGTATACTCCTTCTAGATACAACATGCTAACAAACTTCTTAATTTGCAAGATATACTCCCTTGTCTGTTTTATTATTTATTTAATTCTGTATTGATTTGACAGCGGGCCGGACAGGGGGGCAGAAATGAGGATGGGGGGCACGAACACCACACAAATAGACACCACAGAGAAATCAACAACACCTGGGAGAGAACAGGGATGGGCGGCTTGGGGAGGAGAAAAAAAAACAAAAACAAAAAAACAAAGAGACCAGCTGAACAATAGCAATAAACAGCTGACATAAGAAAACAACTGAGGGAGGATAAAAAGGAGAAACACTCAAGCAAAATAAATAAATAACACAGCACAGCCATGAGAGCTGGAATAATAACAAAAAACTAAACGATAAGCATAAAGAATAGTTCTACCTGTTGACAACCATAGATAAACTAAATTTGTTTGTGTGTGACTATGTGTGAGTGTCTGTGTGTGGGTGTATGTATGTGTATCTGTATGCCTACTTCTATACCTATGATTATATTTATGTATTTCTGTCCGTTCCTGTACTTTAATATACATTATATTTGCTGCCTGCATGTCCCTAAATACTAATACAACGTGATGCCTTCAAAATTGTAAATGCAAAACGGTCATTAAACTCTTGAGTCCGACCAAAGACATGAGTGCTAAAGCAGAATTTTCAGATCAAAACTTCCCTTCTCTGATTTTTCTCCTCCCTAAAGATTGCAGGGAGAATGAGATCGCTTTCATTTACTATTACTTCACAGCACTGAATCCCCAAGAGCCCAATATAGACTTCTGCATAAAGAAACCTTAGTTGTATAACTTTGTTTTTAACCACTGCCTTTGTGCCAGAACAACCATTGGGGAAGTGAAAAGGCTATAATTTGGCAGGCAGTTGGCATCCAGTTCAAAAAAACACGCTTCATGTTTTGTGTAACAGTTTACTATAAAACAGCACAGACCAAACATGAAAAGATTTGATTATGATATAAAAGATTATGAGCAGTGAGGTAGCTCTTTCATTTTGCTACAACCTATTTGGATAACACCTTGCACTAACTAAATAAGAAAATATAGTAAATGAACAGATATGCTGGCACTGTTTCATAACATGCAAGTGACTGAAATGAACCGTTCAGAAAACTGTAAAATGTATATTTTTTATTGTTTTTGTTCATGTGAAAGGCCACCACAATCCTCCAAAGCATGCATGCACACGCCACAAAGGGAATGAAAAGAATTAATTAATTTGTAACATTGTACTGGGGCATTATGCATTGTTACTTTTTAAAAATGTGTACAGGGTCACAGCACACCCCCCACATGTACATATACACACACACTCACACACAGTAAAGGATTTTTTAGTGGGTCATGGTGCTCACAGACATAAGTAAATAGGAAAACACTTGCATGTGTTCCATGTAATTGTATATAATCTCAGCTCAAGCATTTCTGTATTGCCATACCTGTGAAGCCGGCCTGAAAGGTCATCACCTCAGGATTACCACTACCTGAGCTGGACGTCGGCTTGCCCTGTTGTGATCTCAGCTGGGATAGCAGATGAACCATGCCGCACAAAAACCCACACACAGGGTCACATATGCACATACTGTACAGTAGGCTATATAAGGACACAAACATGCAAATATAACATATAAGTACTCTTATTCCTCCTCTATTGAGGTTTGCAGACTTAAAAATATTCAGGATGAAAATAGGTTGTGTGACCTGTGTGAGTTCTTACTGCATTGTACATACTACTAGTCACTGTTTCCGCAAATCTTGGAAAAGAAGGCAAGATTAACTATTAATTAATCTTAATTATCGTTAGCTTTACTTCTCTTTAAGTTTCAATAGCTTCTATTTCATTGATTAGATTTTTGAAGTTTTCTGAAGACAGTCTGAAAATCTTTTTTTGGTATTTTTGTTGTCATTTACAAATGTGTGAACTGCATTCTGGACCTGGTTCATAGTAATTTGTGTTGTTTCGTAAGCCTGAGCAGGCTGTGCATATGTGTGTGCTCCACTGTGTGCAGACTGCCAATCTTCTGGAATCTGCAACTCCAAAACACGCACTTCATACACAAACAAACCTTGTCCTCACCTGCAGCTGCACCGGTCTTGACTGGCTGTAACTGTCACATCAGCGGCTGTGACGCGCTCCAGGGAGACACCATTAATTGGCATATGTTTTTTCACCTGTCTGGGGGCGTTATGTAACTTCAGCAAACCAGCAACAAGGTCACAACTTCTCACGTGGGTGCAAACATTAGTCCCTAACCTGCTGTTAGCAAGACAGGCCTGCTGGTGAGATTATGAAACAGTTTCTTTGTGTTTGTGGTTCATTTATAAAGGTGTAATTGGATGTTGAAGTGCTAACATTACAACATTGTAAAGCCAGATAAGTGTATTTGCATGTGTTTTTATGTGTATACAGTAGATGCACACATGCACATCAATCTTCTCTGTCTAAAATGTGCACCTGGTGGTCCTCAAACGAGTGTCCTCTGTCCTTCAGATGTAAGTACACTGCAGAGTCTTGACCTGAGGAGTTGGCCCTTCTGTGTTGAGCCATGCATTTGTGTAGTGGTTTTTTAGTCTCCCCAATATACAGGTCTGTGCATTCCTCACTGCATTGGACCGCATACACTAGATTGCTTTTTTTGTTTGAAAGTGAATTTCTTTGAAACATTTACGTTACGTCCACTGTGTTTGCCTAATGTACTGTGCTGTGCTTCCCATTTATATGTGAAATCTCTAATAGGTCATGCCTGCATTTGAGACGTGCATTTGACCTACTTCGTAGAAAACTGCCCCTGTGTCCTTAGATTAAAATCATTTGCCATAATCTCTATACGCTCATCCATACCTGAGACTTTCTATTTATTTATTTAGGCCAAACTCAGGTTGAAAAGAAGACTTACCAAAGTTGCATTCATTCTGCAACTGCTGACTGGAATCTCAGCACATAGTTGTGCAAGGTACTGTGAATTATTTTCCCACACCCAGAAATCTGTTACAAAATAGTTGCCAACTTGAAAGTGACAATGCAGTTTACATGATATCCCTCTCCTATTGACTGAAACGGAAAAAATCATGAAACATCTTATGTCTGTTCAAATCATATCTTTATATTGTGTTTTTAGTTCAATTCAATGTCAGTAGTATTTATCAGTATTGTCTGCACCATCAGCTTCCAAACATAGTGAAATCTTAGGTAATGTTTCTGACTGAAGAGTGTTTTCAGAAAGACTCACTGAAGAGTGTTTAGTCAATTGTGAAATGTCATGTCATTACACCCAGAGAACAGACCACTGACTCTGCAGCAGTGTCTGCTCCATGTGGACTGGCTCAAGCCTCTGTGCACGTGAAAAAGCCTGCACATAACGCCTCAATGGCTCTTGCACTTTCTGCCTTCTCTGTTCTAAAGTAACTGTTATCAGTAACAAAGTAAAATCAGTTTGCTAATACATTCAGCAGCCATTTCTTACATCAGCCATCAGCCAGTCAGGTTTTCTGCCCTACTATCAGAAAGGTTTTTCAATAAATACATGAAATTTATTGTAAATACATCCTTTTTTTGAAATGTGGTAAGATATCCCAGAGTCTTCTCCACAATTTAATAGATACAGTCAGCCAAATTGGCTTCAGGAGCCATACTAACCTTGAAATAAGTTAATTAATTTGAGTACACAGTTAGTGCCACATCAGTTTTCAAAAGCCCAAGTCAGTCAGAATGTCCTTGTTATTCCCTCCTCCTTCCAAATCTTTCACTAATCTTTGAAATACACCCCTGACTCCCCTCTCTCTCCACTTCTGTCCCCTTCAACTAAGCACTTGTTTTGCAAATGTCCCTCTGCGGGAGGCGTTGGAAGGAGGCTGTGGGTTGTATCCAGTCATAAAGCATTGTGAATGGGTGAGCAGCTTGTACCAGACACATACAGGGTTGTTAGCTGTCTGGATCCCAGGCCTTAATCCGAGCGCTGGTAGGAGTTAATAAGGGTTTAGAGGCGGGAGACTGTGTCTTTAGGCAGAGCTTGGATGTCCTGGTAAGGTTGATGTGGCATTTAGGAATGTCCTTCTGCAGTCAAACACGTGTTTCTACAACTGCATGGGTATGCACATGCACCGCGAGCTGTGCAGCAGCAAACGCTAACGTCCATGGATACGTGTGTGTTTACTCAACTGCCAATACTGTGGCCACAGACAATACTTCAAGCTATCTTATCCCTCAGACTCACAACAAATTCACTTAAAAATGTTTTCTTTTGGTAAACAGGTGAAGTATACATGCAAAAACACCTTGAGGTTTCCTGATATAGATCATAATAGGCTCATTGAAGTTTATTCACATCCACCTCTTCCATTAAGTTTTCCTATGAGGTCACTATCATGCATCATCACTTTTAATTCATATTGCAGCCCCGACCCATCACATGCCTCCATCCTGAGTGAGGACCTCATAGAGAGGTGAGAAAAAGTTGGGTGTAGGTTTCCATGTTCCTACCCCCATGAAACTGTCCTGCCAGTAAATCTCTGGCGGGTGTAACCATCCTGCTTTAGGTATCCGATAACCCATCACTGAGGACAGGAAGTCAGGCTTCATCTCTGCCAGTATGCCAGTGTTCTAAAAGGTTTGGGCATAGCATTGGAAACAACTCATTCCTGAGTAATACCATGTTGTGCGCACAGATGCAAGCACTAACACAGTCAAACAAAGTACACCCCCCAAACACAACCACACACACACGTGCATGCACGGAGCAGCATGGTGCTACTAATCTGATCAACAGAAATATGGCTCACTGTATCTGCTCGACTCCCCAGGGCTTGGCTGGGAAATGCAGTGCGTCACGCACAGTTAGAAACCTTTGCATTTTTCTCCAGTGAAGGCTGGAGCACAAAATTCAGCCATAAAGCACAATATAAATATATATTTTGAGCTACCTGGTGGAAGACTCGTTCAAAATCTCAGGGATTTGCTTTCATGACATTTTTATGTTGGCCCTGAGAGATCAATGCACTGCAATTTAAGAGAACAAATGCAAATAGACAGAAATCAAGCAGAGGAAACATCTTCACTGATTTAACACATAACATATGTGCAGCACATAGAGAAAAGGCAACCAAATACAGGGGGAGACTAAAAAGTGATGCCCTCAGATTTTTTGCATATGTTTTTTATCTATTTGGAGCACATTTCAGTAGTTGAGGCGTTGTATCTAAATACTGCAAAATGGTGAGGATGATTATTCCCTTGTGTTTTGTTTATTTGCAATTGTTGTCGTAAGTTACAGTGCTTTGAGCTCTCAGGGCCACCGTACACTTTGGTCCAATAGAAAAACGTTCAAGACACTGATATTTCTGGATAGTTTGGGTGTTTCATGAAGGTTCAACAGCATTTAAATTTCTTGAAGTACACAAAACATAAATCCCTTTTTTTTGTTTTACATCAGCAAATATTTAGCTTCTCCAACTTTGTGTTGTTGGCCATGGATGAATATGTTGACGTAGATAGGATAAACTGTGCTCATTCCACTGCCTGGCTATTGTTGCTTCATGTCTTTAACACCTTATCATTCAGTTTGAGTGTTGATGATGGTTTTAAGCCTATGATATGGCCTAGTTCACAATAAAGACGATTGTCAAGTTATTAAGGTACTGTGTTTTGTACTGTAACTGTGCTTGTGCCCATCATGCCCCTCTGTAATCCAGTGTGTGTACAGTAGCTGCCTGATATTTATAATGCTATCAATAAATCTGTCCCATTCCAGGAAGTGAAAGGGCAGGGCTCACTTATTGTTTCCTGTTAGAAAGAACACTTGTTTCTTCTGTGCAGAGCTCAGTGGCATTAGAATATTATTACTGTGCTAATTTCTTGTGTTGGCTTAAAATATAACTACATAACATCAATATGTAGATGTATATTTATTTAAAAATTCTACAGATACTACATTCTAAATATATACAATTTTGTTCTATGTTTGTAATATATGCCTACACAGAGCATGTGTTCATTATCTCATTATTTAAAATCCATTGGAGTGTGTTGAAAAGTAATTGGCAGATTTGGATGTGAGCGTTTTTCCTTAAATGTCCTGTTGTTCCCTTTACCAGTGACAATTGATGCTGTATGTGAGACACTGGGATTTATACTGGAAGGACAGGGAGTCCAGACAGAGACTGAGTGAGAGAAAGAGAAAGAAATTTCATTGCATGCCGGGTTTTGCAACCATAATCATGAGTCAGTGTTACCTACTCAGGCTACACTGTTGAAACACACTGTTAGCTGAGAGATGAACTCATACCTAATTAAAGAAAAGACTTGGCATCCTCTCAGAGGATGTCACTCCCCTCAGGATGTACATTTTGTTCAGAAAAAGAAGCTTCATTGAGGTTTTCATGATCATTATGCACGTCACATGCTAAATGGTATGCAATCTGATGATTTGGAAGGTCAGCCTGGGAGACCACCCCCCAATCCCCCTTTTAATGTACCCAAAGGCTTTTTGTATTTTATCATCTTGTATCTATGTCTTGCTGCAAAAAACAATTATTCTTCTATAAAAGTTAAAAGTGAATGCCTTCAAGTTGTTCCTAGATAACTGTGCATTACCCGCTTATTTGGTTAGCTAGTGTATCATGTCCGAGTCTCACCTGAAGTTCAAAGCAGGTGGTGATCTTTTGTGTGAAAATCAACAAATGTACTGACATCAAGCAGACATTTCACATTGATGTACACTGATGTAACAATATGATCAGATTGAATGGCATTAAAGTGGAAAGGGCAAGTATCAGCTCATCGCCCACTGACATTTGAGTTTTATTTATTTTGAATTATAATATATCATCTTCTGTTAAACATTTTGTTCCTGTAGCCTCTTAAGTCACCAAATATAAGCCTCCTCTCGTACAAAGGCTATACAAAAGAACACAGGCAGAAAAACAGCACATCCACCACCCTATTTTGGTTGGATATAATAACCAGGCACAGCCTTGCTTCCCTGGAAGTCCACTATTAATCACACAAGAAATAGTTGCCACAGGAAACAGGCCTCACCCCCCTGGTAGAGCTCCAATACCATCTCTCTTTTTGGCTGAATTCACTCTCATTAGTCTTGATCTGCTGATTGCCGCACCCCAAAACTGGCACGGACGGACCCATCTCTGGTTCTGCACCTCAACCAGACATATTCCCAAAGAAGAACAAAAAAGAACATTGCATCAGCAGGGCGAGTTGAAACAATAGCTGCAGTAGCACTGGCACAGTCACGTTCATACTTCAAGAACAAGTCAGTCCTTACAAGGAAATCTTCCTACGTGTGTGTGTGTGTAGGTGTGTGTGTGTAGGTGTGTGTGTGTGTGAGTGTTTATATTGTTGAATTCACTGTCTGACCCGTCAGTATAAGGTTCCGGATGGCTGCTGAACAAGACTTTCTGCTCACCTGTGGTGCCTGTGTAGATACACGTACATGGGGGAACGCACACACACACACACACACACACACACCACAAAGCCATAGGAAATTGGCATGAATACAGACAACACATTCTCACTCCCAAGTCGTCAAATACGGCAGCCTGGTCAAAGGCTCTACGCTTTAAACAATGGTGCTCTACATACTTGCAGGGCTCAGCGGTCAAGTTAGTAAAATAAGTAAATTAGTTACGTAACTTAAGTTATTTAAGTAACGTACGTTGCATAACTTGAAAGTTAAAAAGAAGACAACGTTTCACTATTGGTTTCACACGGGAAACGAACAGCAGTCTAATGGGTAAAAGTCCATTGTTTGACTCATCCAACATCCCCAGCCTCCTTCCTATGCAAACTTTTGTCTCTCTTTATACTACGTCTCCTGACTCCGATGTAATCATAACATAACACTGGAGGGGCATCTCCAGTAGGGCTGAACGATTAATCGTTTTCAAATCAAAATTGCGATTTGAAAGAACGCGATTAACTCACACTTAAGTGTTTCAGCAGCGGAGCGTTTAGCCTACTCGTTATTAACGTGTTGTTAATTTGTCTTTTTGTGTGCTTTAACTACGGATAACAGCTCTCTGTGAGCCCGTTCCGTTCGGCTCTCTACATGCTAACGTTAAATATCCACATGGAGCATTTCAGAATAAGAGTGTTTTGCCTGTCTGATTTTGATGACTTGTTCAGATTTTGCTTATTTGTTCAGTTGTCCTTAATTTTTGTGCTTATACTATGGTTAAGTAAGCTACGTAGTTAAATAGTTTCTTTTTTTGTCTGTTTTAACTGTGTTTATTGTTGATGTACGATCAGAATTCTGCAAAGGGTGTTTTATTTTGAAAATCGACCAGATTCACAATGCCGTTCTGTGTCTGACTTCCTGCCTGGTTCATCTGCTCTGTGCTGCTTGACGCGGCTTCCGTCAAAAATAGACTGGCAGTGAATATTAAACTTAAGCAAAACTTCAATAAAATAAAAAAAATGCAAATGGTAATCTTAAGAAATGACTCTAGAAGGGAACCTACAGCTGCATAATTTGTAGTGTACAGCCACTGACCAGGCTGCCATATTTGATGCATTGAGAGTGAGAACGGGTTGATAGAGAATAGACTTATACAATATTCTAAAGAAATGCACATCCACACTCTTATCTACAGACAAGTGACTCCACAGAACCTTCGCTTAATGTTGGCACACAGACTTTGCCCACATAGTTTGGCACAGGACCAAAGGTGCCAGAGAGGATCCAATGACCTATTTACAGTCTGCAGTGGGCAACGTTAACTTTAGGTATCGCATGTTTATAACCTTGGAATCAGGCCAAACCACAAAAAAATTTATTTTAAAGAGTCAGAAATGCATGGAATTGGATTATTTAAATATCCAGTGCTTTGGGGATAGATCATGTAAACCATGCCATGTGGCCTCCATGCTGCAGGTCACCATCATCTAACCGAATTAACCAGAATACATTTAACTTAAGCATGATGGCTGAAGGCTCCATAAATCAAGGCTTCCCACTCAGAATAACCCCACTTAAGCCCATGCCATGTCTCCCACAGTGTTGTGTGTGTGTGTGTGTGTGTGTGTGTGTACTTCAATCTTAGATATTGCGTTCATTGCATTTGTTCCAAATTTGACACATTTGATGTGGGAAATGTGTTGGTGCCACCAAACCTGAGTTTCTCACTGTCTGATTAAACATTAACTTAGGCAATCCTCCCACTGAACGTATTAAAGACTTTCCTCATCTTGCGTAATTTAGATATTCTGGTATTTCTGCCTAAAAAGTTATGTGACACTGGGCTTGAGTCTGAGATTTCTGTTTGTCCCAAAGACATTCTGTTTCTTTTTGCCCTCCCTCTGTATGTGAAGTGGCTGTGTGGGTGTTTTCCACAGCCCTGTGACTGGTTTCCTGCCAGTGACCGTACTTTGAACCAGCAGCAGCTGGGGCGTGAGCACAGCCAAAGATAGATGGCTAGCTGAAGCAGAGAAGTGAAGACCATCCTCTTTCTCTCTCTCTCTCTCTCTCTTTCTCTGTTTGTTTCTGTCAGTCTCTCCCCCCTCACCCTTCCCTCTCTGCCTTCCTCTCCCCATTTCCCACGTCACTGAGAAAGCTCTAGCGAAAATGTACAAAATAAAGACAACGCCTTGCTTCTTACAGCAGGTTTTGCACTCTCAGAGCCACAGACCTGTGATGCCTCCCTGCAAAAACATTTTCTCTTGACCTAATTTCTTAGTTTTAAGCTGACCCAGACACTAATGAGGCATCGCCGTCAAAACTTGCCAATCATACATTTCAGAATTTCCTTTGAACTGCTCTCTAAAACATCCATGTTGTGTTTTTCTTTGCAAGGAGTGACTCACTGGTTCCGCAGACACTCAGCTTATGGACACACTCTTATATTTCCAAAGAGACGAAATGTTTTCAGCCAACAGGGTGGCCTCTGTATATAATGTTGGTGTTGGAAATGTTTGGATATTCTCTGCCCTGCCACTTTTTCCCTTCTTCCCTCTGTTCTGCCACCTCTTCATTCTTTGAAACTCTTCTTTAAGCAGAAAATAATTGCTAACATAGAGCGGAAGCATGAAAACTAATTTTAGAAGGTGTTATGTCATGTTTATACCTGTTTTTGTTTTGCTTCTACCCCTAAATAAATGGTCACTAATGAGCTACAGATTTCCTCTGTTCTTGCTGAGTCAGACACAGAGAGGGGTTGCAGCTATATACAACAGCATTTGACATATATTTAAGGAGTAGTTGAAGTGAATGCACATTCTTGAGCAATGGTTGTTTATCTGAGAATAATTATAGACAGGTTATACTGAAAGAATAGAGGTCCCACCAGTGAATCAAAGCCCTTTTGATCCAAGTGATAAAGGATGCACGTGGTGGATTCTCTGTTAAGAATCTGTGAGGCTCACTTTTAGGGAGCCAGTTGATTGTTAATCCTTCTGTTTGTAACTTTGACTTCAGCATAATTTAATATAACTTTAGAATCCGGGTTTATTTGTTCTTTTTATATTTAATAGGTAATCCAAAACCAGAAAATCAACATAAGAGAGGGGAGGTAGGGCTGTATCCATGGCAACATTATACTTACTGTTTCTTGCTAAAGTTTATCTGTTCACAAAAGTAAAACTTTCAACGTGATCCTTTTCAAAATACTTACATATTTATGTTCAAGCTCATATTCAATACATTAAGTCAAATAATATATAATACAGACATACATTATTAAATAAAATGAAATTTGATCTGTGGTCCATTTTTCATTTCATTTCCTATTTTTGACTTGAACATAAAATCCAAGTACGAAAAACAAGTCACTTTTCCATTGTGCGGTTTTGGATTTTGGAACAAGTCGAACACAGATTATCAACTAATGTGATTTTCTATTCTGCATGTGTGAAAATATGTGGAATAAGGTTACCTCAGTCCAGGACCCTTTCTCCCAGAGACATAACACACAAATTGGAAAAAATATGCCTTTGGGCCATCTTACTCTAACTGTTATTTTAGGATTTTTCATATTATAACATTATCCCTTAATCCCACTATTTAGCTCTTGCTTCAGTTGGTAGTTGTGGTGGTTTCTACAATCATCATTAACCTTGTTACTTATACAAGACTGTCCTGAATGCATATACATCAAACCAGATTTAAAAAAACAGCTTTCTTAAAATCTAGTTTCTATAAATACTCTGAACTTTGCTGTTTGTTTGGCATACATAAAAGTTAGCATTTCATAAACCAATTTCCTGCTACTAATGTAACTGATGACACAAATTGGTCACAATGTGGTAATCAAACCATTTTAGTCATTTTAGTCATCAGTCTGCCACTCCATCCATTCCATTCTTTGGGAAACATCTTTTCAGATGGATAGTGTGTTGTATGTGTGTGTATTCATCTTTAGTTATATAAGCATTTATATGTCTGCATGTGCATAATGTAGATTATTAGATAAATAAATGTATGTTATATACTGTACATTTCACTGATGCAGCAAATTACTTTGAGGAGTCCAAGCTTCACATGGAACTATCTGGATGCCAGTGATTGGCATTGATCCCAGGCAATCCATTTAGTGCATTTAGTGCTCTTTGTGGCATGGAATCAAATTGCTCAGCTAATTCAAAGCTAAGAGGAAGGACACTGCTTGTGGTGCTTAGATGTAAGACTTAAATTTAAAATGACTTTCATACATTACATTTCATTTACAACTTGATCGGGTGATTAACTGCACAGATAAGTGGACAATCAACTAATTCAATTAAGTATTTTATTCCCTTTTACTGACTGTGACATTTTCTTTGAATGAGTTAGTTAGTTAGTTAGTTTAGTTCAACCTAAAAAAATGCTTTGAAGTGAACTCTGGCCTACATGTGTACAAAATTAAAACAACATAGGTTTTTTAGGCTAACTTAAACACACGCAGTTGATAAGGGGTACGATAATTGAAACCATAAAGTGCTCTTTCCACATGAGCCAATTTTAGCACTCCCCCATTTTCTCAAGCAGAAAAATACCTAAGGGTATGCTTTCAGAGTGCGGGTGTGTCCCATCATGAGTGTGTGCATCCCCCTCCTCTAAAATAAGGGCGTTACCTCTGGCAAAGGATGTGAGTTAATGTGTTTGTTCATGAGTTGAAACATCCCCACCTGTGCTGGGGGGGGAGAAAAACAGCACTATTTATTTAGTGAAGCATCCATTCATGACTTTGGTAATGGGATTGGGACTGGTCCAGGTCTTGTTTTGGCTGCTAGCAACCATCTGTCAAGGGCCTGGATTTTACCTGCCAGGTTGTCATGTCAAGCAGGAACTCTGGAACCCTGGACTGGCTTCATAGAGTAGAGAAAGACACTAGTCATCTTGTTAAATGAAGCCAAAAGGGAGAAATAGGAGCATTTGGAAAATAAAGCACTTGGTCATATTTCACTGCCTGACTGGACTGGAATCAATAAGTCAGCCAGCCACAAGGGGAGAGTTAATTGAACTTTAAGCTTTCTTTAGTTAGTTGTAATGTAAGTATTAGTTCACTCTGTGAAATTGTTGTATTTAATATTCAATTGATATATATATATATATTATATGTAACT
The DNA here is from genome assembly GCF_014851395.1 of Micropterus salmoides. Lineage (NCBI taxonomy): Eukaryota > Metazoa > Chordata > Actinopteri > Centrarchiformes > Centrarchidae > Micropterus > Micropterus salmoides. The sequence continues at coordinate 20,735,676 of NW_024044237.1, forward strand.
AGTTGCAACTGTGTGTTATGTGTGCCTTTGCATGTATGTGTGCCCATGATGGCTTTAGTTAATCCTTTTATTGTATTTTCAGACACATGGAATTACAGAGTGTTGGGTTTGACCCACATTTTGAGTCATGGCTTGCCTCTTAAACACCCTGGCAGGTACAGCAGGTGACGTGAATCCCAGCTGGTGTCACTTCTAACATCTTTGTGCGGTTAATCTTCAGGCCCTAGCATCAGACCTCTTTAGGCTAACCGTGCTCTTGTCCAACTAGAGCATCAAAACCACTAGCCCTAAGTCATTTTTATTTTCCATGCTAAAAAAAGCACAATTATATGTGTCAGCCCACCGGTGGGATGATGAAAATTAGACCCCTGAAATAGAAGCACACAAGCTAGAGATTTGGCTGATAGCAGGGAAAAGTTGAGGTTGAGGCCAGGAAAGGGCCATATTGTCGAGGTGAGGTCATCACTGGAAAAAGAAATTATGGGGCCCCCAACCTTGGAACACTAATAATGGGTGTCTCAGCCCCTTCCTTTAGGAAAACAAACATCAACAGGGCTGTAGATGAGGAAGAGAAAAGGCTTCTTGTACCCATATGGCCCTTACTTTAATATTTCCCATTAATTACCCCTACCTCAATGTTTAAGAGTAAACAAACATGTAAGAACAATTTGTGCATTTGGTTTGCTTGCTATAGCTAGGGACAGCCAATTTGTTTGTCTATAACCAAATATATAGGGAAATTCCTTTGAGGGGCAGAGCAGCAAAGCAGAAACAAACTGCTTATCAAACAACATATGTTTAGGCTGACTGACTCACCTTGAACCGCTGCACCTCGAGTGACATTGAAATGGGTAATTTAGGTTGTGAGGGGTGTAGGAGGGTGAGTAGATGAATTACACTATTGTATCACCACCTCTGCATCAAGGGCTTCATTGACAACCAGTAGTGTTAATGTTAACACCAAATATAGAGGCGGTACGCGACGTAATGCACCCGCTTTAGAAACCCATGTGTGAGCTTACCACTATGACGGCAGGGTGGTATGACACGGTCAACAGCCAATCATTTTGCACAGATTCTTTTTTTCCTACCCAATATAGCCAATGGTGAAAGAAGGGAAGGGCTGTGAAAATGGTGATATCACTGTGCTGCTGTGTACTGTCTCAGCAGTTCTCACCAACACAGTCAATGGTTAAAGGAGGAACTATGTCGCCTCTGCATTTTCTCAAAAATAAGCATTTGATGGTAATGTGCCATTAAAGAGGCAAAATAGATTTTCTCATACAAGATGTGTCTAAAATAAAACAGCTACACACAAAGAACATTAAATTAATATTGTTCGGACTCATTTAATAATTTTTTATCAAGTGCCATCTGTGTTGCTTGCGGTTGCAGTTGCGAACGTCACACCATGTTCCCAAAGTACTGTTTTTCACATCACTTCCTCTTTTCACTTTATTGTTGATAACCATTAACTGTCGCCATAACAACCACGTAACAACGATGCCTAGAACAACAAAACACACAAAAAAAAAAAAACACATGATGGTGCAACTAGGGGAAATGTTCTAATTCTTCAGTCAATGTTCACATGAAAAGTGAAACTCCAACCGAACAGATGCATCCAAAGTAGCTTCCTACTCAGTTCTTTGTGTCTCTTCAAGAAACAATGGGCAGTTTCCACTTGATGTTTTTATAGGCCAGACAGCCCTCGCAGTTTTAAGTAGGAGAGGGGGGTGGCTGAGGGGGATTTTAGGTGGAAAGGCTGTCTGGGTCTGGCTCTCTTCCTGATGCTGAGTCAGACTGAGTGGGGGGGTTCCCCTGTCCACCATCCATGTTGTTGTTTTTCCCCCTTTACTTTTCTTCTGTCATTCTTCAACCATGTCATCATTACCCTTTCGTTTTCTATTTTTCCCCCTCCAATCCTCTGCTTTGGCTCAGAGGGCTCTAAGGTCTGTCCTTATAAGGCCTGGTAAGAGGTCTGGTGACAATAGGCCTGCTGCTGACACTCGCCTCTGTGCCCTGCCTCTCCCAGGGAGTCGAGCGGTAGGTGTTCCCAACGCTCCCGCTGAGAGACGCAGACACAGAAGACGGTAAACAGGAAGCAGATAAAAAAGCTCCTGAGCTCCCAGGGTTGACATCATCTGTTTTCCAACTCTTTTTCTAAGGTTAATTGTTAGGAGTTATTTCGTCTGTTACAGCACTCTGGAGGAAAGAGGAGGCTTGTTAAACAACAATAAATGTGTCCTTCAGCAGAATGTGCTCGGTGGTTTTCAACAGTGAATGTTTTTATTTTCTTTCTCTTGCTGTCTCTTTGTTTCTCTTTTTAGCCCATCAAGTTAACATCAGTAGAATATGTTCATATATATGCGGGCAGGAGAGACAATGCAGAATGCTGTGCTTAAGTTACCTAAGAGAAGGTATTACTTGCTGTTTCACTAAATGCGGAAAGGCAGTTGATATGTCTAAATTTTACCTAATGCCAATGTCTGAGAGATCCCCCAAATGTCCAGGCATGTTCAGGTTTCTCACTCTGGACTGGATGTTACCATTTTTGTCCAGCCTAGCTTTGCAAAGTTGCATTCCTGGGATTTTCATTATATGTTGAGGGGGAAAACTGTCTTGAAAATTCTTCCAGAATATTAACTCGCTTGCAGCTACATGTGTAAGAATAGTTTATCTCTCTCTATCTCTGCTACATCTCTTTTAGTTTCAGTTTACCTTGTTTGGAAGCCACACAAGTTACTAAGCACTGTCACAAAGAAAGTTTCTCTTTAGATGTGTGACTGATTTCACAGATTCACATTTTCACTTGTTTGTGATTTGTTAAGCCTTGTCATATGTTATTAAAAGAAAATGACTAAAAAATGAGTTGATTGACTTTTTATTGACTTTTTTATTTAACTTTTATCTAACCATGTAAGTCCCATTCAGATCGGAAACTTATTTTACTAGACAGACCTGGCCAGGACGGCATAGTCAAACCCATCTCTGTTGAACCAGACACACATGCCTACCATGTAATAAATATTGCGAGGCATCCCAGGTATCTAACTGTACAAGAGACCCTGGGAAATCCGTTGATTACCCTTAATTATCTTTCATCTGTTCCCTCAAGGTAGCATGGTGTGCTTAGCTATTTATTGTAATAAATAGAAAAGCCACCCGGAGTGCTGACCTTCTCAAATGGAAAGGAATGAACTAGTTGTGATGGCAGCAACATCTCAGACAGCTGGTGAAGGTAACCTTCAGCTTAAGGAATCTTCCAGTGGGACACCTTTACATTCCTGATAGAATTACTTTGTAATGTGAATACCATATTTTACCTGGCGATTGTCCCAATGATTGCCACAGTGATAACTTTCCAGAGCAGGAAAGCCCTTCATTATGTTATCATTAACCTCTGTTCTGTGTTTTGGCATCTGATAATGTGAGCCCTTAAACACATGAATCAATCCAACTGTACTTCCTGGATTTTATTTCATATCTCACTTGAGTTTTTAATCCTAGGGCTTTTTTCAGACTGAAAGCCCATTTATATTAGTGTGTGAGTTTGTGTATTATATAGTAATCTTCAGTGTTTGATACATCCGTCTATATCAGTAATGTTAAAATGTTAATTCTTGTGAATTATCATTTTGTCAAAGAGAATGTTTAATACAGCAGTAGGCTACTCACTGTAGTTTAAACAATAAGGTAGAAATGTAAACAAAACACATTTAGTAAGATGTAGTAGAGAGATGCAGAAATTACTAGAAAAGGCTGAGAGCAAAGAGGAGTGGGGCGCTCGAGAACGTCCTAGAAAACACACACACAAACAAATAGGAAAGTGGGGGGAAAAGAGAGACAGTGAGGTTTTGAGTTGAAGAGGGGCGGAGTTGTGGGAGTAAGATAAGTCTAAGAATGAGTGCCCTGAGAATTAGACTCAGGATGCCTAGCAGATATGATAAGAGGATGCTCCAGTCGCGTTTCACAGTAACAGAGCTGATTTCTTGGTGGTTGTGTGTCTTTTATTCTTTCTCAGAAACAATGGTACCTGCTTACATTTGCAAAGTAAATTCACACCACCCTGGATACACACAGTTGCCATGGAGCAGCATGGTGCTGTTGTTGTTGGTATTGGCAACCAGGCTTGGAGGGGGAGTACAACACAGGCTGTATGAGTCAAACAGACAGTGAGTCAGCTATTCTTCCCTGTGTACAGAATGACGATAGACAGTAAAGATGATGAAATGATTGCACCAGTGTTTATATTACTGTTTACATCAGAATTTCTACTGTGACATCTAGCTATAATTACCATAGTGACAAGATGTAATTACATTGTGGGGTTGTATGAAAACTGTTTCTATGAAGTATGAAGCCTGACATCAGCCTTACCATAGGACTTCATTATGCAACAAATCGTGTTGCCTAAACCCTCGTCACTTGCGTCTAAAAGTGACAAAATTACTGACATACCAAACAATCCAAGAGGTTTGAACAATACCATGTACCTCAGTGTTGTAGTGATGAGTTGATGAACTAGCAATCACACAAAAATAAACACTTAATGAAAGACTAACAAGCATAACACCTATGTACAGTACATGTCAGGCACCAGTGCTGGTAACAGGGTAAACAGTGCCAGATGGCACTGACAACACACTACCGCCATGGGCAGCAACCGGGACTGAGAACACTTAAAACAAAATGAGACATCACCAGGAAACAGGCTCTTAAACACATAGGTCAACTTGTCACACTGCGTTACTACTGCTGCAAAGCTGCATCCACAAGACATCCACAACACATGTTGCTTAGCTCGGCCAGGATGTGCCCACGTTTTCCACCAGTACTCTGTTCGGACTGTGTTTACTAAGGAGTAGCTGGAGTGCCACCATGCATCATGTAGCGATGAAGGCCATATGGTGTATCGCAACACTCACGACGCTGGTGCAATCACAACCTTGTGGTGTGCTACAGTATGTTCACGGTATCCTTTACATTGTTCCACTTCAGGGAAGCTAATTGGAGAATGTGGTCTGCTCAGGTCAGCCACAATGTGCTGACTTGCATAAGCTGCTATATAGTGAAAAAAAAGACATCACGTTGTCTAGTCAGAGGTGGAAGAAGCACTCTGATCTTTTAAGTAAAACTAGTTAAACTGCTGTTAAAAAATGCTCTGTTAAAAGTAAAAGTTCTGCATTCTGAACTGTACTTAAATAAAAGTACAAAAGTATTGGAATCAAAATGTACATAGTATAACAAAAGTACAAAAAGTGAACATACTCATTACGCAGAATGGCCAATTTCAGAATAATACACATTAAAATATAGGATTATAATTAGTGATCAATTAATGTATTCATCACTTTAATGTTGCAGCTGGTAACATTGGACCTAATTTCTTCTACATTATATACATTTTATATAATAATTTATTATTTTATAATTTATTTTTTGCTTTATATTTTGAATTATTCATCTGAATCTGCTAGTAACTAATGTTATGAAATAAATGGAATGGAGTAAAAAGTACAATATTTTCCTCTGGCGTAGAAGTATAAAGTAACATAAAATGGAAATAATCAAAGTATTAGTATCTCAGAATTGTAGATAAGTACAAATAAGTGTAAATATACTTAGTTACATTTCACCACTGTCGCTGGTAAACCCCAACAGAAATGTTTCATTTTGTCTTGCAGACCACAGAAGGGGAGTTACACAATATTGTATCTGTTGTATGTTGTTTGCATTTGCATGTCATATTCCATTTAAATCTTGGAGCTGTCTTTCTACTTGATTATGTCTTGGCGTTGTGTTTCTGTCATACACAACACAATATTGAATTTAGCGTCTCAGTCTTTACATTGGTCCTCATCGTGCTGCCCCTTTGCTAATACTGTTAGCATCAAAGGAGATAGTAGGTTTTACAAGTCCTTGAAAATGTAAATGATACAAAACTGTGCAAACAGGCATCTGTGATTGCTGCTTCTCTGCTTGAGTGGTTGTCATTACCTGATTACCCACCCATTCCTCCAAAACTAAAGGTACTGAAACTGCAACCTGTTTTACAAACCATGTATTTTTCTCGACCACATATAATCCTGTTGTGTGTTCAGTGCTAGATATTGACCTTGTGTGTTTACATTCCTATCAGTCAGACACAAACACACACACACACTCACTCAAGGCCATGCACTTTGAAAGCAACAAATAACTAATGGTAATGCAAATAGCAGGCACGCATATTCACGCTCATCTTACTGGAGCAGGTGTAGACTGTTTGGTTTATGCATCACTTAGATCGGTTGTCTGCTCACATACAAATGTAAAGTAATGTGACAACTTATATAAGGTGCTACATGAGAGAAGAAAACAGTGTAGTTGTGTGATCGCTGACTAATTCTTATCAGGACCAAACAGATACATGCTGGTGCCTGACAACATGAGGGTCAACTGATAAAAAGAGAGATATATTCTTAATTATTCCTGACACTGTTAACCTTCGCTGTTGGAGGTAAATGTTATATAAGATGTCTATGAAGATTCTCAGTCATCCAGGTCATAGTTATCCAACGAGGGTTAAAATGAAGGGCAACTGGACTTGGTTGAAGATACTGGAAGACGTTTCGTCCCTCATCCAAAGGACTTCTTCAGTTCTGACTGACTGGCGGGGAAACTCAGCTATTTAACCTCAGTGGGGTCGTTATCCCGGGTCATCGATACCGCTGGTTCGTTAGTGTTCCTGTTGCTGTGACGACAGTCGTTACAGTCGTTGAGACTACCTGTGGCCAAGACTGAACGACCATCGTTGGTATCTTCACCTGAGGCCAATAGGTTACGTTTGTGAGTTTCCTGGGAAGTGATGAAAGGACAGCATTGTAAGTGGGGGATAAGTGGTGGCGTAGACCCCCTCCTCTGTTCAATGACGGCTTCTCAACCCTGGTGTAGATGGCTTCCTTGACACCTCTTTCAAACCATCCATCTTCTCTGTCTAAAATGTGCACCTGGTGGTCCTCAAACGAGTGTCCTCTGTCCTTCAGATGTAAGTAGACTGCAGAGTCTTGACCTGAGGAGTTGGCCCTTCTGTGTTGAGCCATGCGTTTGTGTAGTGGTTGTTTAGTCTCCCCAATATACAGGTCTGTGCATTCCTCACTGCATTGGACCGCATACACTAGATTGCTTTTCTTGTGTTTGGGTGTGCGGTCTTTGGGGTGGACCAGCATCTGTCTTAGTGTGTTTTTGGGTTTAAAAACACAGGAATGTTATGTTTGTTGAAAATCCTCCTGAGTTTCTCTGATACTCCAGACACGTATGGAATCACAATGTTGTTGCGTTTGACTTTCTTTTCCTCCTCCCCTGTAGTTTTGTTCTTCTTGGATCTTGTGGCTGTCTTCACAAAGGTCCATTTAGGGTATCCACAGGCTGTAAGTGCCCCCTTCAGGTGGTTCTGTTCCTTCTCTCTGGCTTGGGCGCTTGTTGGTATGTTTTCTGCTCTGTGATGCAGTGTTCTCATGACCCCTAGCTTGTGCTCCAGTGGGTGGTGTGAATCGAAGAGTAGGTATTGGTCTGTGTGTGTGGGTTTTCTGTAAACACCAATCTGCAGGCTCCTGTCCTCTTCAATGTGTACAGCGCAGTCCAGGAAGGCCAAACTGTTGTTGTGAACATCTTCTCGTGTGAACCTGATGTTACTGTCCACAGAGTTGATGTGTTCTGTGAAGGCTTGCACTTCCTGGCTTTTGATTTTGACCCAGGTGTCGTCCACATATCTGTACCAGTGGCTCGGTGCTATTCCTCTGAAGGAGTTGAGGGCTTTACTCTCCACTTCTTCCATGTAGATGTTGGCCACAATCGGGGATACCGGTGAGCCCATGGCACAGCCATGCTTCTGTCTGTAGAATCCACCGTTGTACTGGAAGTAGGTGGTGTTTAGACAGAGGTCGAGTAATTTGCAGATTTGGTCAGGGCTGAGGCTAGTTCTGTTGTCCAGGGTGTTGTCTTGTGTTAGCCGTTTCCTAACGGTTTCTACTGCCTCTATGGTGGGGATGCAGGTGAACAAAGAAGTCACGTCATAGGATACCATGGTTTCATCTGGATCCAGTTTTAGTCCTCGAACTTTGTTTACAAAGTCAATAGAGTTATAAGATGTATTTTTCTTAAAAAACTGCCTGTTTACCTTAGGCTTCAGGTGAATTCACACATTACACCAAAACATTCACAATGATGTCCACACTTCCAAGTAACTTTGGAAACACTGTATTTTGTCATCTGAAGCTTAATGTTGTTGCTTTTTCTGCGTGGGTCAGTCCTGTTCATTGTTATCACTGCTGCTGCTACACAATAAAAACGTCTAACTGCTGATAGTGAACATCCAACCAGCATCAACAAACAGCAGAATCGGCTGTGTCTGGAGATACACAACCGAAATTCAGTAATGATTAATTAATAATTTTATTATTGTCAGCACCCAGAGTAGGCATGTAGATTATGTTACTAAATGAATAAAATTAGTGAACTGAATAGTGATGCTTAGTGAATAGTGATGGTTATTGTGTGCTGGTTTATAATGATTACGACAAGTAGTAATTTAAAAATATACATAAGCGTGAAGCAATAAGGGAGTAACTACGACGGGAACAAAACGAGAAACAAATGATGAGGTCATTAGTCATTGTAGTTTTGTGCAGCTGGTTCAGATATAATCAGGAATGACTCATGAAGAAAGTGATCAGTGTGTCGTTTCACAGATATTTAAGAAGTAATGATTCATTAATATAGTATCTGAGTTATTCACTAACTACTTATTAACGATTCATCAATTATCAGGTCATTCCTGATTTGTTCCTCATTTGTTCCTTAGTAACTACTTACAGTTTAGTGTGCCGTATTGTAGGCTTAAGTGTGTGATGCAAGCCATCATGATAAATGCTTGCTCCATCACCAGCATTGTAGCTTTGCTAGCAGCAAGCGCATCTGCAATTGTGTGTGTGTGTGCAAATAAATGCACATGCATCGATGATCTTCATAGTTGTGTATATTTCTCCTTGTGTTTCCATACTGATTGTCTCTGTGTGTGACCCTGTGAGTATGTGAGAGTTTTAAACAGCATCTATTTTCAAGGCCTTGTGATCGTTGTCATGTTAGACAACATGTGCCCCATTATACTGACTTGGGGCAAGAGTGAGTCTTCATCTAATCTTGCAGATCTGAAAAGTACTCAGAGTTGGATCAACATCATACAGTCATCATTGTATTTTTGTTCTCTGTGCAGATAATGTTACAATGCTTAAAATGTTGCAGAGTCAATATAGTTTCATTTTTAATGTCATTCTTAAAATGGGTCTATACTTGATATTGACCAATAACCTCAATTGGTCAATGTCAGACTACTTTTGCAATGCCGGTTAGAGATCATGTCTGAGTGTACTGTATAAGGATATCTGTGGTGTTTTGAGTTGGTGCACTGTATGTGCGTAGAAGCACTGCATTACAGTCCCCCACTAACCCAACACTAGATATGACTCAAGCTCTTAGTTTACATTTAGAAATGAGCTCATTGCTCTTCCTGTTTGGTAATAAGCATCAAATCCTCATATCTGTAGAGCAGATCATCCCAGGAGAACACTTAAAGTGAATCTGTGGTTTACTCCACTCTGCACGTCTGTCTGCACTTACAAGGAGAGGCGGTGAAGCTAAATAGAGCCCAGTTGTTGATGAAACACACCCTGGAAAAGGAGAAATGGGTTCCTTTCCTTCATCCCCACCTAGTTTCAGTGTGTGACATTAAAACGTAATTCATTCCTCGGGTGGGTTATTTTAAGACTAATGACTGAAACAGAGATGAGCCCTCATTTCTCACATGTCTGTGTCGCCAACTGTGTTTGTGTGTCTAAGCTTTCTTTTATCCCCATGGTAACAGCGGTAGAGGGAAACCCGTAATCAAGACATAAAATCTGACTAAGAAATTCCTGCAGTGCTCATGACAGCAAACCAGCAGTATCCAAGAATAGTAATTATTGAGCCCCAAGGCTTGGTTTGTTCCCTCTTGTGTACTGAAGCACAGAGTGGGAAGGGAGTGAGTGGAGGTGTTGAGCTGTTTGACAGTTGGACATGATTCAATCAAACATTTTTTTCCCAGGCCTTGGACATAGGGAAAAATAAAAAGAGAGGGGAGTGGGTCACACCCTGGTCAGCTGTGGAAATTCAACTCAGCACAGATGTGTGACACAGGGAGTTCTGGCACGGCTTCTTACAATAGAAAAGCTGGACAAAGTTGATCCACAGTGCTTGGTGGCTATTGTCCAAAGTGTGTCGGTAAGGCCTGTCCTGGTGCCCAGATGCAGTGTAATTCCACTTAGGCTCCTTGAAACAAGCAGATGGTTATCTCCATTAATGCTATCAACCTACAATAAGTAAAACCTCAAACTGTGCCCACGATCAGGTGTCTGTTATCAGAATCAGAATCAGAATCAGAAGGAGCTTTATTGCCAAGTAGTGTTAACCACATATGCGGAATTTGCTTTGGTGATAAGGTGCCACACGTAGACAAACATACAGTTGACATAAATAAATGTAGAAATACATAAATATGAAATAAACAAATGCAAGTTATATAAGAATAATAAAAGCATGTGCATTACGGGAAGAAGCTGTTTTTGTGTCATCGAGAGGTTTTGGTCCTGATTGACCACAGTCTTCAACAGTTTTTGTCCAGGGTGGGAGGGGTCAGCTGCAATCTTTCCTGCTCGCTTCAGAGTCTTGGAGGCGTACAGATCCTGAAGTGATTGCAGATAATCACCTTCTCTGCAGAGCGAATGACACGCTGCAGCTTGTCTTTGTCCCTGGCAGTGGCAGCAGCGTACTAGATGGTGATGGAGGAGGTGAGGATGGACTTAATGATGGCGGTGTAGAAGTGCACCATCAGTGACTTTGGCAGGCTGAACTTCTTCAACTGCTGCAGGAAGTATATCCTCTGCTGGACCTTCTTGATGATGGAGTTGATGTTCAGCTCCCACTTGAGGTCCTTGGAGGTGATGGTGCCCAGAAGCGGAAGGAGTCCACAGTGGCGACTGGGGAGTCATGCAGGATGATGGGGGAGGGTGGGCTGTGCTCTTTCTGAATCCATGACCGTCTCCACTGTTTTCAGAAGATTGAGCTCCAGACTTTTCTGTCTGTACCAGGTCACCAGATGGTCACTCTCCCGCCTGTAGGCGGACTCATCCCCACCAGAGATGAGCCCAATGAGCGGGGTGTCATCCGCAAACTTCCCCCAGAGTTTGACGGACTGGTTTTGGTGTACAGGGAGAAGAGCAGAGAGGAAAGAACGCAGCCTTGAGGGGAACCGGTGCTGATGGTCCTGGAGTCAGAGACATGTTTTCCCATCTTCATATGCTGCTTCCTGTCCGTCAGGAAGTCTGTGATCCAGATGCAGGTGGAGTCTGGCACATTTAGCTGAGAGAGCTTGTCCTGCAGCAGGGCTAGGATGATGGTGTTGAAAGCAGAGCTGAAATCCACAAACAGGATCCTGGCGTAGGTTCCAGGGGAGTCCAGGTGCTGGAAGATGTAGTGAAGGGCCATGTTTACTGAATCATTTACAGACCTGTTGGCCCTGTAGGGGAACTGCAAGGGGTCCTGGAGTGGGTCTGTGATGTATTTAAGGTGGGACAACACAAGGCACTCAAAAGACTTCATTATCACAGAGGTCAGGGCGACGGGTCTGAAGTTATTTAGTCCTGTGGTCCTTGGTTTTTTGGGTACAGGGATGATGGTGGATGGTGTTATGCTATAAGCTGTGCAAATGCAGTGGATTTATTTAATCTGCTATAACCCTGGAGTATAGTTAAGACCAGGCTGATGTGTGCAGCTGTCTAAATAGCTGTGAGGCCTTGAAGAAGTCAGGGAGGGCAAATTCCCTCTGCGTGCCACTCCAGGGGAATCTACAAAGCTGCAGTGTATATGGGAAAATTAGATGTAACTGGACACAGTATATAAATGTAGCACCATTTTTGCTTGTAGGAGCTTACATGTAATCTCCTCACCATGAAATTCACAAATAAAATAACAATTTACAGACGATGTGGCCTCTTTTGGTATATTTTATACTCTTTGCTGCAAATTCATACCAAAATTAAATAATAACATGCCATGGATGCGTTACAGAGCTTCACTTTTTTTCCAAAAACACTTTCTCTAAGACTTATTACTGTTAACTGCAACAGAAAACAGTGATTAAGATGCCGATTTGCAATATTTCTATAAACAAAGCTTTTGTTTCAGGTATGGACACTCTAATCCCTACACGAAGTGTGAAATAAAACTATCTACTTATTCCCAAAAAGCAGTGAGCGTTATGTCCGCAGAAAGACGGTTCATGCAAGGTTACATCACGATGGTGCACTTCATAAAATGATGAAAGACAATTTACTGTACTGCTGTCACAGTACATGCTTTTGGGGTTTTAAAGGCCTTTAATTTCAAACAATTAATCTGTCACTCTTGTTTTGGGCCACCAACATGGAAAACACTTGTGAGATTTAAAATGAACTTATAGCATTTTCTAAATTACAGATCATTGCCTTTCTTAAGAGAACATTTATCCCTGCTAGATCAACAGACCAAAGCCCCAGAGGAAGCATTGGGCGCCCTCCTCCGCAGAGAATTATGGGATTTCCCTCAGCACCAGACCACCAGATGTTACATCAGAATGGTAGATATGTGTCGACTGAACTCTTTGCAGTGGGAAGTGTTGGCACACAGCATAGTATATATTGTTTTCCAAAGATTATGTTTTGAAAAATATGAACCAAAAATAACGTGCTGTCCTGCTGCTGCATATGCATGAAAAGATCAGCAGAGCCACAGAGACAAGGTGTCTTGATTTCGTTATATTTGTTGATTTACTTTCCCACTCTGACTCCTGAAACCCCCTGAAGGGAAAAGAAGAGAGAGCACAGCAAGAACTCTACATTTTATATTGTGTTTATTTGGGTTTTAGTCGTATCATCTCTGAAGTTTGCAACCCTGCACACAATGTGAACTCCAAGCTGAAGTGTTGCCTGAGGTCATTTAAAAATGCTAGATGTCGAGGTTATAGCCTGAAAATGTGTTTAAGTTAGCTACATTCTGACATTTCCACATTCCACAATGCTTTCATTATGCTTTCAGTTCAGTTTTTTAATTTGACATCTTACGTTGAAACCAATAGAGCAAAAGAGAGTAAATTTGTTTTTACAATAGCAAAGTAATCTTCATGCTTATCCAGATCTATCTGGATTTGGCAGTCATCTTTGTGCCAAGCACGTTAAACTTATCCACAGCCGCTCGTTCCTTCAATGGCCGCACACCAAAGGTTGAACACTAAAGCCCCTCCACCGCCAGTCTCTGACAAGCACCTCACTAGTATGGTGTGTTCATTTGACTAATCCTCACAGCTCAGGGGTAGAAATAGTAGCTATTGTATAATTGAACAAGGTTACACTCAGCAATTTCAAGATAAAATATACCAGTCCAAACTGTCAAGATAGGAAAAGATTTCACTTCACATATGTATAATAATTTCTCAATTACATATAATACTATACTTGTGTCGACTTACATAATTTCGATGCAGTCAAATTAACTTGTTTACATGGAATGTTTTACTCAGCGATCATGCTAGGCTATTTTTATGTGAAAAATGATTACGAAATACAGCGTGCAATTTGTACAGAACATTTTACTGAATGTGAAACTGAATTTAAAAATGCTGTATTTATCTAATTATCAATATAACATTATGTTTAACCAGTACATTTCACATAATGCAAATGTTTTCAGCTAGCTAATTATATAACAGCCAACAATAGTCATTTTACACCTTTATTGCCAATAAATATCAAAGTAAAAATTAATGTTGATGTGACATGCTTACATCTAGCATGAGCAGTTTCAGCAATAGGCCATCCAAGCTGCTGAATACGGTTTCTTTTACCTTAAGATGCCCACAACATTCCTGCAACAAAATCTTATTTGTTGATGTTGTGACCGAAGTAAACACTTTACTTTTTCGTTGACTTTTTGTTTGTTTGTTAAGACAAAGTCACATTTGACACATGGTCAGCCAATGACTCATCCTGGCTTACGTAATGGGACTCTTGGCCAGCATTTGACATTATAAGACAACCATCAGTGCGTCCCAGTGATGCAGCCACAGCCAGTATGAACAAGAGCCTCCACTGTTGTATTATGAAGGCACTCCAGTCCAATGCCATTTCCAACAAGGACGACATTCTTTGTCTGTGCACACTATGAACACATTTGGACTATGGCGTGACAACGTTGCACCAAATCCCATCAGCATCTTTGGTGTAGGTCATGGGAGAGGAGTTTTCATTAGGGTTTTTGTTTCACCACAGTGTTCTGAATGTGTTGTATTCTGCATCCCAGTTTAGATTTGGCAATTTGTTATATGGTGGATAGTAAAAGAGCTGTAAAGTGGATGAGAAATAACACTTTCACTACTCCTCAGACTTTCAAACAAACCCTTTAATGTGCACATGTATCAAAGATGTTCTGCCAATTCAGCAGCTGTTTTCATTGACTAGCTTAATAGGTATATAAACGGGACGCCTGTCAGTGTGTTTAGGACTTTGAAAAGTTGAGATTGTTTGTATTAAATCCAAAAGGCCTTGCATCATCTTTTAACATCTGTTGTGTTACTCTCCACAACCAGCAAAATTTAATTGGAAGTGCAGATTAAACTACTGTCAATTAACTGCAGCAGTCTGTAGAAAAGAAAATCAGGGCTAAGGTGTCATCAGTATTCCTCTGTGTACACATTTATGCTGCATATGTATTCGTGTGTACATGCCTGTGAATTTTGGGGTGTTTGAGTGTTTGGTTAAGTGCTGACTGGCTCTTCAGCACCATGGGAAAGAGTCACAGTTATTTACAAATGAACTTGCAGCGATAAGCACATTTGAGCGCCTTACAAGGGGTCTTAGAAGGAGGTAAACTTTGCTCTGATCTGCTCTCAAATTTCGGATCTGACTATGTACAGAAGCACAGAATATTGGGAATGAAGTCATATGTGCCAGCATGTAATTATTGGCCCCCAGAAGCTCAAATCCATATCAGCTGCTCAGCGTCCTATGAAATAGTCAAAATGTTTTCTGTTCTTATGAAATGAACTAGATTAGTTTTACAGTAAGTAATTATTGTCTAAAAGCCCTAATCTGGACCACTGAAAGTCAACATAAATTATAATTTGTAATTTGTAGCAGCTATGTACAGTTTTTATCCCCCATATTAATGTATTTTATTGCCAGAAAAAAGGCTGCAGAGTAGAGTAGAATATATGTAAAAGGTATAAAGTATGGAATATCCAGTAAGTTTGGTGAGACATAGACGTGATTTGTTAATCTTTCCGTCATCAGCTATGAGTCAAGAATGAAAAGAACTGTGTGTGGTGGGGCATGGGAAAAACTGACCTCTGCTCTGGTAAATGGATTATTAAAGTCTGAGGGCCAATACTGGGCAAGCAGTAATTCTAAATCCAGCAGCTGATAAAGTGTGACCAGAGCAATGGTACCAAGAACTAATGGAGGAAGACAAAAAAAGATCAGGTTAGGAAACCGTGACCTTAATCTGTCTATTGTATTTGTGCTATACAGAAGAAATACACTCACCCAGTCCACCCTGCATGGGTGCCCTTCAAACGCATATGATGGTCAGCAGGAATGCTCTCTCATCTGTGGTCCACATGACCTAAAAACAAACCAATGGAGCCAGAGATTAGTGTGAGGTTAATGAATGTAGGTCAGTTCATCCAACACAGAATGTCACATGTCATAACTTTATAGTGGAAGAGTAAAAGTTTGTCCTGGGATCCTGTTTGGATGCAATCTTTCCAGAATTTACACCTTATACAGCTGCGGTATGTAGCTCACATGTATCAAATTCACAATGTCACTGATGTTAGATCATTTCACATCACTGCAGCTAAAGCAAAACAATACATCATTAATGAGCGGTTATAAAAAAACGTACCCATCTTACCGTTAGACACTGCTGACAAGTTTGCTAAACAGGAACTATAACCTCCAGTGTGGAACCATCAAGCATTGAATCATTAGACAAATACTTTCAATGTCTACCAGTGCTCATATATTCACCTTTAAGGAATAATTAAACATTTTAGAGTCATTATGTGATTGCCAGACCACCAAGAGAAACTCCAGGAACTCCCTGCTTTCAGCCAAGGATGAAACAAAAATCTACTGTACATGTAGATGACATTCCTCAAAATATTTAAAGTTAATAAGAAGTAATACATTTGGAAAACCATGTTCATGAGCCAACAGAGGGACTGAAGAAGAGAAACAAACTCCTGACAATTGTTGTGCTACACAACTCATGTTCAAATTTCGTTTAATAAGATGTTTTTTTCTAAATTGTTCTCAATTCTAACATTAGTAGTCCATGTTTATCTGGCCAACAAGAATTCAACAGACTAACAGACTGCAAACTTTTTGATATCAAATGCATTTCTCTAAACATCTGTTGTTTTTTTCTTTCTGAGCCTTTAAAGCTGCTAATCTGTGCATGCCCCAAACTCCCCAACTCCCTCTCCCCTTCTTTCTCTCCCTTTCTCTCTCTCCCAAGCCTTCTCCTCCGCCGCCTCCTCCTCCTCTCTTGCACTCAGGCTTCTCTGTTCAGGGCCATCCGCCGTCCTGGGACCTCTCTCTCTCTCTCTCTCTCTCTCTCTCTCGGCTGTCGGCGACTCATCTGGTCGTTGATCTGGATCTTCGTCCACCAGGAGATACGGCCTCTCCCTCTCTCCCTAACTTGCATGTTATCGTGGCTCTCTCTCCCTCCCTCTGTGTGTTTGTTTCTCCTCTCTATGTGAATGGGGTTGCCCTCTTCTGTGTGTGTGTGGCCTGTCTTCTTTCCAGATCTCTCTAGTAGAGAGGAGCTGGTGTGGTTCCTTACTTACTTAGTGGCACCTAAAGTTGCTTCGTTGTCTTCCTGGATTCATCTTCTTTACTTATGTTTTGCAATCGACATTTTGTCATAATAATTGCATATACTATTACTTGACTTATATGAAATTAATGGTATTTAGGGGCACTAGTTGTGACTATTGTTCACACCTCTATATGTGAAAGGAAATGTGAATTTTTTAACTGCTTGACTGTTAGCACTGCATCACCAAGAATCGCAGTATCCTCTGAGGAGAGATGGTATCACGCACAGATACAAGACACAGCTGAGGTCTAAGCCGGCACAGCTCTACCTCCACATTATAAGGGAGTTAACCCACTCTTCAGTGCCTGACTGGTGCTTTGACAGCTGAGAGGAAATTATTTTGAAGTAGTCTGCTGATCCTTCCTGTCCAACTCATAGGCCCACAAGTCCCTGTGGCTGCAGAAGAGAAAGAGAGCATGTTTGTGTTGTCAGTGAGCCAGAATAGCTTTCCCTCAGGAAACTCCTTGAAAATGCACAGTCAGACCTGAATAGTGCTTTGTGAGCCCCACACTGCAGCTGAGGCAGCACCAGCAAAAAGCCAGGAGGAGTTTAAATCTCTCCTTAGTTTATTTTCATCTCTTAGAACCTATTGTTAATAGATAGCTCATTTGGCAATGAGGTCTCAGGGCTTGATATTTACAAATATTTACATAGGTTGAAAATAGTATGTTATTTAAACCACAACAGCTACAGTTTCATCACAGGCTGCTGATTTAAGGAACTTGTTAGATAAAGCACATCCTTAAAATCAGTTAATCAGTTACTTCCACGTACAAATGTGTGCTTCCTTTTTATATATAAGTGCAAATGGAGAATCTATGCAAAGATATTTACCCAGAAATATGTGGAGCCACAACGACAAAGAAGTGGAACCACTAATTTTTATTTTACCTTGTCTGACTCTGGCACAGACAAAACCTGTTTCTTGGTAAATAGAAGTAGCCATTGCATTTTCCCTTAAGTTGTTTGGCTTCATACTATACTATAGTCTGGATTCCAGCTGGCAGCTGTCCAGTGTTTTCACTTACACTGACACCTCCAGTAAATGATAAAGAATAGATCCCACACTCTGACTCCAATGAAAATGTCATCACTGTCCGCTGAATCAATGTGAATATTAATTTCTTTTAGCTTTTGGAATAAGGCTTAAGCTTTGATCTGCTGTGTATAACAATTTAAAATCAGTGTAAGCGGCATACTTGGTTTCAAAATAAGGTCCCATGCAGTATAACATCTTATCTGTGTTACAATACATCCAGTATATTCATTCATTCTGTGTCTTTAACTGCTTATTCCCTTTAGTCACAGGCATGTGACAGCACTGTACGGAACATTCAGGGGTTTCAGTTTAAATAATTACAAACATGGAGAATATAATGGCTCTGACCAGGAGAAAAGTGGAGCACATCGTGTGTATGTGTGATGATTATCTTGGTTACATCTCTTGCTACAATGATCTGCAGCATATATGTTCAAGCTGACAGAAGCGGTTAGAAATGGTTGCACGGAGAGAGAAAAACTGAGAAAGTTATATATATTTATAAGATATATAATATTATAATGGAAAAACCTAAGTACTTTTCTCTTACTCATACAGAAAGTGTATTCCTCTAAATATATAAAGCACCTTATTTTGTTTCTGATTTCCTCTCTTATCCTCTGATATTTTGGCGTTACAATGGTCTCATTACTGGCACCGAAAATATTTTCCTGCAGATCTTAATAGATAAAACATGTTAATTAACTTACAGAATGCCAGCACATGCCACAGATTAATGGCTAACAAAACATAATCATCTAAGTAATATTAAGTTAAGAGCATACATATTTCAGTGACCTAAATTATGGCCTCATAAAAGACATTGATACAGACATACGTTGTGGTGCAGTCAGGGAATCAAAGCACACACACATATATTGTACAGTACACACATACCCTCTGCCTGGGGAGTGTTGCGTGTGAAGATTGTTGAGTCTGTAAAGCTAGACACTCTGCTCTGGGCTGTGTCTGCCAAGGTTATGCAATACAGGCTTGGCCACACCACATGCTTTTGTCTGATTGGCTTCACAGAGGTGACTGATTTGAATACCCTTCCCCCAACCAGTTTCTGTCTGGAGCTCAACTGACTGAAAGTTGGGCTATTTTGAATGAATGATTGTACAGAATAAAAAACATATTTCAAAAGGTCTGTAAGGCAGTTGGATGTCAAAGAGATCTCAAGCAAAGAAATACGTCTTAACTGTTCTGGGAAGAAGTGAACTGTGTGAACTGAAAGAAGAAAAATGGAGGAAAAATATGAAGCTAAATCAACAAATCTATCTTCCTCCTTGTTCTGGTTACAGTAGTGTAAACAAATATGGGAGGGTACTGCACTCCCTATCGTGACAAGTCACAAATGAAAAAGACTCTGAATTCCAAACATGTTCTTTGTCTGTTTGACCTCCTACTTCAAGACTAAATACAGAGTGACCAAAGCTAAGCTCGGAGCCTCAGCAAAGTCCTTAACTATGTAACCATTAAAAAAAAATCTCATTCGGGTTACAGTTACATCACAGCTCTACAAGAGAAAATATCTGCACTGTCCATTTCATACTGCATTTTCCGTGACTGTGAAAGGCAGCAGGAAAATGTTATTTTGTGATGCAGACATGATGTCTTTCAGAATCTGTGCATTTTTTACTGCCATCTTCCATAACATGTAACATGTCATCTTCACTTCTAATTCTAATTCTATTTTACATGGTTTAGACACAGTTCAGGTGCTAGTGCGTTCATGTCAAGTGCTGTTCGTTAGGGGGGAAAAAAGCTACACCCTTCTCTTCTTGGAAAAAGGATGAAGAACATGTTGCATTGACCCCATATTTGTTATGCAATGAGAAAAGTGTGAAGAAGTATTTTGTGCTGCTTGTACTTTGGCACCTGCACATACACATGCCTGCGGAATGACGTCATGGTCGCTTTTCTCTTTCTACTGAATTGCTAAAACCACATATATTGCATAAGCAAACAGCTACTGTGTCAGCAGAGCACCTCGCCTTACAATTCCAGGTATGTGTGATCATTATGTGACAATGCCACAAAAACACACTTCAGGTTCTTCTGACAGACCTAAGAAGCAGAAACAGATGTGACCTAGTAGCACGTCTCTTTTTCCGTGCTTTCTGACCTTCTGTCCTTCTATTGAATAACATGTCAATATCAATCCATGCTAACTACACCGCCTGACCTTGGCCTGCAAAAAAAATGTTGTCACTTTTCTCTGTCTCGCTTGTCCAAAGGTGTGCTGCCATCTAAAACAAACACTTAATGCCAATCATAGCTGTACATGATAAACTCTGAGGGCAGCGACCTGCTTGGCTTCACTCTCTGTACAAGTTGTCTGTGCTAGCCAGACTGTGTTCTTAGAATTGTTTGGAAATTGCGTCATATATTGATTTTTGATGCCTAAGCATAACGAGGTCATCCAGTAAATTCTGCCCCAATCCAGTGCTGGTAGCTGTCTTTCTGGATATCTTTTCTGATAATTCTAGCATATCTGTGGCATTAATATGATGCATATTAATAATGTTATATGTAATTATATGTATTTTGTTTTATTGTACATTTTATTGTACATTAGGTAGTTCAAGGCTAATGTACATCACGTTTATACATCATGTTAAGAACAAGATGTATATACATGCTTTCACACACAGTTGTTGCAAACATTGAAATCATTAACCCAGCTCACCCCATCCAACCCTAATTAAAACAGTATAAATATTACAAAAAACAACTACAATTTCAACAAACTATATAAATCTTATACATTTCCCTCTATATACATACATACACATGCTATATATATATATATATATATATATCTTTGCTTGTTGCTTGAGTGATAAAGTATGGCAAATTGTAAATTATTCCACTGCATCGGTTCTAGGTTGAGGAATTATAACACGACTGCTCATAACCTGTCTGGTTTCATGTCTGTTCTGAGAAAATGCTATTCTTGAGTACAGTCAGAAGGGTTGTTTTGAAACACATACTGTATTCCTGAAGTGGCACTTTGGCAGACATAAAGATGTTAAATTCTGAGTTAAAAGGCAAGTAATTGTGTAGAAAATAACGCACGGTCTGACTGCTACCACACACATCTACAGTATATCCAACTTGTTCAGCATGTACAGCGAGTACTGGATCACTTTAGCAATGGTGCCTTAATGCACAGACTTACTGTGCACATGAGCTTAAAAATATGTTTAAATATATTTAAATTATAAATTCTAATATTATATATTTGCACTGCCGCCATGAACAATATTAGGCCAGGGAAGTCACAGAGGTTTCTGGGCATAGGTATTGTAGTGTACAACAAAATATATCCACATTTGGTTTCAGGATAGTAGGATTGAAAACACAGTTTTTTTACTAGTAAACCTACAAGCAGCAATGCTGAACCCAACAACTGGAGGAGAAGCATCCATAAGAGACACGTCAGACACCTAGAGTACTGATCCAGGTCACTGGGGCAACTGAATAGATTAATAGGTGCCGGCTTACTGGGCCAAAATGGGACCTGAATCCTGACAAAATAAAAACTCTGACTTCTTCTGATTAAATTTTCCTGTGGCATTTGGGAAGGGAGGAATTCACTTGAAGCTTTTCGCAAGCTAGTCAATTGCATACACTTGTCAGCCTACTTATATAAGTGACAGCTTAGCTATATAAGTAGAGGCCTCCAAAATGTCCATAGCCCCAGGGCATAAATTAATGTTGAAGTCCCTATGACTCTCAGGCACTTTTACATCATATACCATAGATCATATTATGCCCCTGGCTAGAATGGTTAAATTCATTAGTCTTGCAGAGGTGTGTGGATTTATTTTTGAGGTGAAAAACTCATATACTTCACACAATGGTATCAAAAATGCTTAAGGTGTGCAGTGAGTAATTAGTGATCCAGGAAGAAAGACTGGAAGCCGATAGAAGAATCAGGAGTGAATGCAGTGTATATGTATGCATGTGCCTGTGTTTGTAGTGTCCTCACTCTGCGAGCAGCGTATGGCTCACGAGTCCATGTATGTGCATGACTGGCTGTCTGTGTGTGTACATCATGGGTATGGTTTGCTCTGAGCTGCCTTTTTTTCCTTTTTACCTAAATATAGAGAGTGAGGTCTGACCTGCCAATGCCCTCTACATTACGACTTACACAACAACAGATATGTGGTCAGCCCTAACTCAAATGGCACTCGGTCAAATCGCAGCAACTGTATGTGCAATAAATTATAATTCACTATTAAATTGTTTCAAGAAAGTTTAAGAAAAATTCATTTTTCACTTTGGAAAGTACAGGGGTTCAGTCAAACTCAGTTGCATGTGTTTCAAAGTAACAATATTTGACAAATCTGTAAATTAAAAGTTACTTTTTACTAATTAGTTTGCATCTGTGATGTGATGATTTATAATGAATAAATTATGTAATTTTAGGCTCTTTTGTGTAGTTTTTGAATTTAGTTTAAGAATAGATGGTGTTGTATTATTTACAGCTTTTGGGTAATATAAATTATGTTCTATAAAACAGGAATTTACATTCAGATCCCAGCATGGACTTCTGGTCTAATTAGGTAAAGGCATCCATCAATTTGAAGTAAGACGAAGTGCAAGATGCAAGCCAAAATAACGGTAGCCCATAAATCCAAAGAGATAGTAATTCGATTTCAACAAATAATTGAAACAGTTCATTGAGAGAAAGGGAAAAACAACATATTATAATAAATCTCACAACAAGACGAAAACAGTGGCAAACTATTTTCAGAAAAGCATTGCAAGAAGTGACCCCAATCACACTGAAACTGTCCTTTGACACAATAGTTGGAAAACAAGGATCAACAGAAACATGAAACCCATTGTTTCAGGCTAAATTTCAAACAACCACTTGAAAGTACAATGAAAACTGTCAACTGTGCTAATGGTTTACTCTTAAAACGTTCACTGTGCATAATAGCTACTTGAGATACCATGTAAATGCTCTTGAAACAGACTGTTCTGAATGAAGGTTTGTTGTGATAGACATACATTATGACACACATTACTGTGGGCAAAATCCAGGAGTCATCTATCATGTCAAGATAAGGAACATCTTTATGTGATCTAAAGCTGCGAAGAATGTGCTGTGGGGGATAGTCTTACAGATTTATGTAACAGCTTGCATAAAGTGTCTACGTGTGTGTGTGTGTGTGTGTGTGTGTGTGTGTGTGTGTGTGTATCGTGTGTGTGAACAGACAGACCTTTTGTTTTTGTCTCTTTTTTTGCGGTTCCAATTGCATAAGCATCTTCCTTGCATGCTGCTGTACTTCAGGTAAATGTGTTGTTGGTAGTTGGTAGTAAGTTTCATGAGTTCATTTCTCACATTCAAAACTAATGATCACAGAAAAACGAGCTGCGTTAACATAACATAATATACATTATGTAATATATACGTAGCCTCAGTGCACAATGTGCAACAGCAGTTATGTTTGATTGTGTGTTTGCCTGCTTCCCTGTGTGTACTTTTGGTTTACAGTTGAATGCATGTGTAGAAAAGCACTTGCAGTTTATTTTTAATGTGTGTGTGTGTGTGAGTGTCCCCCCGATTTTCCATGCCATAGCAGTGATGCCGCCTCCTTTCTCCGTTTATCTGCAAGGCAACACAGTGGGATGGCACTCCTGAATCCAGGCCAAGTTCAAACTCCAAGCCTTAACCTCTGCAACTGTGGCTCCACTGAATTAGATCACAGTGTTGAGCACCTCTTCAAATGTAGTCTGGGAGGGTATGAGATGACCACAACACCTCCTTAATAGGCGATGTCATCAGATTAAACACACTTTATTGCTGAAACAGACATATTATTGCTAATTCTGTACAATTCTTCATGCTCAGTTGCACATTGCTCATTATGAAGGGATTAAATCTTCTTTAGGTCTTTAGGTGTGTCTTTGATCAAGTGACAGATTTTCATTTTGCAATGCAGGGCTGTGTTTTTTAATATCTGGAGTATGTACAATATGCACTTCTATTTGTGAGAATGAATGATTGCTCCTTAGAAATCTGTCACACCCATCGCAAGTGTGCTGTGAGCGATTTGGCCTCGCTAACGGGTTGTTATGTGTCTGGCCTTCCTCCTCTCAGCGTGTCCGTCACCTGAACTCAAGCAGCTGGGAATGTTGTCTGACAATGGGTCTTCTCTGCAAATCGACACCTTGTAACCTAAAGCTCACCAACACAACTGGATGACAAATTATTTACAGATCATAGAGGCTGTGGACAGGCACATTTTGTTTATGATTGATACACTTAATAATCCACAATTTCTATTAAGTCTCTGAAGCAATTTTATAAATTACTTTGTTAAAAAGTTAATGGGTTTTGTAATGACACTAATTTGTGTGAAATACAGTGTTTCAGGAGCGTTTACATGTTCTTTTACACTCGGGCCTAAGGTTTGGAATGTGTGTTAATTTGCGTGGCTGGCAATAAAACGTGTTAATAATACATGCAAAGTGTGAACTGCTCAACTGAAACAGATTCATTTTACCTGTATGATCTCCAATTACAACAAGTTCATTGTAATGCATATACGTATATATTAAGACATTATGTAAGTGCAGCATTTGTTGTTTTGTTTTTATTTTCTCTTGGAGTCTTATCTCCGTGCAGCACGACGTTCATTCATTGAGTGTTTTACTTCACATAATATCCTGCATAGAACAGATTCTGTATTTCACAGCAGCAATTTCATTTTTGTTAGATTAAATTTAGAGCTGATTAGATTTAATTCGCTTCCATGGAATTTATTTTCCCCAGAAGTGATGAAATAAAGAGAAGATGACTGGCCTGGTCCTGAAAATCAGGAAAACCTTTCATTTGGTTTGTTTGTTACAATGTTGCAACTTGTTAGTTTGTAGTGCTCAAAGAAGCAGCGTCTGTGGTGAATAACTGTTGGAATGCAACAGCAGTATACAGCAAGCTAAAAAAATTAAATAAACAGGGGTGGCCTGACTTGTAATTTCAAAAAACATAATCACATACCTGCCAATATAGGAACAGAAAGATTTCGCGGACTAGGAAACAATCCTTTCTGATCCACAAAAGCACCACAGAGCTGGGGACGGGTTAAACGGCTGTAAAGCAACCCTCATAAAGTTCACAACCCCGGAAAACCGCAGGAAGGCAATAAACCATCAGAGAACATGCTGTTCTGCCATCCGAAAGGAGCTCAAAGGAGGCAGTCTCCCACCGTGGAAGCAGGACAGGACAGGTGTAAACTTTGAGGACGCCTCAAACTCACCCAGGGTACAATTATATGTGTTTTATTATACGATTCAGTTATATGTTCCCAGTGTTATGATTAAGAGCTAACTGTGTAGCAGGGAGTAAACACATAGGGATTTATTTTTTTTCCTCTGGCAACAACTTTCCTCAACAACTGATACAGCAACTGGAAACGCCTGAAAAGAGACTGAGAAGTGAAATGTTGTTGTTCAATACTGTCTGTCCTGACCCTGTTTGGCCACTTTCTGTCTCACGCAATTGTGCTTATGCAACAAATGACAAGTCACAAATTTTCATTAGGTAGTTTTGATACTTATTTAAGCAAGATGAGTTGGAAATTTGGAAAGCACTGGGAAAGGGAACTTCTGCTGAGTCAGCCTGTTCTTCTTTCCACAGCGCTTCCCTTGTGAATTTCTCAGAAATCAATGTGGAACCTGTAAATGCTCACAAGACTGCAAGCTGAGAGGAAACTTTTAACACAATTAAACCATGAGAAAAAAGGCACCTAACAAACATGTGACACACTGCTTTATGTAATAGCTGTTTTTCTTATTAAACAGTTTTATACATATTGTATTCCTCACACCAACAAGGAAAATGTGTGACTGTGACAAAGAGGAATGACAACAACACCAGCTTCAATCTGTCTCAAATTGCACTATGGTTTATTGTGAGGGTTTTTAAACAGAGTCTGAGACAAACTTTTTTTTCTATATACTATAAATTCTGTTCAGCCACAACACATTCAGTTGGACTGCAAGACTCCTGCAGCAAACAAGACGCATAATTTTGAGGAATTTGTTAACCTGTAAACCCATTTTTAGTACTGTATTTAATGACCTGTTGCCATTTTGATATCTCAACCATCCTCCTCTGCCAGCCTATTTATCTTTTCTATGGTAGACATTTGACATGTTAAAGCAGGAAAAGCACAGGATTAATTAATAACATCACTTGTTCCAGGGCCCTGGTATTGTTCATGGCTGACTGACACTAAATGGAACAGAGCCATCGTTAGTGGTATTAGTTACACTTGTTCTTTTCCTGCTTTGACAAGTCAAAATGTCAAAAAGCAATTACTGACAGGAAGAACACCTCTAAACCGGTTCACTATTTACACCCTTCAGGGTTTTAGAAATATCTGGCACATCCATTCTTCATCCTGCTACACAATCTGTCGTATGAAGGGAAGCGCTAGCCTTAGCATAACCAACAACAAATATGACTTATTTATGAGTTACTCTTAATTTAAACACACTTTCCTGTTGCAATGTAAATATTTCCCCAAATTGTAGCATTGTAAAATCATTACAAAGCTGTTACAATATAGTTTTTGCTACCAATCGTGCTTTTAAAATACAACATGCCTTTTTCATGGACGTTATTCTGACTCATCACAGTGGGGAAATATGAAAAAAGGCCTATGTATGTTTTTTTATATATTTTCTTTTCTTTATTATATATATTTCTCTTTTAGTTCTGTTTTTCAAACAAATCAAAATGCGACAGAACCATGTTACTTCTAACTCATACAAAACACAATCATTAACTGAAACAGAAACACCTAGATGGAATCCAACTGGTTGAGGAACAGCCAAACTCAGCTAACAAGGTGAGGTAGCTGAAGACAGCTGTCAAAAGGCATGCACCAGGGCAAGACTGAGCACAGCAATACGACACATGTTAGTTATATTGCATCAGCAAGGTCTCTCCTAAGTAGAAATTTCAAGGCAAACAGGGGATTCCAGATGTGTTGTCCAAGCTCTTTTTTTTGACAAAGCACAAAGAAACGGGCAACGCTGAGGATAGTAGACGCAGTAGTCTGCCAAAGAAACTGCAGCAGATGCAAGGCACATCATGGTTATTTCCCTTCACATTTGGAGGAAAATTATAGGCAGATACTCATTCATCGTGCAATACCATCAGAGAGGCATCTGATTGGCCCCAGATTTATTCTGCAACATGACAACGGCCCCGAACATACAGCAAAAGTCATTAAGAACTGTCTTAAGTGTAAAGAACAAGAAGTCCTCAACATCATCAAGTCTGTCTGGGATTACATGAAGAGCTAAAAGCAACTGGGTCTGCCTAAATCTACAGAAGGACTGTGGGTAGCTCTCCAAAATGTTTGAGCCAACCTACCTGCCGAGTTCCTTCAGAAACTATGTAGGGGAGAGCGGGGTATGTTGTCACACTTTTCACACCATCTAATATTTACTGAGCACCGTACATCACAATGGTACAAATGTCATACCAAATGAAAGAATGAAATCTTGGGCAGAAGTTTTGTATTCATTACATCTTCATATCTTATCTCATTATGAAGCTGTAGACTGCTGAATAGAGAGTGTGCACTTGTGACAATTTGCAGGTAAGTTGTCACACTGGATTATCAAACAGTTAGAACACTTAATTGTGAATATAGATTTCAATTTCAAATTGTAAAAGTAAAATCAATCAACAGTCACGGCTACAGAATTTGGAAAATAAATAATTTAATTTAAAACAAAAATGTTGGCAGAGCACACATTAAGTGGGACAACCTCTTTGAACTTTAAAATCAAACGTTCTCTGGAGTGCAAATAGATCTATGGTAATTGAATGTACTGCTGCAGATAACTTGGCAACAATGTGCATTTTTGTATGACCTACATATGTATCTCACTAATCAGACATGCGTTTAGAGTTACAGTTTTGGTACACACAAATTGCCTGGCCTGAGGTGCAAGCATCGCAGGCCCATTTTTTGCATTTCACAAACTTAAACCACGTCTTCTTTCGAATACTGTATGAAAATGGCTCCACAGAGATGAGGAGCTGTACTTCTGATTGATTTGTTCTTCAACTTCACCTGCCTGACTGCCCTGATCATTATGTCAGGTGGTGTACTACACGTTATTGTCTCCTCTACTTTGTGCAAAGTTATCATTTTGAACATTCATACCTAATAAGGTTGGAATACATAAAATGTAATTTGCAAATGTTTTACTTTTGAAGCAAAAAAATAAATAAAATTGTGCTCACCTCAGATTAGAGTGACCTTGACCACATGTGAACAGGAAGTTTAACATAGAAAAAGAAGTCACACAAAGTGGCTATTTGATTTTTGACATAGAGCCTCTAGTGTTGGAGTTATGAGCAGTGTGACAACTTACACACAAGACACCTTACCACGCTCCCCCCTACAAGTGCACCTAGAAGAACTGATGCTGTTATGAAGGCAAGGGGTGACCACACCAAATATTGATTTAATTTCAAATTTTCTTCTGTTCACTCATTTTGTATTTTGTTAATTGATAAATATATAATATATTACCATGTCTATTTTTGAAAACATTCGTACTCTACATCATTTTTCAACACATACCTAAAACTGTTGCACAGCACTGTATTTTTACGGTATTTGTCAGTATTTCTTTCCCTTGTTGGTGTTTTCCCCTGCAGTGCAAGGGAAGGTTTTTCCCCCATCTACATAATAATAAATAGGAAAATCACTGTATGATGGTTATTATCATCATCTGTTTTCCTATTCTGATATGCATGCCATGGTCATGACATGACTTGCTGCTGTGGCCACCCAGCCAACTCAAGCCTGCAACACATAATAAAAAATACAGGCTAAACCTGGATTTGGGAACATTGTGTTGATGTCAAGACAGTTTAATGGCTCAGACATAGGGGAAGCAATGTTACACCTGAGCAGTCATATTTTATAATATAAAAGTCTGTGTACCCCAAGGATCATCATCTATGATCATGTTTTTGATCTTATCCCATGTAACAGATCATATTCAAAGTTTTCACATGAAATTAATGAAGTAAACAGTCATTGTTTATCATTTGTGTATGATTGACCCAAAGGGAAGCCCTCTATCAGCTCTTTGTAACATAAATAAATTCCCAAGGTTGTCTGAAATTCATTTCCTGCCACGTTTACATCTTAAACTTCCTGCAGCCCACTGACAGCTCGCTTCGAATGGGCCAAAACTAGAAGAGAGGAGGAAAATTGTTTACCACACCAAGGGGAGAGTAACACAAATAGACCACGGTGGAGGAGGGGGAGCATAATCCTTCCAAAACTCCAAATAACTTTTAAATCCATATTTGCGGTAGAAAGTAATATGACCATAAACGTGCTGCAGTAAACTGTTCCATAAACTCTAAACTGCCTTGTTGTCTTTGTACATTTGTAGAGGTTGAGTGAAGCAACCACCCTCATCTTTAAGTATCTCCACAAAAATACATTTACATCTTTCATTTGTTGCTATGTTCACTTGGATTCTTATTGCTTGTGTAAAATATACAAGATGTTAAATATAGATCAAAAGCCATTCCATAATTACAGCTGCACAGCACTGTGCTGTTGTGTTTGAAACAACAGTGGGACCCTTCAGTGCATTTTAAATGAACTTGATTTCTAGCAACTACAACCTTTGAAAACTTTGTTTACATAGAACCTCACCTAGTAACCATAAACAGAATCCAATGTTGCACTAGAGTCTATTGGTTTTTTACTTTTTCATTTCAGCTACCCCAAAAAACTATTTATATCAAACTACAAAGCACTCTTTTAGATTTCAGAAGTAGAAACTCATGGTCTGTTTAATTTAATTTAATGATTATTATACAGAAATTCTATTTTAGTGTCTTGTTATATGTTCAGCAATCAAGAAGACAATCTTGCGATCGGTGACCATTGTTATGAAGGAACATGGCTTGGGAAATTTTCAGTATTGTGCAGGTTATGCAACCATCTCCCCTTTGACCCTGTATGTGTCACATGTTGGTGTGGGGGTCTGCGGGGGCTTTCAATTATGCGCTGGCTCTTGCTGTGCAGTGGTGTCATGAACTGGGGTATCACCGTGAATCCAAAACCAGTGGCTCCTGACCTTTTGTCTTTATGATCAAGATGTTCTGAGCTGGCAGCATTCCTAAAGTGCCTTTGATCAAAAACACAGCTGACACCATTGAGAATAAAATAAAAGGTTCTCAAGTTGTCACTCACAATAGCCAGGGCCAAAGCTACTAAACTGCTAACTGTATTGTTTTAATTTAGCTTTCTTTAATATTCAGTTTTTCTTCAAATACAACCAAACCAGATTTACTCTCCTTTTACATATGATCATGGTAAAATAACACAACAGAATACACTTTGGATTTAATCATTTCAGACCAATATTCTAAAATAATAACTAGATATGAGTAAATATAATTAATCAAAGGTCAAACTCTTGATCATCCTCAGGAGTGATAAACATTTTCAATTTTACACCTTGTTTCTACAAACATGACAAACTCCAGACACTTAACCCACAGACAGACCCTACAAACATCAGTTCATCAGGTTCATCCTCCATGATAAAGTGTTGTGTCTCTGAAGCTAGTAAACAGTTTTCTCATTTGAGAGAGCAATAATGGCACATGTTTCTTCTTACATTACCGTCATCAACAATTTGCTACTCTTTTTAAGTGCTTTTTTTTAGGAAAAGACAGAGCGACTACACTTCATAACAGTATGACATATAGCTATAATCTTACATTTGTTTCATTCAGCTCTGACTTGAATGTTGGCATGATGAATGTTCTGCCATTCAGAGGACACACAAGTTGTATATGTCTGCATGAAAACCAGTCAGAGCAAATTATTCCCCTGCATGCGAACCCAACCACATTGAGGCCAAACTCGCTTATCCCAGCACAACCCCTAAATTTCAATCCAAAACAGATGTTCTTTTTTTTCCTCATTGCATAACACTAGTAATCCAACACAAACTCTTCTCTTGGCCACCTGGTTTCAAGCAGCTTCCAATCAAAGGTTTAATTCCACACCTAAGACTCTACCCATACTTTTAATACTTAACTGTACTCTACTATTTAGAGCGATGTGTAATCACTGATGCTGTTACTCAGATATTCTATGTATCTGCCTTCTTAGAAAACTTGGCGGAAGCCAGAAATGAGTGCAAGCCTTTAGTCATTAACCAATAAATGAATGTGAACACGTCCTACACATCAGCTAGTTAGCTTTTAACCAGGGGTGAGATCAATGGTTGATATATGATTCTAAAAGAGTGAACAAATGAAATGGGGTTATTTAAAACATTAAAACATTCAAAGTGTTGAAAAGGATAACATATTTAGTGCTTCATTCATAGATTTTTTAAAATCAAAACGGACATGTTGCAATGACATAAGTACAACCAAGTCATGTACATTACCTATACCTCTTTATAACTGAAGGGAAGAAATAAGAAGACTAATGGAAAAATCTAAATAGCAAACATGTTGTTGGCAAAGAGACAAATATGTCCTCAGAAGTATTTTCCTGATTGGGCCTCAGTTGTGGACCACGACTGAAGATTTATGGTGAATCAGTGAATCAGTGAATCAGCACGTCCACGTTTCTAAACTACTCCCAAAAGACAGAACAAGTGTTAAAGCAAAATAGTAAATAAAGTCCTAATTGTCTTCAGGCTTTTGGAGAGCCTCTGTGGCATGTGCACCCTAGCTGTACAGCCAGATGAGTATGCATTTATGATTACGATTGAACTGCAGCACTACTCTCTGCATTGACATGTACAAGGTGTTGGTACATGTCAGTGTACCATGTCATGTGGTATCTGGACAGGCAAGTGGACAGACTGACTCCAATTATATTGTGCAAAAGAGCCAATAAACGCCTGTAACTCTCCTCTTTGCTACATTAAACAAATCTCCTTCTCAGCCAATACACTGCACATCCCGGCTGACACTAGTTAAATGCAGAGTGCATTTCAGAGCAGCCATATTGATCAGCACCATCAGTTTCACATAGAATCCGTTGTTTTGACACAGAGCACCAGGAGAGACCACCGTTTCATGTGTGCAAGTGAGCATTGGGGAAGACACTGTGTTTACTCTAATGCTATCTGATCTGTGGTGGTGATTCTGGGCCTGAGCCGAGTCTCTCTGTTCTCACCGATAGATGGATGGGAGCCTGGTCTACGCACCAGGGAAGCCACAACATATCTAGTTACACACAGGCTGCACTGACTGGCTGCCAATCCGTCTGAAGGGAAATGCTACTAGGACATACTGTTTTTTCACTCTGGCAGATTCCAATCCACCGGCAACTAGCTATTATTACTTCACATTAGTGGTCACACTGTTTTTGACTTTGGAAAATAAACTTTGTGTACTGACTTACTAATATTGAATATATATTGATATTTTTTTCTCAGTGAGTAGGACAGTGAGAATAGTCTTTCCTAAGTCTGAGGAATAAGCATGCTAAATTGAGAAGTACCTTTGTCTGAAGTGAGAGCCTCGTAGCTCACTGCAACATTGTGCCGAGTTTTACAAATCACATGCTGCTCGTCACACTGACCTTGTAAACACAAACAAGTATTTGTGATGAAGTTGCAGTGGAGTGTTTTCCAACTTCCAAGAATGCAAGGTTAGTTTTGCGCACAAACAATGTGCTGCTTACTCTGAAATTCAAATGAGAGGAATTTCACAGTGGTTCTATTATTTCTGCACCAGAAAATGAAATCCTCCTGGGTGTTACAGCCATTTCATCCGTCTTCCCTGACTGGATTGCCAATGAATAAATCTCTCTATTGCATAGAACTCAAAACACTACCATAAATGTGATAAAAAAAAAAAAAAAACTTGGGTCTGGTCTCAGTGGTATTCCCCTATTATGATTATTATTATTGCATAAGGCACTAGTAACATTCAGTAACTAAACCATTCATACATTTTTGTGATATGCTCATTTGCTTTCTGTTAGTCCTGCAAAAATGTTGCCTTAGCATTCATTACACCTGCTTAAAAAACACTTGCTGTAGAGTACAGGTAGAGTATTTCCATAATATTGGAAAATGTTATGTGGGCGCAGTCAATGAACAAAAGACAGTGTCAATGTATTGTATTATGTAAACATAAGGTTTATTGCAAATGTGCAGTTGTATCCAGACATCATAGTGAACAACTGTTTTCGAAGGATACTTTACAGCAACAATACCATTATCTTTACAAAAACACAGAAACTTTAGCACTAGCTACAAACGAGACTTATCCCTGTGAAATTTTACACATGGTCCTGGTTTGCTCGGCTTCTGTTGTGTGAGAAAAAAAAAGGCAAAGTCTTTGGTAACTTGAAAACAACAACAGCAGCTCAGTGTGGAAATGTGTTCCTCTTACTACGGACAGGCACTGTTGTCATGCCATTGTTTAAGTTGGCATCTGAGCAAGAATCGGAGCGGATACTGGACAACACTGCTAAAAAAATATAATAATCAGGCGTCTGCTTGCTCACCCTCTCCACTACATTTTCCTCAGGACGTTTCATCTTTATGTACATTGTAGTTACCCTTAAATGTGAAGAGCTAGGCAAACAAGGTGGGCAGATATGCCTGTCCCCCTAGATTACAAAGAAAATATTTTTAGACCATTGTACAATGGTCCTATTTTACAAACAACTGATTTTTGTTCAGAATCACAGACAAAAACAGAAGATATAGCAGGATTAATTTCCCCCATAAGCAGCAAGCCCCAACTGCAGACAATACAACATTACATTTTATGAATCATCGCACCAAACTGAACAGTCTTCTGCAGTGGTCCACCAGCTCTAATAAGCTATACTGCATTAACCGCCACCTCTGCTTTATCTTATCCTGTTGATTATTCTCGTTATGCTTAAATGTACACAAACACATGAGCAATACATTGTAGGTACAGGAAAAGTCCTCATTGTGTGGCTGAAATGTGTGCCTGGGAGTCCTTGAAACTATTTTGAGGTCGGACAAATCCACATCATGGGGCTCTTCTCGTTGAGACATGGAGGACCGTCTCAGTTGGGTCTACTCTGGGTGAGCGGGGAGCAACCTTGCCCACACTTTCCAAGTTAGCACTTGCAGGGCCAGCCCGATCAACACCGCCACAGCCCCCCTCTCTCGGGCGAATGGTGTTTGTTGGAAGGGTTCAGCTAGGCAGGGAAAGCACCCCCTGTCTGAAAGCAAGCGCTCATTGGTGTCTAGTCAGCCCTCTCTCTATTCTTAGCGCTTTTGTCTACGCAGAGAGACTACGACAAAGAGTTGGACGGTATCAGAGGACGGTCCGGACACTGCACCGGTCTGAGCCTCTTAAGTTCTGTTTTGTGCTCATCGGTGTCAACAGTTATTTTGTGTGCCATCGATCATTTACAGCCCCGATGATTCACCTTCAATGTTTTGAAGGGTTCTCGGGGGCAGTGATTTTGTAACACTTCGGTTGAAATGGAGGTCCATTACTGTTAAGAGACAGTGGCTCTGCCCGCCCCAAAGCAGAGCCACTTATACAGCAGAGCCAGTGCTGTGGATGCAGGTCTGCTGCTGCTGGTCTTGGGTCACCTGGGCGCTCTGATTGTCCAGGGGTAACAGCACGTCTGAGGGGATGCGCGACTGGAACTTCTCCAGCTGCTCTGGACTGGCCAGGTTCTTGAGCAGGTAGTTCTCCCTCTCGAGCTGGTTGTTCTTCTCCGCCAGCTCTTTGATCTGCTCTTTGAGGATCTCAACCTCCTCACGCACCGCGTACATCAGATGGTTCTTGACAAGATCCTGTGGAGACAAAGAAGAAGAGAGGGATCAGTTCACTTCTAAACAGGGAGAAATGTTAAGACTTGCGAGTCTGATCTGCATGGCTGCACGGCTGATGCATGTGCTGAAAGGATGATGGGGGTTTGCCAGGCACGTTGGCTGTCAGGCGGTATCTTCAACTGCATTTTGTCTATTTACTCGTTTGGATCTTCTGACATACTGTATACAGTACATGTTACAACTTTGACTCAAGTGTGTTTTTAATAATTCTCTGTGGCAAAGATGTTACCAGTCTCATTTTTTTGGACATCATGTCATCTCATGCACTTTGTTTTCTACTTTGTCACATGCATAAAGCATGCACTAGTTTGTGCTGCCTTCACATAACTTTGGACTTCCCAGACCATCCACAGAGAGCTGGTTTTGTCCATAATGCACTGGGGAAGCTGTGTTTTATGTCAGTGGTTTCTATACATGTTGATGTTTCTTGTGGTCAAAGAAACCATCTAAAAAGGTCACAGGTTTGATGCTGTTAACAGACAATGTTGGTCTACTAGCAGCCAATGTAAATGACCAGTTATTGTAAATAACTTTGAGCAATAGCATTAGCTCAATGGTAAATGCTAATTGTGCATTGTAGAAGTGAGTCAAATGGGATTTGAACACCCTTTGTTTCAAAAGACATGCATGTAGTAACCTATATCTATATATCATTATTGTGCAACATATATACATGTCTTTGTCTGGTGTTTGTGTCCATTATCTCAGCTTACCATCGCCTGTTCAATCTTGTTGTCGATGGCCACAACGCTAGCACCAGAGGCACTGCAGAAGGGAAGAAAAATAGGCCATAAATGAACAGTTCAAAGCCACAACTGCAGTTAACAGAATGTCAACTCAATCCCAAAGTAGTTCCAAAACAACATGTTGGTTCTTCCTGAATTCATTGGTCTAGGACAATGAAACTGGAATCTTGCAAAACAGAAAGAAAAAAACCCCAAGCGCTATATAATTATAAAGTGCATGCTGGTTGCTCTGAGCGTAAGTTTGGTCTTAAAGGTGAAGTGTGACACAGTAAAAAGCACAGATAACTGTACAAAGTCCAAAAAAACAACAGCAGAAAGAGAAGCACAGCTAGGTGGCCAGCATTTGGAGAAACTTAATTGGTAATAACAATAATAAATAATAATAATAAATAATATCAGACATTGCAAATAGACGCATTTGCTTTGAAACGCTGCATGAAAACACAGGAGGCCCGCAGTAGAATGAGAATAGGCGTATGCTCCGATTCATGACTAATCAAACGCAGTATTAACACACATTTAAAAACATATGGTGACTGTGTCGGGTGTTCATTTACCTGTTGTCAAGTTTGACAGATACAACGTCTCCTCCAAGAAGCGAGGAGAAGAAAGAGATGGAAAAGTTATGCAGCTGGTAGACGGCTACCTCCATGGGTGTTTTAGCGAACATCTCCGTGCTCATGTTGAGTACCAGACTCGTTTGGATAATACTTCTCGCCACGTTTGCGACTGATTGGACACCTAAGTGTATATCCGGATTGGTTTCGTCTTTTAGTATCGATGCACTAACTCGCTGCTGCTGGAGCTGCGGTGCTGTGTCGGTGTGAGCTTCGCCGGTGTGTACAAGCGACTGTCTGATGCTATTTCTGCCACCGGCTGCTATTTGAATGGCTTGCCTTTTGACGTCATGTGACGCGCGCATATATTAGTCAAACTAGTTGGCGGGTTGGATATTATGGTGCCTTTGCTGTGCAAAAGAAAAAAATGCTTTTAGGACCTGAACCAAGTGGAAATCTGATAAAAACTGGTGTTTTATCTCAACCTTTTGCGTAATAAAACCGGGGGGGGGGGGGTAACGCAAGTATACACTAGGACATGTACTAAAACACAAGTAGGCCTATTAACAAGGTTGCCTTAGTATATTTCTCTGGGAGGTCCCCTTTGTTTGCTGCTGGTGTGCACAAGAAAGACTAAAATGTAACACATTGAGTGATAAAATATGATGCAATGGAGTACACAACCTACAATTATGAAATGCCTGTAGGCTAAATGCATGCACTAATGCAGTGCAAAGTACACCTCACAAACAGTTCATGTATAAAACAAAACCACAGAAAACACTGACTTATAGGTCTCATTGTGGTTTATTGTTAGAAAACAATAGAACTTGAAATAACGAGCTTAGGCGAGTATTTGAATGCAGCATTAGAGCTGCCCTGCTGCTGAACTTCTCTGCTGGCTTCTGCACTTGACCCACCTACCGAAGTCCGTACTCACTGTAACAAACAACTATCATTAACAACTAGATGAACAATTGTTACCACACTAGGTCCGCTGAAACATGTCACTCGTGTTGCTAATAAATAAAAACTTGTTTGGGCCACAGAAAGGTTGCATGTCGCGAGAATTTGTATTGATTTTCACATGAAGCGCTGATCTTATTTAACGCACGATTTTAGTTGCTATTTCTTTAAAAATATAAATCAAAATGTTTTTTTTTATCCTATTTGTATTTTTGTACCAAATGAGTCAATAAACTCTTATTAATTGGGCTACTTGCATTGTAATGACAACATACGCCTTTTGTTCCCATTACTTTATTGTTGTTTGTTATGTATAGGTGGTCTGCAGAGGTACAGTAGCCTAGTTTCCATCCAAATTTCCCTTAGTCTATGTTTGAACTCTATCGGTCTCTAGTGGTGAAAATGTATAATACACCGGTCAGCAGGGGACAGTTTTTACAGTGTGACAGGGGCTTTGTTCCTGGATACAGTGTTTACCGTGGAATTTTCCGTATGCCTTTTTTTCTGGCTCTACAATTGAATAATTCCAAGTTGTTTTTCTTGCTCGGAAAACATGGAAAATTCCCCAATGACACTCCACATTTATTTATGTATCTATTTATGAAACAGCCTACTATTTAGTCTGTAATGTATTTGTTCTGTGTTCTACCACTTATAGTATCCACTCAGTGCACTGTTCTTTGGTGTATGACCTCTTGCACTTCTTTTGATCTTGCATGTGCAATGTGTGACGCAGCTGTACTAAGCCTCTTGCGAAGTGTAATAAAACAATTTGTGGTGGAAGCGGACCACAGAAGACAGAGAAAAAAACATACCTGTTTTTACGCTTTTGTTCCCACAGCATTTCTACTGACTGTGTCTGTTATTGAGCAATAGACCTTGTTTTCACAGGGGCATTCATGCAGGTTTTAATAGCTTTAATGTAATTGCTCAGCACCTCTCAGCTGTCACATTATGTGCCCTTTTGTTGTTACAATTATCTGATACAATACTGATTATAAGCCAATAAAATTTTTATTAGAGAGCTTCTGCTGTATAATACAACCTGTAGAACATTACCAGCTTGTCACTATGGTCCTATGTCCAACACTAGTAACCGTATTTATATACATACAAAGAAAATTAATTATATGGGGTATATACCAAATATCATTGCTAGTGATGGACATAAGACCAACTCAGCAGATAATTTTTATAAAATTTATTTTGACAAGCTGGTAATGTTCTACAGATCATTGGTGTTTTGGAAGACCAATTATTTACCAGAAGGTCTCTAATAGAAATCTAATTGGCTTATAATAATACTATGAATATGTACAAACAAGGTCTGGATAAGTTGAGTCCCAAGTATCCATAAATGTTTATATGCACAGCATAGTGACAAATATGGTTTCCTACACAGGAAAAGAAAACATGCACTTAAAATGATAACAAATGACCCAAGGCCCCCATCCTTCTGATTTCTGCAAAGTAAACTATGGTCTGCCACGTTTCGTGGAGTAAAAGGAGTTTAACAGAACTCTGTTATGTAACGAAACAATTAGAGTGGAAAGGCTGACTTTTGGTAGGCCTAACAAGGCTAGGCAGAAAGCACATTGACTGGGTATTAGGGCCCATAGTGCCTGTCGTCTCAGATTTCATGCTGTGACAGTACAGCTGCCAGGTTTAATATCAGGCCCTGCTCTGGTGATGAGGGGCTGGTGAATTACCTTGGCCGCTGTGATAGTCCCATTTAGGGGGGGGGTCACAGCGATCGCCTGTGGCTCAGATGAGATGCACAGATAGAAACTACAGACAGTGGGGAGCCTTCCTTCACTGTTCAAGTAAAATATA
This sequence comes from Micropterus salmoides, assembly GCF_014851395.1. Taxonomy (NCBI): domain Eukaryota; kingdom Metazoa; phylum Chordata; class Actinopteri; order Centrarchiformes; family Centrarchidae; genus Micropterus; species Micropterus salmoides. The sequence continues at coordinate 20,774,687 of NW_024044237.1, forward strand.
CCTAATGAGCCACATGCAGTAAGATGATGGCATTGTAAACCAGGATAACTATTCTGCCTTATCAAGAAATAAAGTCCCTCATATTTCTGTGGATCTGCTTGACCATGTTTGGCAGATGCCAAATCCAGTGAGTCATTCTAAAACTAGGCAATGGGCCACACTTTCCATCAGATGTCCCCTGTGCAAGAGCCAACCACGTTATATAATGCTGTGATTCATCTGCACCAGAAGAATGAGGCTGAGACATGCCGCCAACCTCCTTCAGCTTTTGTTATAAACAGACTTTTGGGGTTCGGATGCACCAAACTCAAGATGTACACAGCATAGCCAAATAAAAAACACTGGTTATCAAATCGACAGAGAAAAAAACATTCTATTGGTTTGATATCACTTCTTGGTAAAAAGGATGCCTTTTCTCGTGTTTTACCGTGTATGTCCCACCTGCAGTCTTACAATTAGGAATGCATGAGAGTGTGGCTTGAGAACACAGAGCCCTGCCATAGGCTGCAGCCAGAGGCTGTCTCAGAGGAAGTTGTCAGTGTGGGAAACAGGGCTGGTTACAACCAATGAATACTGAACATTCTGCAAACACTAGGACACCAAGAGGCAGAGTCATTATTATCACATCACCTATACGTCTCCTGAGCCCATGAACAGAAACCAGGCACATGGCCTTGGACTTGCTCATGAGGTTTTTCAATAAGTCTAACAGGCTGTCAATTTCTGCCCTTCTGTAATATTATCTTATGTGGTAGGTTGTATCAAATATGCAGAATATGATGACAGGACTGACATTGTAATCCAAGGGCTGGTAGAGAAATCACTCTATGCCTAGATTGAACATTGCGAAAATGGCAACAGCTGAAAATTGTAAATTGTAGCAGTTTCCGGCACTGCTTCAAATGACTATTAATGTGAACATGTCAATTGTTATCCAAGCCATTTTATGACAAATACTGCATCCACAACTCTACCTCATTTACACCCTGACACACTGCCGTTATCATCCATCTTCTCATGAAGAGTCTTTAATATGCACATATGTCACTGACATGTGTCATGGTCTCTCACACAAGACTAACTCCCTGACAATCCTCTGCTGCCCCCCTTAACTTACCGCCGATCTGGCCTCTTGAATAGACTTGGTGAGTAAGGGGGCGAGTAGCTCATAGCTCTCTCAGGATAGCTGAAGTGTTGGTAGTGACAGCAGAATCTGTGGGGCGGTTCCGCCAGGCGGAGGGCGCACACCGTCCTGGGAGAGGGTGGCATTGCCCCAGCAGGGGCAACTCCAGTGGGACGCGTCTGAGACTGTCCCATCTTCCAAATGAAGGGGTTGTTCAAGAGGCAGGAGCCCTTTGACTGTTTGCTCTCTATTCTGCCATTGTTTGTTCTCAACAACTGTGTTCTCGAAGCACAAAGAGACAATTGATCGCTGGCAATACCTCTGGATACTCAGCCATTACTGTGAGTGCCATGCTCAGACTGGCACTTGTATGATGTGTCTCCAGTCCAGTGGAACACAATGGCCCCAGAGTCACAATCAAAATGACAGTTTCCTGAAATGGTGCCAATTGTTTCATCTCTGCACTGCTGTGTGTGTGTCTGTTTCAGGTAGACAAAGCAAAAGATCTTTCTCTGAGTGTACCTGAAGGGAACAATCATCATGCCTATCTCCGTACCTCATTCAATCAGTGGTAATATGTGTAATAAAACATATACTCGAGCCATTATTCCATGATGTGAAACAAAGCTTATTCTCTATATAATGACATTATCCAGCACCAGACTCTCCAAGACACTAAAGGCAGCCAAACAAGAGCAAACATCATGGTAAAATTGTTACACAACTGCTTGTAATTTGCATGTAAAATCAAGCTGAGGCAGATGAATTTCTTCTGCTGTTTTTTATGTAACATTCCAGATAACGCGTGTGGTGTTTACAGTCCCCTAATCACTTATTATGATTATGTGGGTTTGTCATTTTCAGTAAGCCTCCTTTGTCATCACAGGTGTAATTAATGTAGCGCTATTGCTGCTGGTAAAGGTGTAACAGCAAATGTAAACCACTCTCCCCACAATTAATTGCAAGCAGCTTTCTACAGTAGTTTGACAGTTCTGCGTCAGTCGAGAGTGTTGACATTTGATATTGTATACAGATTGTGATGCACAGTCGAGTGTGGTGTTCCATGACAGTCATGTAAAACCAGTTTCTGCATGTTGTCTTTTCAAAGAAGCATTCTTCGTTTTGTAGCTATTGCACATTGGCATTTCTCAGTAAATAGGATTTAATGTTGTAATCTTTTTGTGCCATTGAGGTATAAATTCAGAAGACAAAAGTATAATTAACTAAATGTCATGGAGCTTCAAGCAACTCTTACCTGAACCCTTAAATTTTCAGAAATGTGAGTCAGCAATAAACCTTAACAAGAATAAGATAAGATAAGAATAAGAAAATTAGAATAATAGAATTAAGAGTTAGACAGTTTAGATTATTCAGTCAGGTGAATTTTACCACACAACCTCTGAGTGAACAAAATGTAATTTATATTTCCTTGTAGCAGTGGAATTTCAGGCTTCTCATCTCTCATCACTGATCACAATTATTATTCGGGGTGATTTGCCTGGGACAGCCGTTCAATGGGCTTTCACCTCTGAATGGGCTCTCACAGCATCGGCAGAGGGGAATGGATGGCTTGCATTGGGCATGTTTACACCCATCATGTCAGAAGCAATTATTTCAAATTTGAGAACATTTAATCCTTTTGTATTCAGCTTAGTCATTCAAACTCAGGTGGATGGTTTTTCTTTTTCCTTTCTTTTCCCCCCTTGTCCCTAATTTCATGGAGGTTTCATCAAGCCATTTTTTTCTGTAACATGTGAATTATTTAGTCCTCTTCCAGCAAGATGGCAGTGAGCTGAAACTTTCCCTTGGATGAGACCAATGGCTGTCATCATATATACTGTTTATGCCCACGTTTCTTTATAGTGTACTGCAAAACATAGCAAGCTTCTTATTTTTTCTGCCATACAAGTTGTTCTGTGTAATTACTAGGACAATTATTTTCTCACACAAATGACCAGTACTGTCTGTACAATTATGGGAAGGCACACACAGGAACATCCAGGAGAACAACAAGAGTGATTGACAAGGCGTTTTGTCATGTTACTATGTGGTCTTTAGTAACAGCGCAAATGTGACATTTGCTGTCATACCATGTCAGGATAGCAGTGATGTCATATATCCCGCATGTATGGAATTGCAGTAAAAACAGTTTCCAAGCCTGATTATGTATTAGTTTAAGGCTTTAAAAGTTACAACATTATGTCATAAACTCTGCAATACTGTGAGTCTGAGCTGCTGTGTTAAGCAACTAACCCTAACCCTAAATGTTGGTTACAGACGCCAAAGGACCAACTTTTTAATAGGCTGTACTTAGCTACAGAAAGGTTTTAATTATGATTTGCAAGGCAGGAAACATTTCTTCCCCTGCACATCCCTAAAGGCGACTGTTGCAAAATCAGAAGACACCACAAGCAGGTGTGTGTGTGGTATGTGCATGCGTGCATACGTGTGTGTGTGTGTGTGTGTGTGTGTGTGTGTGTGTGTGTGTGTTTGTTCACATCTGTACTTTTCAGCATCTGCAAGGAACTGTATTTATTAGTTCCTTGACAGAGCACCTGCCTGCGTGACATGCTAAACTAAGAAGACAAGGAAGGAATGGCTTACCAGAAATAAAAATAACTGCACTTAATTTCAGTTCATTCAAAATGGTAATCAGTCCATTTGCAGTAGCTGACACCAAAAGCAGTTTACAAGCAGTACTGCAGCAAATGGTGCTGTGAGCAGTAACAAGCTTGGGGACTTCGCAGCATCTAGCACCAGGCTGTGATTCAGTTGAAGTCAGACAGCTTCAGGCCATAATGTAAAGATTTACGTTATGGCTTTTAACGGGGAGAACGCCCTGGCTAAATTTACTGTGAAAATACTGAAATAGAGCTGAGACCCAGAGGAGTGTGTTAGGGGAATATCACAGTGTGACAAACCTTCGTCATGCCACATTCATCTCCCAGCCCCACAATGCCCTAAACATAAATAACAGTATGGTCTAGCCCATAGCCCATAGGATTCCCATCTGTGCTTTAGTGCAAACATGTGTACACATGAAAACACACACACAAGATTGTCTGCTCTGAAAGATAAGGGATTAGACTCTCGGGTTTGGATGCTGTTAAGTAATCTTGCTAATGGCACTGTGCATGCTCCACAAAAGGTCAAAGGTTGTGGACTCAATTGGCCATGCATTAAATAGCAGTGAACTTTGTTATTAGCTGTGTCAAAGCCCTTTGCCTCGTTACGGGTCGCCTAGTTTACCCAGACTTTTATGAGAGAGCTGCTGGATCGCTCAAAATTTTGTCTGTCTGGTGTACTTAGGTACACACCACTAAAAATCATATCAATATAAAAAAGTATATTCCTGAAATAAACAAGTATGCTGCATTTACTAGATACGAAGCATGAATAGTGATATTCAAAACACTTGTTGGCTGCCACTTTGCATGGCACCTATGATAAATACACTGTTGGCTGGATCGTTTCCCAGAACAAAAGGTTACAGAGTTCAGTGCCATCTGTCTGTATTCATCTGCCTGGGGTGGTGATGGCGCAGTGGATAAGACACAGGCTTCTGGTGTGAGAGAACCGCGTTCAATTCCTCACTGTGACACATCCACCAATGTGTCCCTGAGCAAGACACATAACCCCTAGTTGCTCGAGAGGTGTGTGACCTCTGACATACTTAGCAATTGAAAGTCGCTTTGGAGGAAAGTACTGTAATGCCTATGTACTGTTGTGTACTGTATACCTCAGCTGTTGTAGTTGGTGAGGTTTTGTGTATCTATGTCTAATATGAGTTCCCTTCAGTCACGGAATGCTGACATTACACTAATGGGAACATATACCGCACTAAAATGAGTGACAAACAAAAAGACTGTTGTGATGCTGAGAAATAGAAATCTACTGTATGTGCTGTGGAGCTGATTTATACATAGAATTTTTCTGAGGCGAAACAAAGAGCTATACCACGCTATCAGCTTTAAATTGGAAGGTTTTATTTAACTGTGTCATCTGTGTTGGGCTACAAAGTGCTACATGTAGAATTTAAACATCAATATGTCATTACAAAAATTTTGGCAGTGTGTGTTTATCATAAGCAAAAAGGCTACCACTGAGAAGGTTGCCAGCATCTGCGCTTGAGTAAATAGATCTGCTAAATGATGGCTGAGCATCGTAGGCATACCATTGACCTGCTTTACAGTGAACAGACTGTATGAGCTTTTTGAAGAGAGCAAATGACAGAGAAAATCATAAGCATATGAAAGCAACACAGTGAGGGATGCCAATAAGCACTTGTATCTTAATGACAAATAATATGGAATTTTACTGGTTTGTTGTCCTGGGAAAAATATATAAAATCCCCTTGTGCAGTCTCGCTCCTTGAACACATATATATTTGTTCCCTCTTTCTTTTCATACCTTTTTTTTCTCTCTAAAGTATCCCTCACTCTAGTATTACCACCTTCTTCTTTTCAATCTATTCCTCTCTCTCAATCTCTCCCTCTTTCTATCTCCCCACTTTCCTCATCTTTTTTCCATCCATGTGGCTGGCGGAGCTTGCAGCTGTGTGACCCAAGTCACCAGCAACTGGGACAGCACTGGAGGGAGGGGGGCCCTGGATGAGCCATCCCCTGGTGTGTGTTTGTGTGCTTGCTTATGTTCTTTGCTTGCCAATGTGTATGTCGATGCATGCATGCTCATGCACGCCCGGCCTTGTCAGCACGATCTGGATTTAACTGGATGATAGGCACCCCGCTAACTCTCTCTGTCAGTGTCATCCAAACACTGAATCGTTCCCACAGACTCCAGCAGGCTTCTCCGCTGAGCATTAAAGCTAACCCTCTGTCACCTGCGAGATGACGATGGAGCAATGACTAATTTCCCATGGATAAATTGAGACATGAGTCATTGGCGGTCATTGCTGAGGGACAGCGCTTTAACAGCTTAAACGACATACATATACATACAATACAATTGTGAGTCATTAGCAAACTTAGTTAGTTAGTTAGTTTTACATTATACTTTTGTTTTCTTTAAAATTAAACATCATCTAGTTAATCACAGGTATGTGTGAATATTTGATCTGTTAACTGGTTGCCTGTCAGATTTATCACATGACTCACTAGGCAGACAAAAGCTGTTGATCTCAAAGATTAGTCACTTAATCAACTGAATCAGTGTTCTGATGAAGGAATAGACCAAATAGGCCATTTGGAAAGTGATTTCATGGTACCTCAGAAAAGGTTTTTTATATATTTTTAAAATACAAAAATACAGTAGTTTATTTTGATATACTTAAAATTGGGGTATTTTCTTTGCCCATCCCATCCATGTTATAACTATTGTTTGCAAAAAACCCAAGCACTGACTTTATATGCTTTAATCTTTCCATACATTTCCTGAATCCTTTTGTGTTAGACATTTACATTTTGTGCCATCTGTCTTTCTGCCTGACATCTCCAGCGCTTCATAATACTGTCCAAGTATTATGATGGATCATGCTGGTGAAATGCAGTAATCAGTCTATCTGAAGTAGTTGTAAAAGAAAACTTAAAATTGCTTTCTGCAATTGGTGTTTCCCTCTCCTATTCCCAGTTTTTCCCCACCTTCCATCCCCGTTCTCTTGCAGGTGTTGTCCTTTCTCTGTGCTTTCTGTTTGTGCCCCCCCATACCCACATCTGCCCCTCTGTCCGGCCCGGTGACAAATCAATACATAATTAAATAAATAATAAAACAGACAAAGGAGTATATTAATACTCTCTTGTTACATTATCTGTGGAATGTTGTCTGTGGCATCCACATCACAGATGAAAGTGACCAGGGATATTACTCATATTAGCTTGGGGAAGTTTCATCAGCCTGCCATCCACTGATCTCTACAACCCAAACAAATCATATTGTTCCGAGGGGTCCTTCCACAGGAATGACTCAGATCATAATTCAATCAGATTTCCACACAGAATGCTCTGACACAAGCAAGGGAACCCTCAGTCTAAACAGCGATGTCAGAATAACATGCAGTTGATCTACTTGGTTGTATATGTGTAGCAACTTAATTAAAAAAACAGGCTGAAACTTATACAAATCTATTCTTTCAAGGGTAACATTTATATAATATCTTGATTATATAGGTGCATATACCGGCAACTTAACTAGCAGGAAGAGGCATTTGAATAGAAACCGGATATTTACCACTTCTCACTTACTGAATGTATTCTTCAGATCTTTAATGTGCACTCCAGGGATCTTCTGTGTTTTAACTTGGGGCAACGCTATTGAAAACTTGGAGTGATTGCTACGACAAAGCATAGGTGCAGGGCATCAAGCTAGACTGTGTTCGTGTGTAAATCTGCACATAAATTTAGCCAAGCTAAGGTCCCCAAGCTAAGCCAAGCTTGGGGACCTGATACAACTCAAATTGCAGCTGTGAAGTGGTGGAACAGGGACTCACATATATTCAACACCTCATATAACTCTCCCTTCCAAATAGCATCACAAATTAAAGCCATTTTGTTGGAGTCTGAAAAACCACAGGGGCAATAGGTCTGTGTTGTCCCACAGATGTACAGCGCAGATCACATGCAAACTGAGAGAGGGGCTAAGAACACGGTGTACACAATGTTTCCTCAGCCTGTCTGCGTGGTGAGGATCCCCTACCGACAGAGGACAGGCCGAGACAGAAGAGGACAGGACCAGATGTGCGGGCCCCATTCTACCAAGTCTTAAAAAGAAATATGTTACAGTTTAATAGAAGAAAGTTTCAAGAAATGTTAACGAGAAAGTGCAATTAAGGCAGCCACATCTCCTGAAGATAAAACAAAATGTATATCCAGATGTTGGCCACCCGCGTGAAGACTGTAAAACAAATACATTCTGGCTATAAACACACCCATTACATCATCATTCTCGCTGCTTAATTCTGGAAAGTTAATGAGGATGTATCAGTGTTAATTACATGCACTTTAAAAAATAAAAACGTAATAGAAGTAATTGCAGCCTTGAGGATGTTTTATCTGTTTTGTTAAATCTCTGATAAGGTCCTAATCTCTTTAAGTATTTGCCCTATTACATGGTTGAATAATAAAATAACATAACATCCCATTATCCAATATGTTATAATTATAATAATTAGGTTTTTACAATACCCTTCATGTTCATAAAATATAAAATGATTTGTATGTTCAAAAGTATACTCAAATTTTGTTTCTATGGAAGAACTGATCGCTAACACTGTATGTAGATAAACCTTCTTCTTTTATAATAGTCACTAAAACAACTTAATCTTGTCCTTCTGAAATACTCCATTAGTGTGGACGTCAGTGTATTTATCTTTACTTTATGTTCAGCCATGTTTAGCACGGCTGCTCGTTCCTCGCATGGTGCATTTTTTTATGGTTTATTCCCACATCTGCCCTGAATCAATGTACTTTATGCGTGTCAGGAAAAGAAGAATCCGCAATTGATGGCATGCAGTTATTTAACAAACTATAGCGCTCCCTACAATTAGTGTGTAACAGTATATGTGTCACTGCACAGACAGTTTATATGTGTCTGATTCAGCTGTGGAGATGCCTGCGTGGCTTTTGCGTATGTCTGGTATCAGTTCACCAGGATTCAAAGTGTAAAATACAAGCACTATTTCAGGATGTGACTCAGCCAGGGGAAGGATCGGCATCAAAAGCTGATATGTGATCCAAATAAACCGGGAACACACTGATTTCCAGCACAGTGCAATGGTGAGCTGAGAGTTTGTTTGGGAGTTTACAGGAACCCCAGCCTATCCTGCCTTCAAAAGGCAAAGAAGCCTGTTCCTCTGACAAAGACGCAAGTCTTGTAAGCTTCACTGATTGGCCATTTGAGGGTTGTTGTTTTTTTTCCTTTGGTCACGGCCCATTTGTAGACGTGCAGCAGGGTTGAGGCGATGGGAACAGATAAGAACTTGACTTCAGGATATTTGGTGACATTACTGAAGTGAGAAAATCTGACAAATGTGTTGTGAGGTGAAGTCTTACCTTGCATAGACAAAAGAAACAAAAATCATCCACAGTATCACAACACAATGCATTCACTGAGTGTGAAGAGTCATTTCCATCAGTGTGTTTTTTAGGCTACTTTCAGCAGTAAGTGATATGGTGAGAAACAAATAAGGAGATCATGTCTCCTCAAAAACACTTCTCAGCAACAACTCATTGGGCATGCTGACTTGTAACGTAGGCAAATGTTTGAATTAAGTGAGGTGGTTGTGCTGTAAAATCACACTAATGGTGTAATTACTTTGCAAAAATACAACGGTTTTGAATAATTGCAAAATTGTTGTCAGGTTGGGACAAGCTTCATAGCGAAACTTTTGTTTGCTGCTTTAAAATACAAATGCATGCAACTGTGATGGATTGCCACTGAGTGTATATTTAAATCCAATATTCATTTCACCTCAGTCTGAGTTCAACCATCCATCCATCCATCCATCGTCAACCGCTTATCCTGCGTACAGGGTCGCGGGGTCTGAGTTCAACAAATAACACAATTTGAGGATTTTGCAGCAGATGATTGGCTGACAGAAAAGTTAAGGTTCAAGCTCTCTTCTAAGAAACAAACAGGAAATACGTCCACTTGAAGCGCCTCTTGAACTCGGAGTCGGTCAGAGTACATGAGACAGATTGTCTTTTTGAGATGTCGTTTTCCTGTTCTCATAGCTGCACAGAAGAGTGAGTAAACACGATCTGCCATCCTAGTCATTGTATAAAGGCTCGGGTAAACAATGTAGGCTGTAAATTGGCCTGCCTCCAGCATGTACCAACAGGGTCCAAAGTTCACATATGAAACCACAGAACACCCTCATATCTGATTTGCACGCAGCACGTACCAAACTGGTACACGGCAACACTCCCACACAAGTAAAGGTGTACATTTGAGCATGGACGCGAACAGCAGTGAGAGATTTATACCCATGTATGCATGTCAAAAGGACACAAACAGATCTACATCCTGTAGATGCTTGGACACGCATACTCAGAAATGGATATGCATATGCACACAAGTATGAAAGCACACGCACACACACACACAAATTCAAGCAAGAGTGCATAAGTACATGGGTAAAACCAACTACACACTCTCTTTTGTCTCTGACGTTTAGATTTACAGTGTTTGGCAGGCGACCGCTCACATTCTTAAGACTCTGAAATAGAGAGATCTTTTACGCACTTGACACCTTTCATGAGTGAGTGAGCTCTTTTTGCACAGGATTAAATACAGTTTTGAAAGAAATGTGTTGGAGATTTAAAGTTTAAGACTGCTAGGTCCAGGGATCCAGAAATGCTTGAGATCTTCTGCAATGAAAGCTGAGCGTGAGGTAAAATCTCTAATCAGATCTGGTCTATCTGCAAGGAGAAGTGCGTAAGTGCCCTTCATTGTTTTGGAGATTGGCAGATTTAGCTGCCAAGACGCTGTCACTTTATCTTCATACTCAAATCACAGAGTTCAGGCACTGAGGGACGAGGTTCCCATCAGCATGGTAATGCCTCGGCTTTCTGCCAGCACAGATAGGGGACGATGAGATTGCAAATTTGTTATTGAGGTCGGCTTATGTACAGTACAGCACAAAGCATACAAACATGTTCCCTGGAAAGCAATTAAAACAACCCAGAGAAGACATTAGAAAGGGAAAGAGACTGGGAGAGGTTATGGAGGTCAAACATCCAGGCACTGCACTCCGGAGCAGCGTACTGATCCTGGAGTGTCTTTGGCTTCAAGAGTGTGCTGCAGTATGTCATGAAATGGGAGAAATATGCCAAGCTGCCAGAATTATTGCACACAAGAACAGGTATGTGCCAGCATGTTTGTCCGAATGTCTTAATGTATTTTCTGCAATCAAACCATCGCCGTCATTCGACAACAAGATATTAATGTTCACATTTCTGGGATTACTGGTGATCCATGTCAGAGAAATACTGCACAGATCTTGTGGCCTTTCTTTTCTCAGGAACGCCCTGATCACAATCACACATGGAAGGTTATGGGCCTTGCTCAAGGAGACCTCAGTGGTGGTAAATAAGGGAGGGCAGGCACTGATTGTTTTACTTTCCATACCCAGATATATTGTGCTGGTCTGGGGATTGAACCAGCAACCTTCCAGTCAGAGGCTCACTTCTCTAACCTTTAGGCCTCCACTACCTGAAGGTGTGGGTGTGGTGGTTCAATGTAAGACTTCTTGACAACTCTAGGTGATCTTATTTTTTTATTATTTGACGTATCTGGCCTTCTTTGTAATAACGGTAAATTAAAATCATAATAAATCTTAAATGAAACTAATTTGAGCTATTTTGAGGAACTACTCCAGGATTCGCAGAACTGAAACTCAGAAATCTGGTATTTCACAGGTTCCCACACCCACTGGATGACTCCTGATCTACACACAGACACCACAATTGCACGCACAAAGTCAAAAACAGCAAATCATTATCTTTGTTTTCCATCCCATGTGATTGATGGTCTTCTTCACGCCAGTTTAATGACAATGGTGTTCTTTCTGTGCATAGACTGTAATTATAGATCAACCGCAAAGGAAGGAGCACAGAGTGGCGCCTGCGAGGCAGCTGCCACCCTTTACAACATAGACCCCCCTAAACAGATCATAATAGTAACAGTAACAGTATGTACCCCTTGGTTCTTTTAAATATTGTTTATTAGAGTGGCAAACATGTCTTGCTAGTGAGTGGTTGATTTGGCCATGTAACTTTTGTATCTTGTCTGCCACCTTGTGCACAGTAATTTGTCCTGCCGTCTGTGTCATCGGCTCTTTTGTTTGGTTTCTCTCGTGCCCTCTCTCATCTTCTCTCTCTGTGCTGCACGCCTCCTCCTCTAACCTTGTTATTCCTGTCCTTTCAGGCTCAGTCGCTGAGCAGTAAATCCAATCTGACTTGCATGCTTCAGGACAGCCTAACCCTGACTCGAGGTAATTATCCTGTCTCTGACCTGTCCCGTCATATTCCTGATTGTTGTCTGGCACACACTCACCTACTTTTGACACAGGTGTGCTGACGGCGCTCTGCATATGTAACTGTGAACTGCATATGGGTACATGGATATGGAAGGTAAGGAGGGGTAATGGCGAAACAACAACAACCTTGCGCACAATTAACTTTGACTCTTGTGTTGAATCTGCAAGTGTACCATGTCTGGGCTGTATCCCAAATAAAGGGTGAACACACAGTGATGCTGCCCGGTCATGCCCTTCCATCCTTTTGTTCTTGAACTGTAGGAACATCTACCTATCTATCTGTTTCAGTGCTGAAAGCAAAGTAGAAACTAGGCAGTCACGCACTCACCATGTAGCAGCTTGTAGGTGTTTTCTTATGTAGACTGCTTAGAAGAAACTGCAGATGGGCTTTTGTTCGACATCGCCTACATACTGACATATGTATGTGTGTCAATGAGCATATATCATAAATAATATACTGTAGATCACATAAATACCCTATGTTTTCGAGCAGATTAAACACTTCTTGACACGCCCATGGAAGTCAAGGAAGTGCTGTGAGATATGCATATTTCCTTTTAGTGTAAGGACACAGCAAAGCACATTTTGAGGCAATATTTGGCTAAAAGGACGCCATGACTACACAATATTTCTCATAACCTGTCTTGTTGTTTTCTATTGTCCCCCAGCGCTTGTATCAAAGCTGTCTGAATGAAAAGAAAAACAACAGTCAGGACAAAGATGCAGAACCATGGGGCAGACAGACACGCAAATTAGCACAATTACAAGAATCCATGGTATCGCCTTTCATCAGTTCACCAGATACTGTGTGTCTGAGCTCTGCAGCCTGAGGACGGCCCCTTGCTTTGTATCAAAGGCTGAGCAGCGAGCTACCAAACACCAAAACAGGAAAATGCAAAAATGAGGAAGAGAAAAGGAAAGGAGAAGGAGGGAGGGAGGGAGGGAGGAAGGAGAGGGCTTTCACAGCTGTTGTTAGGTAGTGTTTCCTCTGATAGGAGGCTTTGGCTGTACTCCCAGTTCTCTATACAAACTGTCAAAAAACATGGTTACCTTGAGATATGGTGGGGTGGGGGGTTTGTTTGCACAAGGGAATGAGAGATAGAGTCTTAACATGACAAACACATCAAATCTAAATGGTGAAATGACACCCTGCTTTACATTTACAAACATTTCATTTGACCTGTCCCTCTGGTGGGTTAGGTCAGTGATACACTCTTGTGAAGTTGGAACACAAATTTTCAAGGTACAAAACAGACACTATCATTAAGCATTGCATTATAACCCTAGGATAAAACATAAGTAATAGTTAGGTAGGCCAGATCAAAACCCTCCACCTGTATTTATAAGATGACACATCTTAGAGCTTGTTCAGTAGGATGTTGCGCTGCACAGGAGTAAGAGTGCAGACACCTGCAAAACGTATTAGCCTCTTATCATGGGATCAAGATGACAAGCAGAATCTAGTCTTAAGTCTGTCCTTCTGCACGTCTCATTGTGTTTGTGACAGCAGGTGCCATGTGCTGTTTAGATTATTACTGCAGGGGCAACAGTTTTTGGAATACACTATGTATTCTGTTGTTGTCACCATTATGGTCTTGGCCAGTGTGGAAACCAGTTTTAAACATGAATCAGTTTTGAACAAAGAAAGTGACGACAGAACAAATAAGTGAACATGTGATGTAACTAAGATGCTAAGGCCTTGGCTTAAGTACTGGTGAGTTTGGATCCCTATACCCACAGGAACAATGTCAAAGAATAATAAATATATAATAATAATAAATTCAAGATATCTGCAATAGCCTTTTGGAGTTGCTGTTTTCACATACCAAAGATTCCCAAAAGTTACACTTGGAGTAATTAAATATACTAGCTGAGTGGTGACCATCCAATTCAAACCATTGCATTTGTTTCCATCTGTTTCAATAAAATGCAAATTCCAGTCAAGATGCCAACATGAGACGGAAAATGAGAGACCAAAAAGACAGGCCCCGGGAGAGGTTTTCAATAAAATGGCCTAGATATTATTGAAGAAAACACTCACGGGGCCAAGTACTGCCTCCTCTGAATCTGATATCTCCTAGAAAGCTTATTTAAATATGAATGGGAGGAAGTCTCCTGCTTGACTTCAAGTTTTCTTTTAAATCCACCCTTTGCTGGCTGCCATAGAATAGTAGCAAGTGACTTGTTTTTATTCAGGGTGTTTCTCTGAATGTCCCGCTGATATGAGCTACAATAGCATCCTTTCCTTCCAGAGGGCTAGGAAGTGGGGCTCATAAACAAAAAGAGCACTAGAAATACACCAAACCACTAAATGCAACAGATAACGACACATTACTTCCAATTCAAAATGATGATTTTACTGATAAAACTCTGAAAGGAAGCATGGCAAGATTGCAAGCATTTTGCCAACATTTCCACACTGTTGTGTCTGTCTGTTTGTTATGTAACCTCTGGTGAGAACAGGGCTCCGTCTTGGAATCAGAAGGAGCACTCGGCCATTACACTAGACCTACAGATTATTCATGGTTGGAGTGTCAGAACATTCACCTATTGACCTCACGCACTCAAGACTAAGCTCAGCACCTACATGTTAACTGCAAACTGGATTTAACCTCATGGGCGTAGGTGTGAGACCGCAGTGTGGTTTGGTCTATATTTTTCATCATCGATCATTTAATTATCATTATCATTTAATCATTTAGTGTCAAGTCAGAAACACTGGAGATTACTGGATTCTGTTTTATTAAAAAAAAATTTTTCAAACTGCATAATATTTATTAGGTAAATGTGGCACATACTTTGATGACATTGTCTCTTGCTGTTTGTTTTATGTATGTAGGAAAGTCTGATTTTGAAATTGAAAACTAAGCCCTAAATACCAGACCTAGATTTGCTGTAAAGTGGCTCTACCTGGACAGATATTTCTTTCTTGTCTTTCTTTCAGATGCAATGAACCCACATAGCATACAGTGCTAAAGAAGCTACAACAGTTGTTTTTAACTTACATTCTGGCCGAAGAATCCTACAACTCATCAACACTCTAAAGAAAACAAAAAGTTTTACAACAGTATTTATTCTGTATTGATTCCCTCCCACGGACCATTGTCTGGCATTAGAGAGTATCCTATAGGCAAGCATCACTTAAATTATGCTAAACAAGCCAGAGCAACACAGATGGAAATCAGTTGGAGAAGGAGCGAAAAGCGTCATGCACCTCACAGATGACTTTGATTTCCTGTTGAATTCCTGTAGATGTGAGCCACCTCTTTAGCAGCATGGAAAAGGATTAATAGGTGAACTGTTCCTTAAAAAGCACTGAAGATTAAAATATGGTCCCTTTTTTAAAAACATATAACCCATTCATTGTTTAAAGTGCATCCATGTTTTTCTTTTCTTCTGAATCAATTTCATCTGTACTGCTAGAAAGTATTCTCTTGACTTGTTTAGGGTGACCTTTGCAGAGCACCGAGCTGTGACTTTATAGGTGATTGCAAGTCTTGACCCCTGCTAACTTCCTCACTGTTGGCTCACAAGTACTAAAAAGGTTGTGACCTCGAGTGTTACATAAATTCCCCTTATTTCATTCTCTCTGCTAGAGCGGCAGAGGCTCCTCTTACCCTTATATGACACCTTGTATTCAGGCTCACAATAAATAGGTCTTTGTGTGCATTGCAGGCCCCTGAAAGACTTGTGTCAGGGATGTGGATGGCAGCCTGGATGGAATCTGGTGTGTGCGTGGTGTGTGCGTGGTGTGCGCGTGGTGTGCGCGAGTGTATGCACAAGAGAGGGAGCCAGAGACAGTTGGGAGTAATAGAGAAAGAAAGGGAGGGAAAGAGAGTTTTAGCCCTCGTCAACATTCCTCCCACACTTTCTTGGCATTGGCCTCGCTGGTTCCTAAGCCCCAGCATCAGAGCTCCGTTACTCCATTACTTTGCTCAGAAGCATCAACATGTTTTCAGAGGACGGTTGTTTAGCCTATCCCAGGCTGTGTAAACACCAAAACACGCAAACATAATGACGATCTGTGACTCATTCCTCTCCATGACACCACACTGGAAGGAATGCAGAAAGAGGTCATTTATTGTCACTAGTGTTAATTGCTCCTTATGATGGCTCAGTAAGATGGCAGGGCAGTGAGGCATAATGCCCCATCAGATATGACCGGCCCAGGTCGCTCCATGGTACGACTGCATCTTTTAAACACAAGTGACACAAAGACAGAAGTGAGGCCTTGGATGCATCTTGTTATTTTCATTCATTTGAGTCTGTTAGTGCCTCACTCTCCATCTCCCTCTCGTTTTCTTTGCTGGGAAATGGCCAGAAGAAGAAAAAAATCACAAACTCACTGAACCTTGGCACATACGTTCCTTTTTTCTTCTTTCTCTCTTGGGGTCGCGTGTCTGCCATTGCATCCAGAGAGAGAAAAATAGCTTGGCAGAACAGGTCCACCAAACTGGCCTTCAGTCCAGCAAGCGTTTTTTTTTTATAGTTCATTTTAGAGCTATAGTTGTATGCAATGAAATGCAGATATAATCAGCTTTGTTGTTTTCACATCTTGTGACTCACTGTAAAAAACTGCATTGTCATCATGGAAAAAAATGTTTGGAGGTTTCTGCTCCTTGTTCCCTTTGTAAGTTTGTTTTCATCTATCAATAGAATTTTGTTTTGTTCTTTTTCCAATTTCTCTCTTTTTTGTCTGTCCCTGTCTTTCTCATAGAGCCCCTCCCCAGTCGTGCAGGAACACTGAGAGTTTGGAAATTTGGACGCAACAGTAACAAACAGGAAACCATATTCATTACACT
Source organism: Micropterus salmoides (assembly GCF_014851395.1). Classification (NCBI taxonomy): domain Eukaryota; kingdom Metazoa; phylum Chordata; class Actinopteri; order Centrarchiformes; family Centrarchidae; genus Micropterus; species Micropterus salmoides. The sequence goes on from NW_024044237.1 coordinate 20,791,602, forward strand.
AAAGTCAGAGTTTGATTATGGTTCATGGGGATTTGCCAGTCATTTTGGCCTTTTTAGAGCATGTATACTGTAAACTGTAATTCAGAGTGGCAGTGATATTACATTCAATTTCTGCCAAAGTCTGCTCCTGCCTTCACAGAGAAAAAAATGTTTTCTTGATTTAGCAAAGACGTTTTTTGCATACTTAAATACATCTGATGAAACCCATTGCACAAGGGCGTGAGCAGGTTGCCCAACATGTTCTCAACTCAGTTTCCCAGCTTGGCAGCTGTGTGAAGTCTCTCTCTTATTTATTTTTTCTTCTTCAATGTTGTGCAAAGGCCCAATTTAATGATGCAATTACAGATGCCTGTACAACACAGGAGTTCCCAGACATGGGGAGGGCAGGGTGGGGGGACACATCTTGAGGGTAAACACTTCAGAAAGCTTTAATTGAATTAAATGTTAAAATGCCAAAGACTCAGGTACTGTAGATTTAATTAAGGACACGATTGTGTGATGTGAAGCAGATGTCAGAGTCTCCAGTACAAGTCTAATTACACATTTGCTTTTAAACACCAACATTACAAAATTGTTTAATGGGCCAAAAAGAAGGGCGGTTAACTGACTTTGACATATGCTGCCTGACCAAAACAGTATATTAATGCTTCTTAATACCAAACTCATTACCATTTTGCCCACTGCACGACAAGAGAGTCACATTTGTTTTAAATTACACATCCACCCCAAGAGCTCAAAATTGTTTATAAAATTTGTTGTTTGAGAACACAGACGTACATTCAGTGAAGAACAAACACAGTGTGTTACCAAATTGCAGATGTCCAGTAACTTCAAAAATAGAAAATGTGAAATTGGTCCTGATTCTGTAACCTTTCCTGTGTTCTGGAAAGCATGTCTTCATGACCTGAAGCAGCTCTGAGAAGCAATTGTTTTCTTTCCAAGAGACTCTTGGAGCACTTCTCAGTAACAGGCTGTGGCAACACCTTTGCTAAAGTATGTCTGATACTAGCTCCATGCCCTGAGGGGGGAAAGCTATACTACCGTAAGAGTGTTTGTGTGTGTGTGTGTGTGTGTGTGTGTGTGTGTGTGTGTGTGTGTGTGTGTGTGTATTTTTGATTAGACTGTACACATTTGTCTGTGTATTGAGCTGAGAAAAGGTGAGCTCTGATGTGCATCCTAATTCTTCCTGTGTTTCCATGTTTTTCTCCTCCCTGTGTATGCATGTGTGTGTGTGTGTGTATGTGGGCACCCAGGGTACATCATGTTCCCAACCTGCATTGTGAAGGGTGCCCAGGGAGAATAAGATAGGCTAATGATAGGCCTGGCTCAGGTCCTCTCCACAAAAGCACTGTCTGGCTGCATTGTGTAGCAGACTATTGTGAAAAAAAATTACTCATTGTGGGACAACGGCATTTGGGATTATGAAACAGGCATCCAGAGATTAAAAAAAAGATGGAATAAGCATCAGAACGAATCAGAAATTAACTCTGTGTATGTCAGCCCTTTAAAAAAAGTGAAATTTGTACCAGACTTTTTTACACAAACTCTTTCAATTTGGAAGCCGGTCATGCAGTAAAATATCCAGGTGGCTGAATTACATCTTCCCCCATGGACCCGGAGAAAGACACAGTACTGTATGCTCATGAAAAGCATTTGTTTCCCCTCCAGATCTACTGTTCCTCACCTCAGCCAAACTTTAACTCGGCCCTTAGTAGCAGGGTGGGTTACCACATTCTCACTTCTCTACTGAGAAGAAGAGTTGGAATCCCATGCTAATGAAAATGTTACTGCCTTCCAACCAGCAGCTTGTACCGCTCAGCCTGGGTGGTATGGAGAGTGCAAGTCTAATAACTCCCCCATTTCAGCATCTCTGCATCTACACCATGAACTATACTGGAGACAATACAAATACTTTCCATTGCCTGACTATAGCTGTGGTGCACCAGGTTTGTCGTGTGCGAGCTGTAGTCTGATGAAAAGAGCAAACCACAGTCTCTGAGCATGTTTTATGAAAGCTGTATTACTGTCTAATGCCTATTTAACAGTGTAATTATAACATATTGACTGTTGGTGATACTATTACTCACTCTCAAGTACAGGGCTGTGTGGGAGTGCGTGTGATGGCAAGTGTTGACAGGGTGCCTCATTATCTAAATAGGCGCCATCCAAACAGATAAGGGAGTGAGCACAAACCATGGTCACTTGAAACCCCACCCCCGCCCCTTCCAGACTTATATAAGCCAATCGGCTGCCAACTAGAACAACTGAGATGGGAGGGAGGAAAATAAAGGATAAGGAGAGAGGGAAGAGATGGGGCAAATATAAGACCAAGAACAAATACAGTTACACAAACATGAAGCATGAAAGAAGAAAGGCTTTTAATGGATGGGTGGTACTGCCTCCCTCTTCTGAAGTATTTGTGTTACAATATCTTTTGTTGTTTTGAAGTAATTTGAACTCCACCAAGCCATTTTACAGGTGTCCTTATTTTGATTTCAGACTTGTTTTTCATGCACTTATTTGAGGAATACTTTGTGGCAAAGCTGAGCCTTCAGTACAAAGAAAGAGAAACCACAACTTTATTCTGGACAAGTTTTACTCCGCGACCACAACACAAAGAACCCAGTATTTCCTTGACACTTGGGCGCCAGATATGTATGATTTATAACCACAGCATTAAGCAATCTGAAAAATTACCCTTTGTTCTTTCACAACATGATTTTATTTTCACTTTCATTTAACAAGTTTTGTTTGAATTTTGTTTTAGGTGTTTATTTAGTGTATTTTTTGCAGTGACTGTTCTGTGCACCTTTATGAAACATGATGTCTCTTTTTCATGCATTTAATGACTTTTATCTAATAATAATACACTTTATTTAACTAAATAACTTTTGACAAATGTTTCCATAATTAGGTGGTGACAAATAAGTTAAGAAGATGAACAGGGTAAATCCCTTCTTAAAGACTTTTCCATCACACGCTGATGTTGTGGATTTGATGGCAAACTTGATGTGTTACTTATACATTTCTAATCCACGTCTGGTACATTCTGTATCTCCACTCTGTTACACAGGACAAAAAAGCTTAGCTGGATTCTGCTGTGTTGACGTGTCAACAACGGTTTAATGCTGTGGGTCACCTCTGTGTACTGTATAGTGTAAGTGCATTAATATTTGTGTGTGTGAGTGTGTGTGTGTGTGTGTTTGCGTTGCCAAGGAGTGTGTCTTATGTCTTGTAAACAGACAGATGAATCACTCATTCCTGGCCCTTGCAGCTGTCATTGAGGAGTACAGGATTGGTCAATTAAAAGATTACAAGGCTAATTTATAACAAAGATATCTGCTAGCAAGGTCATCAAGGAGTCTTTCTAACCAAACCTTAAAGAAAAAGGCTGTCTTTTTTCATTATTTTCAACAGTTCTCATGACAAGACCAAAACCAACAATCCATTAGTCCATTTTTAATATGTTCAGACTTCCCCAACCTGTCTGTGTTGTCAGTCTCATTTGTTCCTCCTGAATATGTTAAAAACTGGTTGTGAATGTATAGTTTCATCTTTAAGAAAGGCTTCATCATTTCTTAAAGCCAGTGGGCACTGTCATTTTTAGCAAAAGTTATTGTATTTTTGGCCATCTCCCTCCAGCCAGCTGCCACCACTACCTAGATAAGTTATCTTTCAACTGTTTCTAATCCATGCAACAATTTCAACGCGAGCGACAGGAATAAATGGACTCAGGTCATCTGACAAAAGTTCAACTCTAAACAGTGTGCCACGGCGTGTAGCTTCAGGCAAATTAGGACATTCCATTAAAAATTAAATTGATTTCGTCGCTGATACTCTGAACACGCTGAGATTTTACAGTTTATTGTACATTGCCTAAAATGCATACATTTTATTATTTAATTATTTGTCAATAATGCTGTTTATGTACCATATAAAAATGTAGCGGGTCTGTTATACTGAATTATAACAACAACATAACCCTAATTAGGAGGAGGGGAATTTATTTTCTTTTTCATACAAACAATATATAGAAGGTGCTTTGCAGAGACAGAAACTTGCATATGGTACAGAGAGAGATACTGTAACAGCAATCTGATGAGCATGTTATGTTTATCATGTAGCTAGGGCCAACTGAACAAGGAACCGCAGCGGTTTTGGTAAAGAAAGGGCTGTACACTGGAGGTTGCATCAACCTATAGCACAGGGTGTGTGTGGATTTCTGTCTGCTGATAATGGATGGAGGGGTGTTTGGGAGGTAAATGTATACATGATAAACTGTGTCCATTCACCACATCACCAACAACTTCATTACCACTTTATAGACAGCAGACAGTGTCTAGTCTTGCAGTAGGGTACTGGAGGGGACTCATACACACACACACATTGTACACACTTGTACACAAACCATTCAACAGTGGTTCCAGGCATCTACTGGCACGGCACCAGGGGCAGCTTATTCACAGAACAACAAGGCAATAACTCAGGAGGTCCATTAAAAAGCCATTATTGTACATCCCTCTTTAAACGGGTTCCTCAGTGATAAAGTCAAGCGCAGGGCTATTTCATGATGCAAACACACCAAACACATAACAACAAGTCTTTGAAAATACAGGGAATTCTAATAATGTGAATCAATCTCCTGCTCCCTGAACGAATCTTTTCAACACAGATGTGGTCAAAGCATGTGTTACTGATGAAACTCATAAAAAAAACATGGCTTTTTACTTCCTCTCGTCACTAAAAAAACAACTTCCTTTAGCTATTGAAAAAGACTGTGACTTTTTCCACAGATAAGTTCCACCCACTGTCAACAACGCACTATTTTTAGCAAGTCCTGTCTATGTACTGACTTCGCACCAGGCTTCTGTCTGGCTGTTTGTCTACCTTTGAGTCTTTCTCTAGCCACCTCTCCCAGTAGCTCCCCCTCTCTCTCCCCTGACATTGCTCAGACCTGGCCTTTGTTTGTAAGGGATTGGCTCCTAAGTCTTGCCTGGCCATGAATCTGTTCTTCCAGCCCGACATCCTTCCCTCTCGCCACTAATCCCAGTTTTTTTGTTTACATCTGTCTGCCTTGCCACCTGCAACCCATGAAGTTATGTAACACTCTTCAGACTTGTGTACGTCGGGTAGTTTTCCTTTGTATGTGAGACACAAAGTTACACAGTTTAGTTTTGTTGCAAAAAAGTAATTAAGTAATTGGATACAGGTTCAGTTGTCAGGTTTGACATGCCTTTAATGTGGGCAAAACAGGGAGAGACAACAGCAATGAGAAGAATAGATTCAAAGCCTCATGATGCATTTGTGTATCTATGCAAGACTTCAGATTACGCTGCTCTGTCCCGGGAATTGCTTTGTATCAGTGGAATGGATGTGAAATTTCGATCTGATTGACTTTGATCCCCATGCCTGTTATAGCTTGTAGCAGCTTACATATAATGATTCATATGCAATGGTGCTGTAATTGTGCTGTATGTTTTTTTGAGTATGAGTATTTTTGTTTTTTGTTTTTTAGCATTTGTCTGGCAACTACGAACACTTTTACAGCTGTAAAGAATACAAGGAAAACAGTGTTTTGTTTACCCTACCCTTACATTTTTACATTCCTGACTGATTTGTGTGCTACCATACCGCCACAATGTTATCTGCAGAACAAGCCTGAATGGAGGAGTTTAGGCAGATGTCATTCACTCACAATGTCATAAATTTGTTTCAGTATTTTGGTTTCTCCTCTCTCCCTCCGACATTGTTTACACATTTCAATAGTAAAGCGTAAAGCCTTTATTTTTTCTATATCAGCATTTATGCACAACAAACACAACAAGGTGCACTATAGACTGAGCAGGCAGAAGTGCCCTGCATTCAGCTCTACTGAATGATAGGAGGTCATTTTGCGGGTGTGACCTGCATGTAAATTAACTCAACAGGTCACTCTACAGTCATGTCCATGATAAAAATGTATTTACTTCTTATTCTGTTGCACTATAGAGAATGGATCCACTGCCATGTACTCAAACTAACATAATTGTTGAATATACACTTGATGGCTTCCTCGATGGTTTACACATGGCAAATACACTTTCCATAACCTCCACAATGGCTCACTAAATACAAGTCTCAGACTTTTTGTAGCAAAGCTACAATATATTATGTTATATTTTGATCACAGAGTAGAGCTCTACAGCTCAGTGGGGTCTCTGACACAGCTGGACCTTGTCTCCACTCTATTGTGGGAGGGCTAGGTCAGGTTCAGCAGTCGACTGGATCAAACCACAGGCCAGTCATCATCTCAGGCCACAGTGAGGAACTTTTACCACTTTCTGCCAATGTAACGAGGTATTAAAAGGATAAATAGTTGCTTCAGAGCAGAAAATCCAACGTAGACAGGTTGTAACTCTTCTGTCAGATTCCTTTTACTGCCATTTTTTGTACAATTCATCATACAAAGCACAATCTTGGTGTCTGTGTACATAAAGTGAACTCACCTCCAATCATGTCTTACAGACAGACAGACTGACATTTTTGCCTGACAGAAAAATACCTGTCTCTCTCAGACAGGTATTTGTGGACTTCTCTTTCTCAGTCCACAGACCTGAACCAAAAAATGAAAACGATTTTGTCCTCACACACGTCAGGCAACCTCTTGCCAACACTCATTTAGCAGCTTCTTGTCATTTTAAACATGTTGACAGCTGGTTTTAAAGCCTTTTCTATTTTGCAACTGTGGGCTACAGAAATACAAGTCTGCACAATGGCATTACTTTAAACATTTTCTTTCTTCAAAGGATTAATAGATGTATTTTCTTTATCTTGTCTTTAAACCTGGAACTCTCTCAAGACCTGTCCTGTGGTCACATTAGTGGCAGCAGAGAGAATGTCTTTTATGAGGTCTATGACACTTTGTGACAGCTTTTGTGCTGCAGCTAAGTTCTTTTCCGCCTTTGTATTTTGACTGTTTACTGACTGACTTCACAGACCTGAAGTCCTGTAATAAATATTTGTGTCATCGCTGCAGGCTCTTCACCCCTCTTCACCCTGGCATGAGATGGTGTCTAGTGGCTGCTAAGAACTGACTGGCCGCCCAGAGTAAAGGTGTGCAAGGGTATCTTTCTCATTACAGCCAACTGTAGCTCTCTAAGCCTCAAAGTAAATCAACACACTTCCTCTAATTTTATCCTGGGGAAATCACAGATTCTGCCCCCTCAGGGCCCTCTGGCTCTGCCTCAAACACCAAACATGACTTATGAGTTCAAATTCTCCTCTCAGCACATTCCTGTGACCCTTGAATCATTTCCATAATAAGTTTGCTGGCCAAGCT
>NW_024044237.1:20799419-20818827 GCF_014851395.1 Micropterus salmoides
GGAATCTGCTGCAGGTAAAACATGGTGACCTTTTGACAGCACTCATGCAGAGGTGGTACCCTCCTTAATCAAATACCTACCACTAGTTCTCGCCAAAAGTAACAAATGTGCAAATGTTTATATTTTGTACCGTAATGTGAAAATAAGAAAATATAATCGCAACAAATTATCAACACTAACATAAAACTAGAACTGCAAGCATTTTAAGCGGAGTCCAAGCCTCCTGGCGCAAGCCGTCCCCTCGCCCCGTGGAGGGCGTGCGAGTCGGCCCGGGCCGGACTCCGCTGGTACTGGGAACTGCGATGCCTTGCTTCGCGGGTTCCCAGCCCACTCGGGCTTGGACCCCTAATAATGTGTGTCCTGTATACCTTGAAGAGATTTTTTGGATCTATGCATAAAACATAAAGTCGTTTGGTAAAGATAGACTTAGTGGCCTGCCTCTCTTTCAGTAGTGAGATGTGTTTACTTTCCCCCTGAGCTTTTACAGCTTGGTGCCACCTGCTGAGCGCTGCCTTGCTCCCTCACTTTATATCTCTCAAAATTGTCAGACTATCTGAATTCCACTCTGTGCCTTATCAGAGATGTATCAGTAAGCAGTGGAATACTAGTAGATGTCTACAGAAAACAAGATAACCTTTTCCAAGTTGACGTTCCCCCCGGGCTAATGCGATTGCAATCTTTTACTAAGCAGTCCACTTTTTTATCATCACTGTTTTTCTGATTTTGTGATTGAGAGCTCCCACAGGCAACACACCCGATAAGGCAGTGACACCACATCTGACCCAAATCTGCAACAATTACAGAATAAATTTTCAGTGCAACCTTGCTGCACTGCACAGGTTCAGACCAGAGTTTAAAAGAAATTAAAAAACTGAAATTCTTTTGAAGTCTTTTTTCCCCAGTGGCCTTAACCATAGCACCTAAATCTGTAATTTTATTAAATTAGTTTTAGAGTGGACAAAAAACTGAAATCTTATTGAAAGGTGGTAAGTGTTGAGAGGTAAGGTTTGCATCAGAGTAAAATAGTAACTCCATAAAATTTCAAAAAAGCTTTGTGAAACTGAAAACCACTTTACGTCAAGGTGTGAGCAGTTTATTAAATGGATTACACACATATTTCATCAGCAAGTAATGGGTGACTTCTGATCACCTGAGGTGTTGTTCAACTTTCCTTTCCACTTTGGCTGACCTGCAGAGTTTTACAGCTGAGGATATAAGACCGATAAAAATCCTCCCTGCAGCGCAACAGCTCCACCTACAACCACCTGTGAGCGGACGTCTTCTTGCTCAGGTGTTTATGAGCCGCTGCTGGGATTGCAGGATTTCATCTGTGGCTGACTCAGTGACAGAGAACTGACTGGATAGTGAGCTGAAAGACAGCAGCTGGCAACTACTTACATCAACACTGATCCTCAGAAACCCCAGACAGACAGACAACAAACACAGCCAAATCCTCAGAGCTGCTTAACAAAGGAATGTTTTTAAAACACTATGCAAATACTAAAACATGTAAAGTTGGAGAGAAGAGATTAAGCCACTGAGACATTAACACAATGTATACAGTGTTATGCAGTCCTTGGAAGCAGTGTAGGATTGTTGCTTTAGCCTCTGGGCATACAGATGTTGAACATCACAACAGTATTTCAAATAGTTTTAAGTCAAAAAGCCTACAGTATACTGCATATATGTCCATTCAATATCATGAAATTAACATGTTTTTGTTGTTATTTTGAATTTTGTGGGAGTTTGATTTCTTTGAATTGACTTTAAACATACCCATACATACTACAAACAACTTGAAAAGTGGGTCATTTCCAGTGCCCAAATTGAATTAAGTATCTCATAATGTCCCATCTGCACCCAGCCTCATTAATTATTAGTTTTCCCCAGCCTCAGTTATCCCTCTCCAATTAAGTATTCATAAGCCCTGTAATGATTAACAATATGTTTTTGGCTAATCTCTATGTCAATTAAGGAGCTTTGTAAGAGATAGTGCACTTTGCCACTTATCTGCACACATTACTAAATTCTCTTTATCGACCTCCAAGGGTTTGTAACTGGTGAGGGTTGATGTTTTATTTGGAGGACGATATCTGTTTTTCTTTCACTATTAGGTGTAAAACTATAATCAGTCAGCGATAGCGAGAGAGATATGAAGGTGGGTCTGTTTTTAGGGTCTTTTTGCTTTCCCTTCTCCTTACTTTAGAACTTTCTTGGTCAAAGCACTAAACATGGAACTTCACTACTCACAGGGCAAATAAAAGTTTAATTTACATTGTTCTGTTTCTCAACAGAATGCATTCTTTGTGTGTGCATCCTTTAGCACTATAAAATCTGTTTAACATCTTCAATCTTCTGAAGATATAAAATCCTGCATTTTTTACATGCTATCAGTCTTCTTCTCTGGTTCGTTGCTACACTCCTTTGCACATTCCCACAACCTACTGTCGATCAGCGGATTAGCTGAAAATGGCGGCAAGAAATGTGAGAGAAACAAAACAGGGACCCACTCATAAAAACATTGCTCCATAGCGCTACTTGTGGTCAAAAGCTCCACATAGTACCTTTAAAGCCTCTTCTATGTGTAAATACATGTAGGCTTTGAACATTTTTGACCTTGGCACATCCAGCAGTATTACCAAAAAATACACTGTGGCTGTGGATACGTTTACAGTATAGAGGATTTTGACATTGTCAGACACCATATAATGACTGTAGATTTGTCACAATTAAAAAAAAGAGTGCTGACCATGCATAGAAAGATGACTTAACTTTTGCTGAATGTTCTGGAATCAAATCAAATGATATGGTTTATGTTTGACATAAAAGAGCCATAGTTTATCAACTTCAAATTCAGGCTTTTGTAATGATACAAAGTGACTGAACCACTGGATAGACATATGTTAATATGTATATTAGATTTAAGTTAGCAGCTAAAACGAGTATGGTGACATTGTGAGTCAGTATGACTTAGGAAATATAAAATGGTTATTCTTCAAAGCACACTTGTATGTTGCAGTGTATGCCTAAATGCATGAATTGCTTAGTTTAAGATAGTGAGATTGCAAAATTGGACTCCAAACAACCATGTTTGAATAAGCATCAGGGCTGGTTCTTGCATCTGTCATTGTGTCCTGACATGACTCATATCTGGCCAGAGCTAAAACCTGCCTAACTAGCAATAACCAGTTTTGCAGTTTTCACACGCTAGCGCAAAGATCCACCTGCCAACCCTGGGGATCTAGTTTATCAACTTCCTGCATAAGCATAAATGCAAGGTGGGAATTGGGAAGGGGTCACAGCACCCCTATGACCTTATCATCTGCCTTAACTAGAGTGGTCTCATTTCGCAGATGATGTGCAAATATATATTCATGTATACTCTTCAGTACATGCTATGAGGAAGACTCGTGGGTTTCCCTTTAGCCCCTTTTTAGTGGTGTTCCCAGTGTGGATTTCTCCACTGAGAATTTCCTTTGTATAATACCTGTTTTCTAGGGTGTGCTTTCACAGGCCAAATGGAGATGCATCCTTCAATAGGCCAAATTGAAAAGGCATGTTGGGAAACAGTCAGATGTGCACTGAACATGGCACATTTACGGTATAACAAAATCCAGCGAAATAGTGACCGAAATGGAGGGTTGATGTGACAGCATTAAGTTGTCATTCTTGTCTCCACAGAATGAGCACCTTGTCACAGAGGAACTGATTAAGACAGCTACTTGTACGGCTGTACAGTTCTGCTACTATTCAAGATCTGTCCCATTTGCATTTGAGAGCTATTGGAAGGCCGTAATTCAGCGGGCAAATACTTCCACACCCCAGGGCTCTACAGTGATAGTGTTTGCATATGCCCCTAAAAATAGATACGTGCGAACCACAAAAATAGATTTTGAGCATAGTGTGCGAATAAAGACTACAACCTACCGTAACCTTCCAGCACTGGGACAAATCTCTGTGGCTCTGTGGGCCGCTTACGCATTATTAGTAGCTGAAGCGGTAAAACAAAAGACAAGAGGGATAATGTGAGCAAGGTTTGGGTTTGGCTAGATATCTATTTAGCTATATCTGGTGCCTTTTGTTGTTCATGTTCATCAAATAAAACTGCTGTTTTGTCCAACTGGAATTAATATTATAGTATTGGTAATATAGTATACTATTATTTGAAATGATAAAGAATACAGCAACATATAATTAATATGTTGATATTATACTAACAGTATACTATTAAATTAATATTATACTTTTATTTAATGTTATAATTTAATACTAATACACTCTTTTGTACTAGTTTCAGTCATCCAGGTTGTGGATAGTGCATGTGCATTTGACAGATGTAGATTTAGCCAAAGCCAGGATGCCAGTGCTATTGTGCCAATACGTGCGCATTCTAGCCAGCCTCCTCCTGAGAGCAACATGTTCCCCCTGCGTTACTAAAGTTTTTGTTTTTATTGTTATAAATATTGTTTAGTAATCTTGTTCACATTAAGTGTGGTATGGGTTGTGTGTCCCACGTGCCACAAGCTGCAATGCACCAGTAGGGTTTTTTGTGATGAGTGATCAGTGTTTTAAAAAGGTGCTTTCAAAGTGTGAAAGTTCAAAATTTTATTTAAAAAAATCTTTTTCAGTGTTTTAAAATAATGCCAATATTGCTGATGCTAATGCTAATATTTTAAGGCCAATACGGAGTGTCCAGATACTTGCGTTGTCACTTCAAAAGTCCTACTGGTTTTCACATCATCATTGCACATAAGGAGAAGTAGCACACACACACACACACACACACACACACACACACTATGAATATGTACGTAATAAATAGTTTGTTAATAAACTCTATGTTACTTGAACATTTTTCACTGTGCTCTTTGTGTACTCCTAATTATTTTCATTTAAGAGCACATATCTCCTTGGGAAAAAGGTTAGCAAACAGTCCTGCACCCACATTAGCTCACCTACGGGCCTGGATAAGAAAGCTTCTCTTGTCCTCATCTTCAGGCACATCAGTTTGTTTCCAAAGTGCATCCACAAATACTGAGTCAAGTGACATAAATATTGAAGATGCACACATTTTCTAACCCCCTTCTTTTTAACTTTACATGGCACTTGCTCTGTCTGATCAATACTGCCTGAAAAAGTAATCACTTTATCCCCATGCCCACACCATGTTATTATGGAAGGAAATGCTAACTTTTTGACTGGACTTCAGCCTTCCACCTACAACATTTGTTGGATCTGAATATTATTATCTTATTAGACAAGAGATCCAAGGTTTCCATTGTAGAAGCTAGTTGTTTTCAGTGTACATGCAGAGCAGACAGACAGCAGTAATGATGTGACATTCCCCTGCCTGCATGCACACAGCAGGCTAATTATCACGGAAGCAATGATGTTTCCATTCGCCCACTTTAAAAATACGACCACAGGTTGCTGAAAAGGTGGGTTTAGCCTGAAAGGTCTCAAGAGGTTGCTCCACTTTATTTGCATTCATTTGCATCTTGTTTGATATCAGAGTGAAAACCTGGTGCATTGACACTGTCAAGCACAGACAAAATCCAAATTGATATTAATGAGTTAATTAAATTTTTTTGTGTTGAGGCAGCTCAACCTTGACATTAAGATCATATTTTTGAGACAAAACTTTTACAAACGCCTGAAAGATCCTTCAGTGTTGCATTATGTGTTGTTTGTAGCCTTTAAGTTTCTAGGCTAGCAAGTTTCTCTCTGTTCGTCTTCTTGTCTACACTGTGTCTATTAGATCAGCCCTAAATATGTGTTTTCAAAAGCACTGGAAACTTGGTTTAAGTATTTCTCTATAACATTAAATTCATGGCTCACTCATACACTCACTCAATGTAGCCCCACCAAAAATACCAGTCATAAAAGAAAAGGGTAAAATGGTGGCAGAAATGTTTCTGTTAATGCAGGACCCTATCGCTCATGGTAAGGAGTGAGACATTCAGGGGTTTTTAAGGAAAAATGTCCAGTATTATTGTTTTTATTATTCTAAATGTGGTTTTATTTTTATTTTATTTTATAACGGATATGGTATGTACATAGAGTGTGTCAATTAAACCGTTAGGGTCAATGTTTTATCACTATCAACTACTTTGGCTATTTCATTTCTTAATGATGAGTCTATAGCCCGTTGAGACAGGTGCATTTTCACATGGAGATCTTGCGATCGTAAGGTAAAGACACTTGACAGCGACACCATGAGGCCACATGGGATGAGGGCGGGTCCAGGAGGAGTACGGGTGCGCACAACTCGGGTTTGTAGCGCGGGACTGGAGCAGCGGTGTAAACGATCCCAGCTGCTGCCGTGAGGGAATAGAGAGCTATTCCCGTCCCCCGTGGGTTGATCACGTGTCCTCGGGGAGCGTTCAGATTGGGGACCAAGGCTCGAGAGATTGGGAGCGCACCATTGCGCACAGCCGAGTTGGACAGCAACATCTTAAACACGCGTTAATGAACGAGCGGCGAATCAACCAGATCAGTTTTGTTTTGGGGCGTTGTCATATACACTCCACAGTGGCGTGTGATACACAGATCCGTCAGGCACTGACACAGTGCGTGTGATCCTTCAGTCACTGACTCGTCAAAACTTCTGTGCTTACCAACTGCGATCTTGACTGCGAGCGTCACATTATTGCCAGCCACGCTACAAGTCGACATACGGAGCTGTCACGGTGAACCGAGGTAGGCTGTGCTTCTTTCCTGTGGGTCTTGAAGGAATAGACAGAGTAACGTGCACACTGGCTAAACAAAAACACTGTTGGTGTGTGCACTGTGCAAGGCTGTTCAGTGTGAGGCGCGGGATACCGGGTTGCAAAGGCATAATCAGCCATATCAGCTGTCAGGAGTGTATGAAAAGCTGTCCCCCTTGCACAGAAACAAGCAAGATGAAAGCAATCAGTGTTGGGGACTTATCTGGTGATTTGGAAAACAGGAGTGAGTGAGAGAGCAAAGGTGCCCTAGCAAATCTCTCATGTGGTGCGTCAGTGTTACATCATGGACTTCATGTTTGTGCATTTATCTTTCAAAGGGGCCTACAGACCAGTTTAAGAGTGCTTAAACTACACTTACTAAGTGTTCACTTTGGTATCTGGGTGATATTTCTTTGAGGTTGGTTTGTTGAGTGAGATCCTTCAATGGTTAAGCAGCACTGGATGATTTTGAAGCTTGCTGATGGTATTATCACGTTTCCTGCAACCATCAGTTCTGTCATGGTGTAGTAGCACTAAATGGATGTTTCCTGGGGACTGACCTGAGCTGACTTCCAACCACACCCTGATGCCAGCTACAGCAACAGTAACACATAAGGTAGATAGTGTAGGTACAAAGTATTTTCCTTATCCATAAGAACTAAAAAAAACATTTGTATTTTTGTCAGCCACCACAGAGACAATCGGCATTGTCATAGAAGGCATGTTGTTTTTTATACTATACTATACTATTTATAATATAGAGTGCTGTAGGAGTACACTAGGAGACACAATAGAACGAAACACAACTCACTAACAAAACAATATGATCCCACAGTCCCCTTAGGGATGTTACATCATTATGTGGCTCTGATAGTATGTCGGTATGGTTATTGCGGAGACACTGCTGCAGGTGACAGTGGAGGCAAAGTGTGGCTTTGGCTTCAGAAAAGCTGAGTGTAAAATGTCAGCTCCACATCAATAATGCAGGATACCAAAACAATGGGGAGCAAGAAAGTGGGTCCAGTGTTGGCAAGTGTTTACCCCCTGCCTTCCCCTTTCTCTAAATGCTCATTTTAACACTATTGAATAACAAATGTAATTAATATAACCCCACAACCAAACACGTACGCCAATTACGTGGTGTGCTCCAAACTGTGTTCTGTATTCTGTCAGAGCCATTTTTAATGCACTGAGATGGCTATTATACTTTCAGAAAGTGGTGGTTCTTTCATCTTATATAGAAGATGATTTATTTCCCCACTCTCTCTTGCTAATGCATGATCACTGTGGTTAATGAGACAGGTCTCAGCGCACAGGGCCCGACCCTCTCAGAGACAGCGCTGCTAGTTGGGTGAATACAGCTGACACCCTCATTCATCATGCATCTACAAGGTGCTGCCTGCTCTCGCAGTCTATCCATGCCTTCCCCTCTTTCTTGCTCCCCTTTCTTCCTCTCACTCCACAGTCGCACCCTTGGATGATAATTATTAAGACATTATAATGACAACAGCACTGCCTTTTTCTAAGGGAAAGACAGGGCGTCAGCTTCTACGTGCTGGGATGATTATAGCTGGGACAGATGGTTGGCATTCTGTGTTGATGCTGCAGCTGCAATGATTACCTTCTGTACAGTACAGTGGTTGACCGATACGGGTTTTCAATGTACGAAGCCATTGCTGATATTTAGAGAAAGACAAAGACAAGTCATGTATAACTCCATTATTCCATGCAGAGTACAATCTAATACTCATGGTTTTGTAAGCTAGTAACATGTTGTTTTAGAAGGATTTTTATTAATTAATGAAATAGAAAAATACATTGGGTTATGCTGTAGATTTCAGAACATGACTAACTTTTAAGTGAGGCTGGGGTACAGTTTGTTAGAAGTGATGTCATTCAACTGCATTATTCTGCACAGTATAAAAATATATATGTAAGGCTAGCCTGCAATGGTTAGTATAGATCTGCTGTCATTTAGAATAATATATTGCCTTGTGAGTGCAGGTATCGGATGCTGATTATCTTAAAATCCCAGATATCGGCCCAATTAATTGACCCACTCAATAGAGTTATTTATAAAGTTTACATACTCGATTTTGGAATCGCTGCTTCTGCCGCAAAAAAAATGGCCCACCAAATGTTTTTAAGAAGGAACTGAGGACTTTTCTTTGGAGCAATTTCAGTAGCTGTTAAATGTATTTATATTTTCACATATTTATGACCGTCAAATCAAAACTAGATACTGTCTTGCTGTACGATATCTCAGATCTTGAAGTATCTTACTTGAAGCAATAACACTATTAGGATTGTGCCATATTTGTAAATCCCACTACTGGCATTCCACGGCAAAGCCACCATGCAAGATTAAAATGTTAGAGGCGTAACTGACCCACATATAGTGAAACTTAACACCCATGCATAATTAATGCACTCTTGATTAAAATGTGTTAGCTTGGTCATAATATTACAGTCTCCTTTTCGATTACCATAAAACTTCAATTAACCGTTAGTCGCAATTAGACGCCTATTCCTTTTACTGACCTGGTGTGACTACACGTTTTGACAAATAAATGCAGGTCTCTATTAGACGCCGAGTATATAAGTTCTTTTGATGTATAAAACCTCTAAGTCTACCAGGCCGCCCTCTTGAGCATGTTCTAAGCTGCTTAAATCTCACAAATATAAATGCTTTTGTCAATATGAATCGTTCACTTCGTTTTATGGAAACCATGAGCACAAAAGTATAATTCATTCAGATTTGCTGGCATGGTAAACCAGAGAGACAGGGAAAGAAGCAGTGACTCCCTACTTTTAAACCAGTTGTAAAGTCCGGATATGTTTCCATTCCTTGATATTTTGTGTTGCTTTAGTTTGTAAGGGTCCAGCGATCAAAAGAATCATAACGTTCTTTCATAAAAATTAGTTTATTCTACTTGGATATAAGGCTTTCTTTCTCTCTCTGTCTCTCGCTCTCTCTATTTTGCACGAGGTTAGCCTACATGTGCAGTCTCAGTGCTGGATTCAATTAAAGATTAGTAACTGATATGTTATCCTAAAGTAATATTCATACTGGTTTAAATAAACAATTTGATAGTAGTCTATTTCCCATCTTTGCTGAGCAAGAGTTTTATGGGAAAGGAATTAATGGCCTGTCCTAAATATAAGCAGGGGGAGTTCAGTGATTGAAGCAAATAAAAGCTATAGGCTATAAAGGCTATAAATTGAAGTTTTACGGTAAATGCTATATTACTGTAATGCTATAGAGATCACTAACTGCCTGATGAAATATCTTATTCCCAGTTTTTTGTCACTGTCTGTCACAACAGTTAATCTTTAAAATATATTGGTGCTCAGGGAGGTTCTCTGTACGTTTTAATCGCTTTATCCTCGGACATCAGTTGGCGAGAAAGGACACCCATCACAGGAATGTATTCATTCTGGGCTGTCTGTCAACAGCTGATGCCAGTTTGAGTCTGAATGAAGCATTTCTCTGAGAGTCAGCCTCTTGGCCGTGCTTTCACAAGGATCCTCTTGAAACAGCAGGGGGCCTGGCATGTTATTGTCAGCTTTGCTAAAATTGCTTGAAGGATAAAACTCCAGCTTCCTGTTAAAATAAAACCTTGTTGTATAACTTTGATATTGTTGTCTGATTGGTTTTGTTTACATATTTTCATGATTTACATAATTAAATGCAATGGCAACACAAGCACGATGTATAGGCACTTAATGGTAACTGGTCGTGTCAAATCCTTAAGGAAACTGGTCAAAAGTCATCGTTCTTCTCACCAAAATCGTAGTTGTCACCATGACAATATATGCAGGTGTGAAAACCCAGTTTTTAGTGTTCAAAAACCCTGTTGTTGCATCTCTGTTGCTGAATGTGTTTCACTTTTGAAGGATCCAAATTTGCAACGGCACACAAAGCATCCTTTGAACTTTTCAAGAGTACCTCCCCACATCATGTTCCGCCTCAACATCCATTTCATACATCAGATACAGTTTCCTTCCTTACTGCTTATGTCTTCTCTCACCATTTTGCTTTTAGGCCTGTGAGAAATACAGTTAAATTTGCATTGCAGAGTCACGGGTTTCTACTTAATCTTAGTCTTATCTGTTGCTGTCTACACATTCCTCCCTCCCTGTCACCCTTCAGCATGCTGCATCAAACAGGGACCAAAATAAAAACACCAAAAGCCAAATTCATTTCTTGACTCAACTGAACAAAAGGCAATTTCTACAGCCTTCCTGCACTGTCGCCATTTATGTAAAGCCGGCTGTGTTTATGTCTGTGTGCGCCAAGTACATTCATGCATGCCTGCATCTGCGGACCCCTGTGTGAGTGTGGGTGTGTGTCTGTAGATATGTTTCTTATCCAAAAGATTGAAATTATGACAGTGTGACAGAACAACCTCGGGGTAGGCAGGATGCGACTGACACTGGATTGAAAGACACCACACACATCCCTGCCAGCAACACATCACAGCCTCCAGTCGGCATCACAGTAGTTTGCCTTGCCACTCAATGGGAGTTTAATATTCAATTATGAGGGTCCTCTAGTTCAAGCTGCGTTGGATGGCTTGTGGAACAGCCCCATTGATTGATGAGTGGGCATCTTGGCTCACAGTTTGCCCCTGAAGGAGGAAGAAACAAGGCAGATGGCTTGTGGTGGTGTTTTTACTGACGTGGCAGGAGTTTCTTCAGTAGTTTTGCCTTATTAGTGGTATAACAGGAGCACGACGCATTAAAATTTTGTAAAGTTTGTATACAAAAATGGAGCATCAAGGGCGAGGTGTTCTTTCAAAATGCAGGCAGAAGGGTAATGTGACAGTGTCAAGCCTCTGCCTTTTAGTTTGTGGCTGTGAAGGTCTGTCAAACTGTCACAACCAGCTGAGTCCGGAGAAGCGTAGGGTGTTAGTCAACACAGTATTGTGTTGACAAACAACAAGCAGACAGCTTTGAGAGGCGGAGAGTGAGACCGGCGGTTCAGCATTTGCTTGGGAACAGTGTGGCGGGAGCAGCTTCTCCTCTGTCATCTCATGGCAGATAAGATTCTTCAGCAGCCCGGTATTTGGATGTTGCTGGTGGGCTGTTTCTTGGCTGAAAGCTGGACCAAGCTGTCAGTCAGGTCAGTGCTGTGAGCCATTGGTGGGAGTGCAGTCCTGTCCTCTGGGGGGATAGCCGTTGGAAAGATTTGCATATCCCCCACACTGAGCATGCACACGCACGCACACAGACACACATACAAGTGCACAACCCCCACTGAAGAATGAAGGGACGAGATCAAGCCAGGTCATGGGAGGCTCTTTTCAAACAAATTCCTCCTTCGGGTGACTGCTGCCTCCTCTGTGCCCTTCATGCACATGTGCATGCATTTACTCCGGAACACACACACACACACACACACACACACACACACACACACACACACACACACACACACACACACACACACACACACACTCCTGCCCCCTCTTCCAAATTAGGACAACAAAAACACTGACAAACATTTGGCTCTAACTGCAGTTGGTGAGTATACTGTAATAGCCAGTGTGTTACTGTCTCTGTAGAAAAATACATTGAAGTGCAATGAGTTATTAAAGATTTTGTTATATTTCATATCAAAAGTTGCAATCTCCATCCACAACACCAAAATATGCAAAGCACATGACAAACAAGGGCTCAAACTAATGATTATCTTTCATTCTATTATCTAAATAGTATAAAAACAAAGTGCCACTGAATCAGACTTATAATATATATAATAAAAGTGTAATTGTATAAATTTCTGGTCTGTGCTCACTACTGGTGTGTGAGTAGGTCTGCACAACACAAACCTATCGAGAGCAAAGAAAAGCGTTTTGAGAGAAACGCTTTTTTTTTTTTTTTTAAGAGAAAATGTTTTCACACTGATAGCAAAAATATATATTTGAGATTTTGAGAGAGATTTGAAGTATTTTGAGAGAGATTTTTTTTCTCAGAAATAATTTTAAAAATTAAAAATTAATATTTTTTTTATGTTCTATGAGAAAATACTTTCTCTCAAAACTTTTTTTTGTCTCAAATATTATTTTTTGCTATTGGTATGAAAACTTTTTCTCTCAAATATTCTTTTTTCTCTCATGAAATGCTTTTTTGCTAACAGTGTGATTACATTACGAAGCAAACAACACCAGATCCATGTTAATGTAGCTGACTGTCCCTGCCTTGCATCACTATAGGCCATTATAAACAAATCGTTTCACATTTGTTTTGTGCTGTTACATCATTTCTTGCAAGCTAAAATCAACACTTTGACATAATACTGGTACTACTTGTTGGTGTAGTAATGTGGCAAGCCATAACATTACAGTTATAGTATTTTGCACTGGATGACGATAGAAACTAGTCGTCGTTAACTTGATCCAACTAAAGCACAAAATCACAACACATTGCAACAACTCTGGGTCAGTCAAAAACAGCGGAGGTCTCTCCATGACTTAAACGCCTTTCCAATATTGAGCCATGTTTTCGCCTGATGTGGATCTCATTCTTGTTTTGGCCTGACGTTCCAACCCGATAAATTCACATAGGAAGCAGCACGCTGACTGTCTGAGGTAACCGAGAAAGCCATTGATTGGTTAATTTTTATGTGAGGTTACAACCCGTTTACTAATTTCATTAATAAACTACATATAGCCCCTTTAAAATACATCATAATTATACTACCCCTATGTAATAATAATAATAATAATAATAATAATAATAATAATAATCTTTATTTTTAGAGCACTTTTCAAAAAGTGTAAAGACAATAATACCCAAAAGACAATAATACAAAAACAATACAAGATAAAAGCATGAAAACATTAACTAAAATACACGTTTAAGAAAAATAAAATTAGTAAAATAGAATAAAATAAAAAAAGGGATAAATTAAAGTCAAATAAGATCGGGAAAGGCTCTCCTATAAAAGTATGTTTTAAGAAGGGACTTAAAAGAGTTCACTGACTCAGCTGACCCGATTTCCTCGGGCAGGCTGTTCCAGAGCCTCGGGGCCCTGACGCTCTGTCCCCTTTAGTTTTCAGTTGAGACTCTGGAACAGACAACAGACCTCTGCCCGAGGATCTCAAGGTACATGCTGGTGTGTATGGGACTAAAAGTTCAGAAATATAACAAGGCGAGAGGCCATGAAAAGCTTTAAAAGTGATCAATAGAATTTTATAGTCAATTCTAAAACATACTGGGAGCCAGTGTAATGAAGCTAAAATAGGAGTAATGTGGTCATATTTCTTTGTTCTGGTTAAAAGCCTGGCAGCTGAGTTCTGGACAGTCTGGAGTCATCAGTAGATTTTTGGGTTAAACAGGTGAAAAGGCTGTTGCAATATCCAGGCGTGATGAGATGAAGGCGTGTAAAATGGTCTCGGTTAACATAGATCGAATTTTTGCTATATTTCTAAGTTGATAAAAACATGAGTGAACAAGCTTTGTGGTGTGCTGCTCGAAATTTAAATTACTACCAAGGTTCTTTGCCACAGGCTTAATGTGATTTACTAGGGAACCAGCAGATGGCAGTATTTGTACTGCCATCTGCTGGGACCCAATGACCAGGATTTCTGTTTTGTCTGAGTTCAGCTGGAGGAAATTGTTTGACATCCATTTTTTAACTTCACAAAGGCAGTCGGTAAGTGAACTCAGCATTCCAGGGTCTGTGGATCTGACGTGCAAGTATATTTGTGTGTCATCAGCATAAATATGAACAGAAATGTTTATGGATAATATGTCCAAGGGAAGCAGATACAAGGAAAACAAAATGGGTCCTAAGACCGACCCCTGAGGCACACCATATTTAACTGGACAGAATGAAGAGACATAGTTGTTTACAGACACGCAAAACTTCCTATTTGACAGGTAGGATGAAAACCATTGTAGGGCCGTACCAGAGATCCCCACCCAGTGCCTCAGTCTGTCTAACATGATGTTGTGATCAATGGTGTCAAAAGGAGTGCTAAGGTCCACCAGGACTAGAACTGAGCACATGCCTTCATCAGCAGACATTAAAAGGTCATTGGTGACTGCAGGGCAGTCTCAGTGCTGTGGTACTTCCTGAAACCAGATAGAAACTTTTCAAATATTTTATTATTTTCCAGTACAGTGAGCAGCTGTTTGGACACAATTCTTTCTAGAATCTTTGCAATAAAAGGCAGTTTTGAAATTGGTCTAAAATTATGTGGGAGGGAGGGATCTAAACTGGGTTTCTTTAAAAGTGGGTTCACACAAGCCGTTTTAAAATAATCGGGGACACAACCAGTAGATAGGGAGCTGTTGAATACAGAGATCAAATGGGGCCCAACAGAATCTATTACTTTCAGTAAAAACTTTGTAGGTATTACATCAAGTGGGCTGGAGGACACTCTCATTTGTGATACTGTTTTTAAAAGCTCAGACAAGTCGATGGGATAAAACTGGTTAAAACTCTCTTGTTGCTGGTGAGGAACCTCTGAGTAAGAGGCTGTGGGGGTAATAGAGGCTCTGATTGACACCACCTTATTGGTAAAATAAGATAAATAATTCACAGTCATCATTACTTCCAGCTGAGGCACAAGGAGGGGTTGGGTTTACCAGCTGTTCCACAGTATTAAACAGAAACCTGGGATTGTGTTTATGTGTAGTAATGAGTTCAGAAAAATAGTGTGTTCTCGCATCCTTAACCATGTTATTGTAGTTAATTAATAAATCCTTCAGACTGAGGTAATGGACTTGGAGACTGGATTTTTTCCATCTGTGCTCTGCTTTCCTGCATTCCCTTTTAGGCTGCGAATGCTGTCATTTATCCAGGGTTGCTTACTAGCTTTAGACGTAGGCCTAACCTTTAGAGGAGCAGTAATATTTAGTGACAACAAGCAGATATGATTGAAGTGATCAACCAGATTGTTGGTGTTGGAATCAGACAGGTGTTGGCTTTGGCTCTGAAAGAATGCGCAAAACTTTGAAACACTTTGTTCATTAAAGATGCGAGAACACACGGAGCTTGATGAGGCGGCATGAGTAACAGGCGAATCGCAGCTAAAAACAATACATCTGTGGTCAGATATGGTCATGTCCACTAACTCCACCGAGGAAATGCTGACACCCAGGGTAAAAACCAAGTCCAGTGTATGACCACGGTTATGTGTTTGCCCTTTGACATGTTTGAAGTTAAAAGATTAAACTTTTTTTAAAGAATATTTAAAAAGTCAGTTGCATTAACATTGGTGGGGTCATCAACATGAATATTAAAATCGCCACAAAAAACAATTCTGTCATAATTTAAAACCAGAGTAGATAAAAATTCAGGAAGTTCTGATAAAAATCCTCCAGGCGGTTTTGGGGGGCGATAAATTATTACAAATATGATAGGTTGCAGCCCTCCAACTTTAAGAGTGAGAACTTCAAAGGAGTTAAATTCATCACAGCGTACTTGATGACATTTAAAATTTTTCCTATACACGCTCACTAGCCCACCACCACGACCACTGACCCTCGGTTGACTAAAACAATCATATTGAGGCGGACACAGTCAGCTAGCTGGCTATAGTCATTCATCTGCAACCGTGATTCAGTTAAAAACATAAAATCTAGATTTGCAGACAAGATAAAAATCATTTAAGATAAAAGTCTTACTTGAAAGTGATCTCACATTGAAGAGAGCCATTTTAAATGAGTTTGTTCTGGGTGCTGGAGTTGGTGCAGTTGTCCTAATCCTTTAGAGATTACTAATATTTCTGTGTGGGATGTGCACATTTCGGTTTACTGGTCTATGCGTGATGATGACAGGAATAGAAGTCTTTGGAACAGCGCTGGGAGCAGACGGCTTTACATGCCAGCAGGTGGAGACAGTTGTTTGTGGCAGTGAAGCAGAGTTCTGTTCAGTGACCGGCGGTGCGTCCAGGTGTGCTCCATGAATGATTAGTCATTCGCGTAAGTGTGGACTGCACCACATGCTGTATGTGAGCAGCTAACATTTCTGAGCCCCGTTTGTTTGGGTGAAGTCTGTCTGTCTTAAAAAGAGACATTCTTTGCCAGAAAATATTAAAATTATTTGCCAGAAAATATTAAAATTATGTAATAAAATATCTGTCCATATTTGCAGATCTAATGACCTATTGACATGCATTTGATATTACATTTCTGATATACTATATGTATAATAGAGATGTACCACATATTGCATCTTTTCATTTACTTTGAAAAATATCAACATGTTCCATGTATTTGCCAAACACTGTATATCTAAATGCAAACTTTTCACCATACCATTTAGTATTTATAATTATATATTTTTAATATAGGTATCATTGTGAAATTTCACAATGGTTTTCTATTTCACAGAACCAGCTGAATGACACCAAGTCAAGTCTCCATGATATTATCGCCCAAACCCCCCGGAGTAATTTTATTAGAGGCAGATAGCATTATTGAGGACACATGGCCTGCATTTAGAACAGGCATTGTGAACCTCTGCATAACTGAGTGATCCAGCACCGTGGGCAGAGATGTTGACTGATGCTGTGATGCTCAGTGGGGACCTGCTTGAAATAATCCTGAACTTACCTAAATTGTGTATACCCACAGGAGGAGAACAACTGCCAGCCATTACCATTGCCATTAACACAAATAGCCCGTGGCCTTCAGCTGTATAGTAAGAAATGAAAAGGTTTAATTCCTAACAGCTTCTGCACCTGAGGATTACTGGATTTAATTCTACAATAATGCAGCACATCCCCTCCTGTGCCACGCCAGGGTTTTGTGTCCAAATGCCCTTTCATGGCTTTAAATGTAAATGTTCCATAGCAGAGTTGGGTATCATTTAAAATTTTACGATACCAGTACCAAAACCAGTACCCTTAAAGTGACACCGATTGCAATAGAGTACTTCATTTGATACCTTTGTGTAAAATACCACCTGTTGAAGCCATAGTAGTTGAGTGGTAGCCTATTGTTATTTTTATTGTTGTTATGGACAAGCAAGGCTATCTGTTTTATTTTTCTCTTGTTTCAAAAAACTGTTACATAAAAGTATTGGGAAACTGTATCACATACTCATCATCCTAATTAGGTCATCCTCACAGGTAGAATTATACAGAGAAAGGCTACAACTTGTGAAAGAGGAGTAAAATAGTTTAGTGACCAAATGAGTAGTGGGAAACGAATATACGTTTGTTGAATGTAAACAAATGAAAATTATTTTGTTAACTTTCGATCAATAAACTGAATTGAAAGATCTCCGCAAGTGCTTTTTTTTTTCTTTATTGGTGAGTCGCAAACCTCCTCCTTCCTCCTTCAGACAGTACCAAGTATAAAACAAGTAAGGAGACAGTTGGTCTACACCACCACTTATTCCCCACTTACAATGATGTCCTTTCATCACTCCCCAGGAAACTAAACAAGCATTTCTTCTTGGCCTCAGGTGAAGTTGCCAACGATGGTCATTCAGACCATCTCTAACATCCATAACTATGACCTGGATGACTGAGAACCTTCACAGACACCTCAATACTGGACTGTTTCGGTCGATACCTTAAAGGTATGGAGTAGTGATAACCCATTCCTAGTGAGTTTAGGCATTTTTCAAGTGTACAGATTTGGAAAATTTGACTGTTTTTTTTATTTCGTCCTGCATCAGTGGAGACATTATGATAAAATATCCTTGCTCAGAGTAGTCCTTTCTTCTCTCTTCTCTTCTGTATGCAATGAGATATGTTACACCCAATGATCGCACACTGTATTAGTGGCTTTCTGTAGAGTGTGTAGAGGTTATAGTAGTTTGAAAGGGAGCTGAATCGAAGATGACAGCGACCTCCGGTTGTCCTCTGTCACCACTTGTTCTACTTATAAACACAGCAGGGGAGGAGGAGGCTATTCAGCAGTGATATCTTCTTTCCTTAATTCACTGTGATAAATGATTCCTAATCTCTCTCTCTCTCTCTCTCTCTCTGGCTGACCTCTGCTGCCAAACTGCAATGTAAGGATTTCCACATACATGCATAAGCATTCACAATTCCCCTTCCTGCTCCTCTCCTGTGCCTCCCCACCTCCCCTCCGCCTTTCCCGCTTATTGTGTACCTCTCTTTCTTATTCAGATCCATTCCCCACACACATACACACACCCCGCCTACATACATGATCTAAATCTTTCCTTTGTAGTTTCTAATCATCTCCCTGGCAGGCCCTATCTGTTCTCCATGCTCTGCTGCCAGTTTCCAGACAGATTATCTGTTAACGTGTCCTCTGCTGTGTTGATGGGAATGTTAATTATTAGGTTTATAGAGAGAGGAAACAATTTGTCACAAGCATATGGTAGTAAATTAGAAGGTTGCGTACGTTTTTTCTAGTGACCCGCGCTAATTGCTTAACCTTACAGTCAGCCAATTCAGCTGCCACAACAAGCTGACCAATCATCCTCATTTAACTGACACTCTTCTGAATCTCCGGAGGCAAAGCTGGCTCTAATCAACACGTCTTGTACATTTACATTGATGAATAATGGCCTGTTTCTGTGGTTTTACAGAATATTGAGCCATAAGTGAGGTGATAAACTGGGCTGTTATCTGTTATATAATTGCAATCTGAGCTCTCTGTATAGTCTACATTCCACGCAATCAAATGATTATACTTTCATAATTACAGTTGCATAAATGTATTTGGAGGGACTCTAATTTCACGTTCCACATTCAACAGTTTGT
>NW_024044237.1:20819327-20856147 GCF_014851395.1 Micropterus salmoides
GTCTGCTCCCAGCGCTGTTCCACAGACTTCTATTCCTGTCATCATCACGCATAGACCAGTAAACCGAAATGTGCACATCCCACACAGAAATATTAGTAATCTCTTAAGGATTAGGACAACTGCACCAACTCCAGCACCCAGAACAAACTCATTTAAAATGGCTCTCTTCAATGTGAGATCACTTTCAAGTAAGACTTTTATCTTAAATTATTTTTATCTTGTCTGCAAATCTAGATTTTATGTTTTTAACTGAATCACGGTTGCAGATGAATGACTATAGCCAGCTAGCTGACTGTGTCCGCCTCAATATGATTGTTTTAGTCAACCGAGGGTCAGTGGTCGTGGTGGTGGGCTAGTGAGCGTGTATAGGAAAAATTTTAAATGTCATCAAGTACGCTGTGATGAATTTAACTCCTTTGAAGTTCTCACTCTTAAAGTTGGAGGGCTGCAACCTATCATATTTGTAATAATTTATCGCCCCCCAAAACCGCCTGGAGGATTTTTATCAGAACTTCCTGAATTTTATCTACTCTGGTTTTAAATTATGACAGAATTGTTTTTTGTGGCGATTTTAATATTCATGTTGATGACCCCACCAATGTTAATGCAACTGACTTTTTAAATATTCTTTAAAAAAAGTTTAATCTTTTAACTTCAAACAACATGTCAAAGGGCAAACACATAACCGTGGTCATACACTGGACTTGGTTTTTACCCTGGGTGTCAGCATTTCCTCGGTGGAGTTAGTGGACATGACCATATCTGACCACAGATGTATTGTTTTTAGCTGCGATTCGCCTGTTACTCATGCCGCCTCACCAAGCTCCGTGTGTTCTCGCATCTTTAATGAACAAAGTGTTTCAAAGTTTTGCGCATTCTTTCAGAGCCAAAGCCAACACCTGTCTGATTCCAACACCAACAATCTGGTTGATCACTTCAATCATATCTGCTTGTTGTCACTAAATATTACTGCTCCTCTAAAGGTTAGGCCTACGTCTAAAGCTAGTAAACAACCCTGGATAAATGACAGCATTCGCAGACTAAAAAGGGAATGCAGGAAAGCAGAGCACAGATGGAAAAAATCCAGTCTCCAAGTCCATTACCTCAGTCTGAAGGATTTATTAATTAACTACAATAACATGGTTAAGGATGCGAGAACACACTATTTTTCTGAACTCATTACTACACATAAACACAATCCCAGGTTTCTGTTTAATACTGTGGAACAGCTGGTAAACCCAACCCCTCCTTGTGCCTCAGCTGGAAGTAATGATGACTGTGAATTGTTTTTATCTTATTTTACCAATAAGGTGGTGTCAATCAGAGCCTCTATTACCCCCACAGCCTCTTACTCAGAGGTTCCTCACCAGCAACAAGAGAGTTTTAACCAGTTTTATCCCATCGACTTGTCTGAGCTTTTAAAAACAGTATCACAAATGAGAGTGTCCTCCAGCCCACTTGATGTAATACCTACAAAGTTTTTACTGAAAGTAATAGATTCTGTTGGGCCCCATTTGATCTCTGTATTCAACAGCTCCCTATCTACTGGTTGTGTCCCCGATTATTTTAAAATGGCTTGTGTGAACCCACTTTTAAAGAAACCCAGTTTAGATCCCTCCCTCCCACATAATTTTAGACCAATTTCAAAACTGCCTTTTATTGCAAAGATTCTAGAAAGAATTGTGTCCAAACAGCTGCTCACTGTACTGGAAAATAATAAAATATTTGAAAAGTTTCTATCTGGTTTCAGGAAGTACCACAGCACTGAGACTGCCCTGCTTAAAGTCACCAATGACCTTTTAATGTCTGCTGATGAAGGCATGTGCTCAGTTCTAGTCCTGGTGGACCTTAGCACTCCTTTTGACACCATTGATCACAACATCATGTTAGACAGACTGAGGCACTGGGTGGGGATCTCTGGTACGGCCCTACAATGGTTTTCATCCTACCTGTCAAATAGGAAGTTTTGCGTGTCTGTAAACAACTATGTCTGTTCATTCTGTCCAGTTAAATATGGTGTGCCTCAGGGGTCGGTCTTAGGACCCATTTTGTTTTCCTTGTATCTGCTTCCCTTGGACATATTATCCATAAACATGGCATTTCTTTTCATATTTATGCTGATGACACACAAATATACTTGCACGTCAGATCCACAGACCCTGGAATGCTGAGTTCACTTACCGACTGCCTTTGTGAAGTTAAAAAATGGATGTCAAACAATTTCCTCCAGCTGAACTCAGACAAAACAGAAATCCTGGTCATTGGGTCCCAGCAGATGGCAGTACAAATACTGCCATCTGCTGGTTCCCTAGTAAATCACATTAAGCCTGTGGCAAAGAACCTTGGTAGTAATTTAAATTTCGAGCAGCACACCACAAAGCTTGTTCACTCATGTTTTTATCAACTTAGAAATATAGCGAAAATTCGATCTATGTTAACCGAGACCATTTTACACGCCTTCATCTCATCACGCCTGGATTATTGCAACAGCCTTTTCAAGTGTTTAACCCAAAAATCTACTGATCGACTCCAGACTGTCCAGAACTCAGCTGCCAGGCTTTTAACCAGAACAAAGAAATATGACCACATTACTCCTATTTTAGCTTCATTACACTGGCTCCCAGTATGTTTTAGAATTGACTATTAAATTCTATTGATCACTTTTAAAGCTTTTCATGGCCTCTCGCCCTGTTATATTTCTGAACTTTTAGTCCCATACACACCAGCAGTACCTTGAGATCCTCGGGCAGAGGTCTGTTGTCTGTTCCAGAGTCTCAACTGAAAACTAAAGGGGACAGAGCGTCAGGGCCCCGAGGCTCTGGAACAGCCTGCCCGAGGAAATCGGGTCAGCTGAGTCAGTGAACTCTTTTAAGTCCCTTCTTAAAACATACTTTTATAGGAGAGCCTTTCCCGATCTTATTTGACTTTAATTTATCCCTTTTTTTTTTTTATTCTATTTTACTAATTTTATTTTTATCTTAAACGTGTATTTTAGTTAATGTTTTCATGCTTTTATCTTGTATTGTTTTTGTATTATTGTCTTTTGGGTATAATTGTCTTTACACTTGTTTTTGAAAAGTGCTCTAAAAATAAAGATTATTATTATTATTATTATTATTACATAGGGGTAGTATAATTATGATGTATTTTAAAGGGGCTATATGTAGTTTATTAATGAAATTAGTAAACGGGTTGTAACCTCACATAAAAATTAACCAATCAATGGCTTTCTCGGTTACCTCAGACAGTCAGCGTGCTGCTTCCTATGTGAATTTATCGGGTTGGAACGTCAGGCCAAAACAAGAATCAGATCCACATCAGGCGAAAACATGGCTCAATATTGGAAAGGCGTTTAAGTCATGGAGAGACCTCCGCTGTTTTTGACTGACCCAGAGTTGTTGCAATGTGTTGTGATTTTGTGCTTTAGTTGGATCAAGTTAACGACGACTAGTTTCTATCGTCATCCAGTGCAAAATACTATAACTGTAATGTTATGGCTTGCCACATTACTACACCAACAAGTAGTACCAGTATTATGTCAAAGTGTTGATTTTAGCTTGCAAGAAATGATGTAACAGCACAAAACAAATGTGAAACGATTTGTTTATAATGGCCTATAGTGATGCAAGGCAGGGACAGTCAGCTACATTAACATGGATCTGGTGTTTGCTTCGTAATGTAATCACACTGTTAGCAAAAAAGCATTTCATGAGAGAAAAAAGAATATTTGAGAGAAAAAGTTTTCATACCAATAGCAAAAAATAATATTTGAGACAAAAAAAAGTTTTGAGAGAAAGTATTTTCTCATAGAACATAAAAAAAATATAATTTTTAATTTTTAAAATTATTTCTGAGAAAAAAAATCTCTCTCAAAATACTTCAAATCTCTCTCAAAATCTCAAATATATATTTTTGCTATCAGTGTGAAAACATTTTCTCTTAAAAAAAAAAAAAAAAGCGTTTCTCTCAAAACGCTTTTCTTTGCTCTCGATAGGTTTGTGTTGTGCAGACCTACTCACACACCAGTAGTGAGCACAGACCAGAAATTTATACAATTACACTTTTATTATATATATTATAAGTCTGATTCAGTGGCACTTTGTTTTTATACTATTTAGATAATAGAATGAAAGATAATCATTAGTTTGAGCCCTTGTTTGTCATGTGCTTTGCATATTTTGGTGTTGTGGATGGAGATTGCAACTTTTGATATGAAATATAACAAAATCTTTAATAACTCATTGCACTTCAATGTATTTTTCTACAGAGACAGTAACACACTGGCTATTACAGTATACTCACCAACTGCAGTTAGAGCCAAATGTTTGTCAGTGTTTTTGTTGTCCTAATTTGGAAGAGGGGGCAGGAGTGTGTGTGTGTGTGTGTGTGTGTGTGTGTGTGTGTGTGTGTGTGTGTGTGTGTGTGTGTGTGTGTGTGTGTGTTCCGGAGTAAATGCATGCACATGTGCATGAAGGGCACAGAGGAGGCAGCAGTCACCCGAAGGAGGAATTTGTTTGAAAAGAGCCTCCCATGACCTGGCTTGATCTCGTCCCTTCATTCTTCAGTGGGGGTTGTGCACTTGTATGTGTGTCTGTGTGCGTGCGTGTGCATGCTCAGTGTGGGGGATATGCAAATCTTTCCAACGGCTATCCCCCCAGAGGACAGGACTGCACTCCCACCAATGGCTCACAGCACTGACCTGACTGACAGCTTGGTCCAGCTTTCAGCCAAGAAACAGCCCACCAGCAACATCCAAATACCGGGCTGCTGAAGAATCTTATCTGCCATGAGATGACAGAGGAGAAGCTGCTCCCGCCACACTGTTCCCAAGCAAATGCTGAACCGCCGGTCTCACTCTCCGCCTCTCAAAGCTGTCTGCTTGTTGTTTGTCAACACAATACTGTGTTGACTAACACCCTACGCTTCTCCGGACTCAGCTGGTTGTGACAGTTTGACAGACCTTCACAGCCACAAACTAAAAGGCAGAGGCTTGACACTGTCACATTACCCTTCTGCCTGCATTTTGAAAGAACACCTCGCCCTTGATGCTCCATTTTTGTATACAAACTTTACAAAATTTTAATGCGTCGTGCTCCTGTTATACCACTAATAAGGCAAAACTACTGAAGAAACTCCTGCCACGTCAGTAAAAACACCACCACAAGCCATCTGCCTTGTTTCTTCCTCCTTCAGGGGCAAACTGTGAGCCAAGATGCCCACTCATCAATCAATGGGGCTGTTCCACAAGCCATCCAACGCAGCTTGAACTAGAGGACCCTCATAATTGAATATTAAACTCCCATTGAGTGGCAAGGCAAACTACTGTGATGCCGACTGGAGGCTGTGATGTGTTGCTGGCAGGGATGTGTGTGGTGTCTTTCAATCCAGTGTCAGTCGCATCCTGCCTACCCCGAGGTTGTTCTGTCACACTGTCATAATTTCAATCTTTTGGATAAGAAACATATCTACAGACACACACCCACACTCACACAGGGGTCCGCAGATGCAGGCATGCATGAATGTACTTGGCGCACACAGACATAAACACAGCCGGCTTTACATAAATGGCGACAGTGCAGGAAGGCTGTAGAAATTGCCTTTTGTTCAGTTGAGTCAAGAAATGAATTTGGCTTTTGGTGTTTTTATTTTGGTCCCTGTTTGATGCAGCATGCTGAAGGGTGACAGGGAGGGAGGAATGTGTAGACAGCAACAGATAAGACTAAGATTAAGTAGAAACCCGTGACTCTGCAATGCAAATTTAACTGTATTTCTCACAGGCCTAAAAGCAAAATGGTGAGAGAAGACATAAGCAGTAAGGAAGGAAACTGTATCTGATGTATGAAATGGATGTTGAGGCGGAACATGATGTGGGGAGGTACTCTTGAAAAGTTCAAAGGATGCTTTGTGTGCCGTTGCAAATTTGGATCCTTCAAAAGTGAAACACATTCAGCAACAGAGATGCAACAACAGGGTTTTTGAACACTAAAAACTGGGTTTTCACACCTGCATATATTGTCATGGTGACAACTACGATTTTGGTGAGAAGAACGATGACTTTTGACCAGTTTCCTTAAGGATTTGACACGACCAGTTACCATTAAGTGCCTATACATCGTGCTTGTGTTGCCATTGCATTTAATTATGTAAATCATGAAAATATGTAAACAAAACCAATCAGACAACAATATCAAAGTTATACAACAAGGTTTTATTTTAACAGGAAGCTGGAGTTTTATCCTTCAAGCAATTTTAGCAAAGCTGACAATAACATGCCAGGCCCCCTGCTGTTTCAAGAGGATCCTTGTGAAAGCACGGCCAAGAGGCTGACTCTCAGAGAAATGCTTCATTCAGACTCAAACTGGCATCAGCTGTTGACAGACAGCCCAGAATGAATACATTCCTGTGATGGGTGTCCTTTCTCGCCAACTGATGTCCGAGGATAAAGCGATTAAAACGTACAGAGAACCTCCCTGAGCACCAATATATTTTAAAGATTAACTGTTGTGACAGACAGTGACAAAAAACTGGGAATAAGATATTTCATCAGGCAGTTAGTGATCTCTATAGCATTACAGTAATATAGCATTTACCGTAAAACTTCAATTTATAGCCTTTATAGCCTATAGCTTTTATTTGCTTCAATCACTGAACTCCCCCTGCTTATATTTAGGACAGGCCATTAATTCCTTTCCCATAAAACTCTTGCTCAGCAAAGATGGGAAATAGACTACTATCAAATTGTTTATTTAAACCAGTATGAATATTACTTTAGGATAACATATCAGTTACTAATCTTTAATTGAATCCAGCACTGAGACTGCACATGTAGGCTAACCTCGTGCAAAATAGAGAGAGCGAGAGACAGAGCGAGAAAGAAAGCCTTATATCCAAGTAGAATAAACTAATTTTTATGAAAGAACGTTATGATTCTTTTGATCGCTGGACCCTTACAAACTAAAGCAACACAAAATATCAAGGAATGGAAACATATCCGGACTTTACAACTGGTTTAAAAGTAGGGAGTCACTGCTTCTTTCCCTGTCTCTCTGGTTTACCATGCCAGCAAATCTGAATGAATTATACTTTTGTGCTCATGGTTTCCATAAAACGAAGTGAACGATTCATATTGACAAAAGCATTTATATTTGTGAGATTTAAGCAGCTTAGAACATGCTCAAGAGGGCGGCCTGGTAGACTTAGAGGTTTTATACATCAAAAGAACTTATATACTCGGCGTCTAATAGAGACCTGCATTTATTTGTCAAAACGTGTAGTCACACCAGGTCAGTAAAAGGAATAGGCGTCTAATTGCGACTAACGGTTAATTGAAGTTTTATGGTAATCGAAAAGGAGACTGTAATATTATGACCAAGCTAACACATTTTAATCAAGAGTGCATTAATTATGCATGGGTGTTAAGTTTCACTATATGTGGGTCAGTTACGCCTCTAACATTTTAATCTTGCATGGTGGCTTTGCCGTGGAATGCCAGTAGTGGGATTTACAAATATGGCACAATCCTAATAGTGTTATTGCTTCAAGTAAGATACTTCAAGATCTGAGATATCGTACAGCAAGACAGTATCTAGTTTTGATTTGACGGTCATAAATATGTGAAAATATAAATACATTTAACAGCTACTGAAATTGCTCCAAAGAAAAGTCCTCAGTTCCTTCTTAAAAACATTTGGTGGGCCATTTTTTTTGCGGCAGAAGCAGCGATTCCAAAATCGAGTATGTAAACTTTATAAATAACTCTATTGAGTGGGTCAATTAATTGGGCCGATATCTGGGATTTTAAGATAATCAGCATCCGATACCTGCACTCACAAGGCAATATATTATTCTAAATGACAGCAGATCTATACTAACCATTGCAGGCTAGCCTTACATATATATTTTTATACTGTGCAGAATAATGCAGTTGAATGACATCACTTCTAACAAACTGTACCCCAGCCTCACTTAAAAGTTAGTCATGTTCTGAAATCTACAGCATAACCCAATGTATTTTTCTATTTCATTAATTAATAAAAAATCCTTCTAAAACAACATGTTACTAGCTTACAAAACCATGAGTATTAGATTGTACTCTGCATGGAATAATGGAGTTATACATGACTTGTCTTTGTCTTTCTCTAAATATCAGCAATGGCTTCGTACATTGAAAACCCGTATCGGTCAACCACTGTACTGTACAGAAGGTAATCATTGCAGCTGCAGCATCAACACAGAATGCCAACCATCTGTCCCAGCTATAATCATCCCAGCA
This sequence comes from Micropterus salmoides, assembly GCF_014851395.1. Lineage (NCBI taxonomy): Eukaryota > Metazoa > Chordata > Actinopteri > Centrarchiformes > Centrarchidae > Micropterus > Micropterus salmoides. The sequence continues at coordinate 20,827,600 of NW_024044237.1, forward strand.
CGTAGAAGCTGACGCCCTGTCTTTCCCTTAGAAAAAGGCAGTGCTGTTGTCATTATAATGTCTTAATAATTATCATCCAAGGGTGCGACTGTGGAGTGAGAGGAAGAAAGGGGAGCAAGAAAGAGGGGAAGGCATGGATAGACTGCGAGAGCAGGCAGCACCTTGTAGATGCATGATGAATGAGGGTGTCAGCTGTATTCACCCAACTAGCAGCGCTGTCTCTGAGAGGGTCGGGCCCTGTGCGCTGAGACCTGTCTCATTAACCACAGTGATCATGCATTAGCAAGAGAGAGTGGGGAAATAAATCATCTTCTATATAAGATGAAAGAACCACCACTTTCTGAAAGTATAATAGCCATCTCAGTGCATTAAAAATGGCTCTGACAGAATACAGAACACAGTTTGGAGCACACCACGTAATTGGCGTACGTGTTTGGTTGTGGGGTTATATTAATTACATTTGTTATTCAATAGTGTTAAAATGAGCATTTAGAGAAAGGGGAAGGCAGGGGGTAAACACTTGCCAACACTGGACCCACTTTCTTGCTCCCCATTGTTTTGGTATCCTGCATTATTGATGTGGAGCTGACATTTTACACTCAGCTTTTCTGAAGCCAAAGCCACACTTTGCCTCCACTGTCACCTGCAGCAGTGTCTCCGCAATAACCATACCGACATACTATCAGAGCCACATAATGATGTAACATCCCTAAGGGGACTGTGGGATCATATTGTTTTGTTAGTGAGTTGTGTTTCGTTCTATTGTGTCTCCTAGTGTACTCCTACAGCACTCTATATTATAAATAGTATAGTATAGTATAAAAAACAACATGCCTTCTATGACAATGCCGATTGTCTCTGTGGTGGCTGACAAAAATACAAATGTTTTTTTTAGTTCTTATGGATAAGGAAAATACTTTGTACCTACACTATCTACCTTATGTGTTACTGTTGCTGTAGCTGGCATCAGGGTGTGGTTGGAAGTCAGCTCAGGTCAGTCCCCAGGAAACATCCATTTAGTGCTACTACACCATGACAGAACTGATGGTTGCAGGAAACGTGATAATACCATCAGCAAGCTTCAAAATCATCCAGTGCTGCTTAACCATTGAAGGATCTCACTCAACAAACCAACCTCAAAGAAATATCACCCAGATACCAAAGTGAACACTTAGTAAGTGTAGTTTAAGCACTCTTAAACTGGTCTGTAGGCCCCTTTGAAAGATAAATGCACAAACATGAAGTCCATGATGTAACACTGACGCACCACATGAGAGATTTGCTAGGGCACCTTTGCTCTCTCACTCACTCCTGTTTTCCAAATCACCAGATAAGTCCCCAACACTGATTGCTTTCATCTTGCTTGTTTCTGTGCAAGGGGGACAGCTTTTCATACACTCCTGACAGCTGATATGGCTGATTATGCCTTTGCAACCCGGTATCCCGCGCCTCACACTGAACAGCCTTGCACAGTGCACACACCAACAGTGTTTTTGTTTAGCCAGTGTGCACGTTACTCTGTCTATTCCTTCAAGACCCACAGGAAAGAAGCACAGCCTACCTCGGTTCACCGTGACAGCTCCGTATGTCGACTTGTAGCGTGGCTGGCAATAATGTGACGCTCGCAGTCAAGATCGCAGTTGGTAAGCACAGAAGTTTTGACGAGTCAGTGACTGAAGGATCACACGCACTGTGTCAGTGCCTGACGGATCTGTGTATCACACGCCACTGTGGAGTGTATATGACAACGCCCCAAAACAAAACTGATCTGGTTGATTCGCCGCTCGTTCATTAACGCGTGTTTAAGATGTTGCTGTCCAACTCGGCTGTGCGCAATGGTGCGCTCCCAATCTCTCGAGCCTTGGTCCCCAATCTGAACGCTCCCCGAGGACACGTGATCAACCCACGGGGGACGGGAATAGCTCTCTATTCCCTCACGGCAGCAGCTGGGATCGTTTACACCGCTGCTCCAGTCCCGCGCTACAAACCCGAGTTGTGCGCACCCGTACTCCTCCTGGACCCGCCCTCATCCCATGTGGCCTCATGGTGTCGCTGTCAAGTGTCTTTACCTTACGATCGCAAGATCTCCATGTGAAAATGCACCTGTCTCAACGGGCTATAGACTCATCATTAAGAAATGAAATAGCCAAAGTAGTTGATAGTGATAAAACATTGACCCTAACGGTTTAATTGACACACTCTATGTACATACCATATCCGTTATAAAATAAAATAAAAATAAAACCACATTTAGAATAATAAAAACAATAATACTGGACATTTTTCCTTAAAAACCCCTGAATGTCTCACTCCTTACCATGAGCGATAGGGTCCTGCATTAACAGAAACATTTCTGCCACCATTTTACCCTTTTCTTTTATGACTGGTATTTTTGGTGGGGCTACATTGAGTGAGTGTATGAGTGAGCCATGAATTTAATGTTATAGAGAAATACTTAAACCAAGTTTCCAGTGCTTTTGAAAACACATATTTAGGGCTGATCTAATAGACACAGTGTAGACAAGAAGACGAACAGAGAGAAACTTGCTAGCCTAGAAACTTAAAGGCTACAAACAACACATAATGCAACACTGAAGGATCTTTCAGGCGTTTGTAAAAGTTTTGTCTCAAAAATATGATCTTAATGTCAAGGTTGAGCTGCCTCAACACAAAAAAATTTAATTAACTCATTAATATCAATTTGGATTTTGTCTGTGCTTGACAGTGTCAATGCACCAGGTTTTCACTCTGATATCAAACAAGATGCAAATGAATGCAAATAAAGTGGAGCAACCTCTTGAGACCTTTCAGGCTAAACCCACCTTTTCAGCAACCTGTGGTCGTATTTTTAAAGTGGGCGAATGGAAACATCATTGCTTCCGTGATAATTAGCCTGCTGTGTGCATGCAGGCAGGGGAATGTCACATCATTACTGCTGTCTGTCTGCTCTGCATGTACACTGAAAACAACTAGCTTCTACAATGGAAACCTTGGATCTCTTGTCTAATAAGATAATAATATTCAGATCCAACAAATGTTGTAGGTGGAAGGCTGAAGTCCAGTCAAAAAGTTAGCATTTCCTTCCATAATAACATGGTGTGGGCATGGGGATAAAGTGATTACTTTTTCAGGCAGTATTGATCAGACAGAGCAAGTGCCATGTAAAGTTAAAAAGAAGGGGGTTAGAAAATGTGTGCATCTTCAATATTTATGTCACTTGACTCAGTATTTGTGGATGCACTTTGGAAACAAACTGATGTGCCTGAAGATGAGGACAAGAGAAGCTTTCTTATCCAGGCCCGTAGGTGAGCTAATGTGGGTGCAGGACTGTTTGCTAACCTTTTTCCCAAGGAGATATGTGCTCTTAAATGAAAATAATTAGGAGTACACAAAGAGCACAGTGAAAAATGTTCAAGTAACATAGAGTTTATTAACAAACTATTTATTACGTACATATTCATAGTGTGTGTGTGTGTGTGTGTGTGTGTGTGTGTGTGCTACTTCTCCTTATGTGCAATGATGATGTGAAAACCAGTAGGACTTTTGAAGTGACAACGCAAGTATCTGGACACTCCGTATTGGCCTTAAAATATTAGCATTAGCATCAGCAATATTGGCATTATTTTAAAACACTGAAAAAGATTTTTTTAAATAAAATTTTGAACTTTCACACTTTGAAAGCACCTTTTTAAAACACTGATCACTCATCACAAAAAACCCTACTGGTGCATTGCAGCTTGTGGCACGTGGGACACACAACCCATACCACACTTAATGTGAACAAGATTACTAAACAATATTTATAACAATAAAAACAAAAACTTTAGTAACGCAGGGGGAACATGTTGCTCTCAGGAGGAGGCTGGCTAGAATGCGCACGTATTGGCACAATAGCACTGGCATCCTGGCTTTGGCTAAATCTACATCTGTCAAATGCACATGCACTATCCACAACCTGGATGACTGAAACTAGTACAAAAAGAGTGTATTAGTATTAAATTATAACATTAAATAAAAGTATAATATTAATTTAATAGTATACTGTTAGTATAATATCAACATATTAATTATATGTTGCTGTATTCTTTATCATTTCAAATAATAGTATACTATATTACCAATACTATAATATTAATTCCAGTTGGACAAAACAGCAGTTTTATTTGATGAACATGAACAACAAAAGGCACCAGATATAGCTAAATAGATATCTAGCCAAACCCAAACCTTGCTCACATTATCCCTCTTGTCTTTTGTTTTACCGCTTCAGCTACTAATAATGCGTAAGCGGCCCACAGAGCCACAGAGATTTGTCCCAGTGCTGGAAGGTTACGGTATGTTGTAGTCTTTATTCGCACACTATGCTCAAAATCTATTTTTGTGGTTCGCACGTATCTATTTTTAGGGGCATATGCAAACACTATCACTGTAGAGCCCTGGGGTGTGGAAGTATTTGCCCGCTGAATTACGGCCTTCCAATAGCTCTCAAATGCAAATGGGACAGATCTTGAATAGTAGCAGAACTGTACAGCCGTACAAGTAGCTGTCTTAATCAGTTCCTCTGTGACAAGGTGCTCATTCTGTGGAGACAAGAATGACAACTTAATGCTGTCACATCAACCCTCCATTTCGGTCACTATTTCGCTGGATTTTGTTATACCGTAAATGTGCCATGTTCAGTGCACATCTGACTGTTTCCCAACATGCCTTTTCAATTTGGCCTATTGAAGGATGCATCTCCATTTGGCCTGTGAAAGCACACCCTAGAAAACAGGTATTATACAAAGGAAATTCTCAGTGGAGAAATCCACACTGGGAACACCACTAAAAAGGGGCTAAAGGGAAACCCACGAGTCTTCCTCATAGCATGTACTGAAGAGTATACATGAATATATATTTGCACATCATCTGCGAAATGAGACCACTCTAGTTAAGGCAGATGATAAGGTCATAGGGGTGCTGTGACCCCTTCCCAATTCCCACCTTGCATTTATGCTTATGCAGGAAGTTGATAAACTAGATCCCCAGGGTTGGCAGGTGGATCTTTGCGCTAGCGTGTGAAAACTGCAAAACTGGTTATTGCTAGTTAGGCAGGTTTTAGCTCTGGCCAGATATGAGTCATGTCAGGACACAATGACAGATGCAAGAACCAGCCCTGATGCTTATTCAAACATGGTTGTTTGGAGTCCAATTTTGCAATCTCACTATCTTAAACTAAGCAATTCATGCATTTAGGCATACACTGCAACATACAAGTGTGCTTTGAAGAATAACCATTTTATATTTCCTAAGTCATACTGACTCACAATGTCACCATACTCGTTTTAGCTGCTAACTTAAATCTAATATACATATTAACATATGTCTATCCAGTGGTTCAGTCACTTTGTATCATTACAAAAGCCTGAATTTGAAGTTGATAAACTATGGCTCTTTTATGTCAAACATAAACCATATCATTTGATTTGATTCCAGAACATTCAGCAAAAGTTAAGTCATCTTTCTATGCATGGTCAGCACTCTTTTTTTTAATTGTGACAAATCTACAGTCATTATATGGTGTCTGACAATGTCAAAATCCTCTATACTGTAAACGTATCCACAGCCACAGTGTATTTTTTGGTAATACTGCTGGATGTGCCAAGGTCAAAAATGTTCAAAGCCTACATGTATTTACACATAGAAGAGGCTTTAAAGGTACTATGTGGAGCTTTTGACCACAAGTAGCGCTATGGAGCAATGTTTTTATGAGTGGGTCCCTGTTTTGTTTCTCTCACATTTCTTGCCGCCATTTTCAGCTAATCCGCTGATCGACAGTAGGTTGTGGGAATGTGCAAAGGAGTGTAGCAACGAACCAGAGAAGAAGACTGATAGCATGTAAAAAATGCAGGATTTTATATCTTCAGAAGATTGAAGATGTTAAACAGATTTTATAGTGCTAAAGGATGCACACACAAAGAATGCATTCTGTTGAGAAACAGAACAATGTAAATTAAACTTTTATTTGCCCTGTGAGTAGTGAAGTTCCATGTTTAGTGCTTTGACCAAGAAAGTTCTAAAGTAAGGAGAAGGGAAAGCAAAAAGACCCTAAAAACAGACCCACCTTCATATCTCTCTCGCTATCGCTGACTGATTATAGTTTTACACCTAATAGTGAAAGAAAAACAGATATCGTCCTCCAAATAAAACATCAACCCTCACCAGTTACAAACCCTTGGAGGTCGATAAAGAGAATTTAGTAATGTGTGCAGATAAGTGGCAAAGTGCACTATCTCTTACAAAGCTCCCTTAATTGACATAGAGATTAGCCAAAAACATATTGTTAATCATTACAGGGCTTATGAATACTTAATTGGAGAGGGATAACTGAGGCTGGGGAAAACTAATAATTAATGAGGCTGGGTGCAGATGGGACATTATGAGATACTTAATTCAATTTGGGCACTGGAAATGACCCACTTTTCAAGTTGTTTGTAGTATGTATGGGTATGTTTAAAGTCAATTCAAAGAAATCAAACTCCCACAAAATTCAAAATAACAACAAAAACATGTTAATTTCATGATATTGAATGGACATATATGCAGTATACTGTAGGCTTTTTGACTTAAAACTATTTGAAATACTGTTGTGATGTTCAACATCTGTATGCCCAGAGGCTAAAGCAACAATCCTACACTGCTTCCAAGGACTGCATAACACTGTATACATTGTGTTAATGTCTCAGTGGCTTAATCTCTTCTCTCCAACTTTACATGTTTTAGTATTTGCATAGTGTTTTAAAAACATTCCTTTGTTAAGCAGCTCTGAGGATTTGGCTGTGTTTGTTGTCTGTCTGTCTGGGGTTTCTGAGGATCAGTGTTGATGTAAGTAGTTGCCAGCTGCTGTCTTTCAGCTCACTATCCAGTCAGTTCTCTGTCACTGAGTCAGCCACAGATGAAATCCTGCAATCCCAGCAGCGGCTCATAAACACCTGAGCAAGAAGACGTCCGCTCACAGGTGGTTGTAGGTGGAGCTGTTGCGCTGCAGGGAGGATTTTTATCGGTCTTATATCCTCAGCTGTAAAACTCTGCAGGTCAGCCAAAGTGGAAAGGAAAGTTGAACAACACCTCAGGTGATCAGAAGTCACCCATTACTTGCTGATGAAATATGTGTGTAATCCATTTAATAAACTGCTCACACCTTGACGTAAAGTGGTTTTCAGTTTCACAAAGCTTTTTTGAAATTTTATGGAGTTACTATTTTACTCTGATGCAAACCTTACCTCTCAACACTTACCACCTTTCAATAAGATTTCAGTTTTTTGTCCACTCTAAAACTAATTTAATAAAATTACAGATTTAGGTGCTATGGTTAAGGCCACTGGGGAAAAAAGACTTCAAAAGAATTTCAGTTTTTTAATTTCTTTTAAACTCTGGTCTGAACCTGTGCAGTGCAGCAAGGTTGCACTGAAAATTTATTCTGTAATTGTTGCAGATTTGGGTCAGATGTGGTGTCACTGCCTTATCGGGTGTGTTGCCTGTGGGAGCTCTCAATCACAAAATCAGAAAAACAGTGATGATAAAAAAGTGGACTGCTTAGTAAAAGATTGCAATCGCATTAGCCCGGGGGGAACGTCAACTTGGAAAAGGTTATCTTGTTTTCTGTAGACATCTACTAGTATTCCACTGCTTACTGATACATCTCTGATAAGGCACAGAGTGGAATTCAGATAGTCTGACAATTTTGAGAGATATAAAGTGAGGGAGCAAGGCAGCGCTCAGCAGGTGGCACCAAGCTGTAAAAGCTCAGGGGGAAAGTAAACACATCTCACTACTGAAAGAGAGGCAGGCCACTAAGTCTATCTTTACCAAACGACTTTATGTGTTTATGCATAGATCCAAATAAACTCTCTTCAAGGTATACAGGACACACATTATTAGGGGTCCAAGCCCGAGTGGGCTGGGAACCCGCGAATGCAAGGCATCGCAGTTCCCAGTACCAGCGGAGTCCGGCCCGGGCCGACTCGCACGCCCTCCACGGGGCGAGGGGACGGCTTGCGCCAGGAGGCTTGGACTCCGCTTACAACTGCTTGCAGTTCTAGTTTATGTATAGTGTTGATAATTTGTTGCGATTATATTTTCTTATTTTCACATTACGGTACAAATATATAAGAACATTTGCACATTTGTTTACATTTTTGGCGAGAACTAGTGGTAGGTATTTGATTAAGGAGGGTACCACCTCTGCATGAGTGCTGTCAAAAGGTCACATGTTTTACCTGCAGCAGATTCCATCCTTGTATCGGTTAGGGTTTATTTCAGGATTTCTCTCTGTACCTAGTTCGGAAAGAAAGCAGTGAGTGTTGAATGTAGCAGTACGTGTAGGCTACTGTGGTCCCATTTAATTCTCTAGCTGATTAAATGTCCCAGTCCACCGCTCCAGAAAGGCACCTGATGACAGCCACATATGGGTATGATAAAACTTTGCTCAGCTGCAGAGGCCTGAGGGGTGTTGGTCTCATGTCACAGCAGAGTTGAACAGAATATCCAAGCATCTGCTCCTGCCTGCCCTGGAAGCCTCACCAGATTAGGAAACCTGAAGGGGCCTGTGATTATCTTGAGGGCCTGTCTACGACAGAGTCCAGTTTGGGAGCAGCCCACAAGGCGGTGTGGACATCCTGAAATTGAATTGGGAAGGATTTAATGGGTTTAAAGGCTTTGGCTCTCAGTGTGATGAAACCAGATAGGGCTGAAAATGCAAGGAAGTTGTGATAGACAGAAGGCCCGGGATTGAAGCACAAAGTGAGAGAGATAACCAGAAAGAACTCGACACAGTTAAGACAAACTGATGGGAAGAAGGTGGTTTTTCCTGATTAAGTAAAGGTCATGTTAGGTTGGTGTCTCTGTGGCTTCAATTCTGTAAACAATTACACTCATGAACCATATAAACTGCTATTGAGACAACTGCCTTACTGTCAGGCACTGACAGGGCATGCAGTTACATAGCAGATGGAAGAGCCTGAAACTATTCATGCTGTTTCAATTATCACAGACAATGAGACTTTAAGAAGCTCCAGTGACATAGAGCGCTGTTTTTTCATTTTAGTCCTATCAATGTGTTAACAAGTGCATTGAATTCAACTTTTAATACTAAATTTCAACATGAAGGCCAACTAATATAAAAACACATTATGTCCAATAAAACACCAGGACGTTCTCTCCTGGGAGAAAATTAATCAACATGAATTATTTCAACAGTTGAATAAGCGTATTTTTTTTTTTCGTTGCCACATTTGTGACTCAGAGACAAAGCATAGTTAATCCACAAGAAAACCTGCACCTCACAGGGCAAAGGAAAATGAGTGATTGCTATGTTTGTGAAATGCTTTTGAAAAAAAATTAAATTTAAGGGAAAGTATGACCAAAGTTTTGTCTTCAAATGAAGGAAAAAAAGAAACATCAGCCTAAGAAATATAATGCATCACTTTTGATGGAAAATGGGGCCGTAGCTCTGCAGCAAAAAGCAAAGAAAAGCCATATCAAATTCCACGTGACTCCATAGTACTGACTCTAAATTCTTTCCGCATTTTAGATGACACACTTGTAAGACAAGAAAAGCATATGGAGCATGATCAACTTTGGCTCTCTGTTGTCAAACAAAGCTAGTCTCCTCTCCAAAAAACACCATATTTGTGTTAGAAAAGGGCGGAAATACAATACATCAGCACGCTTATGATTCAGTACAAAAATGTCATTCCCATGTCAGGAGTGCAGTGCATTTTACATCAGAGAGATCATCAGTGGAGAGAAAACATTGGCCAGTGTGTCATCTGTGCTTTTGTGTGCATCAGTTCCAGTGAGGCATAAAGCTAATGGGGTATCAATACAATCAGATAGTGCTGCTAGCAATAAGGGGCTTGTAAACATATACAGTGTGTATGTGCACTGAAACAGTCAGTGCTGCATCAGGATGTTTAGCTCAGGGCTGGAAAAGAGCCATGGTCTTTAGTGGTTTGATTGTGACCGCAGAGAGGCAGGTACAAAGTGACAGCACATTAACTTGAACTCTCTGGTGGCTTGCCTCCTCTGCTCTGTCCTCCTTCTTTTCCCTTACATTGGTCTCACTTTGCAGACCCATGGTCTCTTAATTACACCTTCCAGAGGAGACTGTCTCTCACTGCCCAAACCCAGGGGTCATGACCACTTGTTGTCATGGTTCCCAAACAATCTACCAAACTGTCAGTCCTCCGCTAGGGACTGTTGGCCTTCAGCTGGCCACAGAATCATCAGGCATGGGGCGTGACTAGGAGACTTGGCTCAGAGGGAGAGATGGAAAGAAGTGGGACGGGAGAGAAAAAAGAAGTACATCTCTATCATAAGGGTAATAAGTAGATAAACATACTTTAAAACCTGTGAGCAAAACAACTCCACAATAATGAATATGTTCTGAAGGCCTTTCTCATCAGCATTTTGTGAAAGAATGCCTTTTAAATATTTGGAAGATCACTGGGCTTAAAAGAACAAAGTAAGAGAGGAGACAGTTGCAGTTTTAGAAAGATTTTCAGCTTCTGTGGGTTTCTCATCAATTTGCAGCAAATGAAGTGTGACTTAAATGAGCATTCTTCCTGAGAGCCAGCGAGTTACTGGCGGAGCAAATGAAACAAAAAGAGCAGAAATTCGCAGCGGGCTGCTATTTGAATATGATGAACGAGAGGGCTGCACAGAAATGCTGTTTGCCACCACACCACCAGCAACCCAACAGCCCACAGAAGAAGATCATGCTGTGTTGTTGGACAGACATCAAAGGCAAAGGCCTCACATAGTTTCTCTGTCACACTGGGTGACCCAGCAGCACTTCGCATCTTCCATATGTACACAAACAAGCTGATATCCATAAAACCCATGCATACACTCTAATGCGCATAACCAGACACATATGGTCTTATGCACTGATCATACTGCCTCATTCATTCTTCGTCCTAAACTAAACTATTGTCCTGCTTCCTGAGAATTGGCATTTTATTTGCATCCAGAGTCAACAAACCCAGCACTAGGACACAGTATCACAGTTGGGAATCTGTCACACTTGTCTTGACCTTTGATCTCTAAGTCACCCTATCCACCTCTAGGGCACCGCCAACCCCACACAGTCCCTCCCTATGTGGCATTTGCTGCTATAGTTAGCATGGCAGAAGTTGAGCCACACAGGGAGAGAGGTGAGAGGTGAGGATGTTTTCACACTTTTAGAGTCTTGGGATTTTGTGCTCTGTCTTTCAAAGGGCCATTGGTTCCTCTAAGGACATATAACATGTCAGTGGCATGTTTAGCTTGCAGCATATGGAAATCATGAAAAGTTTCATGTTACTGAAGGGACGAAAAAACAAACTAGAAAGATGGGGCTGTTTTCACACTGGGAAAAAACAAAAATTCTGGCTAGTGTCAACTCACAAGAAAATTGAAGCTGAGCATTCTGAAAAACATACTACATAATGCATTTGGTGCATTTAAATTCAAACCCTATCCCAGAGAAGTGTATAATTTGCCTATCAGGATGCATATTGTCTTCTGACGTCATGCATGACTTCACTGAAAAACTCACACTGATCTACAGATTGAAAAAGATGCTTATATGCCTTGAATCGTTAGCTCACACTTTGACATTGTAATCACATGTTTTGATGGATTAGTGACATTAAATAGAAAAGCAAATTGTGAACGTTGCACTTGAGACACTAAAACCAACAGCCACTATACAAATTAGATGACCCCAGAGAGCATTTTAATACTGGTCTTTCCTATCACAATATTTCTTCTCCAAATTCACTTACTGAATTACAAATTGAACTAAATTATCCAAGGCACAATTTGATTAGAGAAGCCAGTCATTTTGGCAATCAGATTCAAGGGAGACCTACAGAATACAGAAACGAGACGACTACACAGACTAATGTTCAGGGGGTATTTCATTACAGGAGTCTTTCCAGTAACTGACTATTTACATCTAAATTTTAATGTCTGATCGTTTCTTAAAAACCAAGATGTTCTGACAGGAGAGAATACAGGGGGATACTTTACAATAAGGTATGCAGAAATGTGAGTTTTTATTAAGGATTAAGGATTAGTACATAAGTATCCCTCAATTGGAATGTTGACCACTTTGTTCCTCGGTTTGTGCACCCCAAGTAAAAGGGTATATCATACTGAGTACTTCATTACTTAAGTAGTTGCTCATTACTTGACCAATACTTACCCTTTTTATGCTTGAGGGGGTAGTAATGAATAAGTAATCAGTAACGTATGTGTGACTACTAGTTATTACCGCATTGTGAAGTGTCACCGAATATTACGAGCTTCATTGTAATATTATAACTCCTTATCATTTTTTGGATGTTAGATTAAACAAACGAACAAACTACATGCAACGCGCACGCACACACACACATACACACACACACACGTACAAGTACATTACAATTAAACTTAAACTTCTCCCAATACCGTTTAAAATGCAGAGAAATTACACAAAACATTATTTCTATTGAAAACAGCCACAGGCAGTCTGCTTCTCCTCCTTTGACGACCTGAAAATTCATTAGAGGCAACAAAGCACATGATGAAAAATTTAAAGCCGAAATAATTTCCCTGTGAAGATTCCCTTTGAAACTGCAGTGTGTCTGCGCAAGTGGATGGACTTCAGGCAACCTGCTATTGCCCGTGTGGTTGGTAATTTAATGGTGTTTGTCCCAAAAAAGATAAGGACCTCTCCATGGAACAACCGATGGGATTTAATTAACAGTGAGTGACAGGGCCCAGTAGCTGTGGTGATGGTTCCTCCACCATTTTTCTGCTGCATAGTGCAGAAGGTTTCACTTTAGTTGTGGGCTTGAGGGAATTACTCCAGGCATACTTTTTTTTTTGGAAGAATGGAAACTCAAGAAACAGCCTAGTCTTAATTGCTCAAGTATTATTATGTCAGAGAATGTGGCCAAGTAGACATAGCTGCTAACCCTGGATTAGTTCTTCCACTGTGAGGGGCTTAGTCAGTGGCACAAAATACTTCACGCCTTAATTACTCTTAACTGTTGATGCTTCACCATCTTAATGACCTAAAAAGTAAAAGTGAACTTGGTTATGACTGTGCTGTGGACACTGGATTGCTGGCATGTTCACCCTCAACCTGCCACTGAGGACACACATCCTCTCTGACTGGCCAAACAAATGCTGAGTACCACATCCCTCCTCAGGAGCAAACAAACATACATTCATCAGCAGCGCCAATCAGTCACCAAACTGTCACCGCACGGCAGCTTTCAGAGGCACGGGTGGCCGTTTCACCCCGTCCAGATTGTTTTTAAAATGCATTTTTAGCCGCATCTCCCTCATCACTCAAGTAGAAATCAAATTAAATTTGGACAGTTGTAAACAAACGAACAACAAATGTCCATTGTTCTAATGCTCTAGTGAGGGCTATGCTCTAATTAACCAAGAGGAGCTGGACTTTAAAAGCTAGACAAGGCCAATCAATGCTGATCTACACGAAGGACAGAGAGCAGCAGAAGCCTCCACTTAAACACAGGCCACTAAAGCTGGTCAGGGAGAGTGCACCTGCCATTTCCAGTCTGGATTTGTCTTAACTTAAAGTTTTAATCCCTAAACTCATCCTAGACATTTTTTCTTATTTAACTCTAAGCCTAATTAATATTCTGATGTAGCCTAACCTTATCCAAAAAATGTTTAAAGAACGCCTTGTCACAAAATGTAATTCAAAAGGAAGAAACATAATATGTCTACAACTGTGTTTCAGAAGGCACTTTGAAATTTAATGTTTGTTTTGTGTTTGTCTTTTTAAGGGTTTTGCATGCGGATGTATGGTTAAGCAGCTGATGATAAAATATATTAGAGGTCTGGCCTAAAATCCTTTACCCATGGTTTGGAACTGAGCTCTTTAAACTGTGCGAGATTATGTAGCATGGCTAAAAATTAGCTATGAATTTTAATACATTTAAGAGAATTAATACCCAATTATGAATTTTAATATTCAGAAAATATCAATCTCTCGTTTCGGGGCACCACTGGAGTTGTTATAATCCTAGAGTCTCCGGACCTCTAGGTAGTTTTTAATAATTATACAATTATTACTAGTGATCAGTTAGTTAATAATTGCTAAATTATCTTAAATCAATCAGTCAGTCTCATATCTAAAGGGTCAATTCTCTTGGCAGGGACGTGGAGATAGTCAACACACACAGCTCTTGATTACAGTGAATTTATTAACTAACTAATGCAATATAAAAGGGTGGTTAAATACAGGGAAAATAAACAATGGCTGAACAATGAAAAATGGAGGTTCGATTGTGGGAAGCATTTGACTCATACGGCAGAGGAGAACTAATGAAAGTAAGCTATGAGTTTAGGAGTTAAAAGAAAACATTATGGGACATCCCTGACAACAGAATGTTTGTTAGGTCTTACGGGTTGTCGACGGCCTGCTTTGTCCTGTTGCACGGGACCCACGCTAGCTGCCCGATCCTGGCTTTTTGCTAGGGATTCTCCGGGGTTCTCCGTTTCTGGCAATTCGGCTGTTTTCAGGTTTCCTTCGTTGCTGCTGGCGAGACCACGTGGCTTGGTCTGACCTCGGTGAAGTTGGCTCGACGAACAAGCTTAAAAGGGAACTTGGTCATTCCTGAATTACTCCAGTGTAACTTAACGGACTGATAAATTTAACAAAACAAAGTAGCTTCAAGCGAACAAAGGCCTGTTGCGCTAGTCAAACTCTTAGGGCGTTGCCTGGAGAGGCACGCCGGACACGTGCCAAAGCGTCCAGAGAGCAGAGCGTAAGACTAGGGCACGAGGAGAGGAGCTGAGAGAGAGAGCGACATCGCGTGTCGCGCTTTTGTTATCTGGGGCGTGGTTCCCCAGAGGGCAGTCCTTTGTTCCCGAGGGACTGCCTTTCTAAACTTTAATGTAAAAAAACCATTTTGACATTTATACATTAACGGCACATTAACGGCATTTCCGACGATGGTATGTAATACTTATTTCGTCCACTTGGGGGAGCTCAGGTTACATGAGGAAAGCTTAGATTAACCCAAAACAATCTTTCCTTAGGAAATGGGGAATTCAACCTTAAATTCAAGCTGGATAATTAATAGGGTATAGTAGGACATTTCTTTATCATCATTTCTAAAGGAATCTTGTGAGAAAGTATTGTGAACAAGCATTGGATACAAATTAAATGAAGGAGTGTCCTTAATCTTGCTGAAAATAAAAACACTGCAAAAGTAACTTATTTAGATTCTTTTTAGCACTAATATCAACAACAGATAGCAACAACATGGTAATATAACTACTCAAATAGAGGCAAACGTAATCAAGTAACTAAAAGATTTAATTAAACAGTTAATGCTTTGAGTCTTTGGAGACTGCAGTCTTTGTTTATTTAAAGTTCGGCTATCCTGGATTATGTCACAAGTGGGTGAGACAAGGAGTATACCTTTGATGGGGTAATGAAACAAAGAGCAAGTTCAGTTGCCACGGTTACATGTGTGTGTGTGTGTGTGTGTGTGTGTGTGTGTGTGTGTGTGTGTGTGGTGGGGGGGGGGGGGGGGGGGGGGGGGGGGTTCACTTTAATCAACAGCTCATATTTTTTTTCAGAAATGCCCTAAAAAGCCCTACTATCAGGGTTTGCCTCGTCTTGTTTTCATGCATACTAATGACATTTTCACAATTGGAGTTACAGGCAGTTTTAAATAAAAGGGGTGTTATTTATAGGGATAAGGTGAGAGCAGTGCTTAGAGTGTGTAGCTCTGATTTAAAAACTTCATTGGTACAGAATTATAAATTCAGCATCAGCAAAAGATTACTTTTTGTGAATTTATTTCTTTTCACATATGTTGCAGTTTTCAGAATACATTTGAGCCGTTTTCCAGTTTCCAAACCAAAATAACTGTCTAGAGGTGAGGCTGTAAATGTTAGAAAATCATATCCTCTTCTAGCGTCAAGCACGTTACCAATTAGCATTGCGTAGGCTGCAACACAAATTCCTATTTAGTTGTAATGTTTCCCAAAAGAGCACAGGGAAAGAAGATCTTAATGAAAACATGCCTTCACAGATTGTTAGAAACAGTATTGAAATGTTGCTGTTGAAAGTACATCGGCTGCTAAGCACTGATCCGTTTGAACTTCAGATAAGCTGGAGACAAACGTTGTGGAGAGATCAAGCATATAAATCAAAGTTGCAGCACTTCAAACACTGACTGCAGGGACAAGTGAATCATAAATGGGAACTCCTAAATACTACTGTATTTTATTTCTTTGCCAACATTAGGAACAGGTTCTGTGTTCTTGTGGCTTCTAATATCAAACATTTAGCATACTTTATTCTTGCTGAGGTCTAAATTTAAAATATATTCCTCTCCCAAATTATAGATTTATAGACTTCATGTTTAATCAATCAATCAGAAGTTCTCCATTTCCAATGTGTCATTTCCAATGTATAACGCATGACATCCACTTAATTTATAGTACCATGTCCCACCTACAATGTGGCGGATGTCAGGACAACTGTGTTTGTCCTGACATCATTGTAAATGAGGGCAACCTCAATGTTTTTTTGAGTTTAAATAAAGGTTAGAATGAATTAATAAATGATAAATTTTAAATAACTAAGGGAAGAAGAGAATCACTTGGTACCTCAGGAATTACTAAATCATTTTATTAAAACCACACATGTAAAAAATACAACTATTTTTCAACTAATTAAAGATGTTAGAAAGACATTTCTAATGAAAAAAAGTTATTGACACAATTCATAGGCACATGCATGAAAGAGCTAATATTTGGTCCAAATTCTGTATTTAACCTGAGTTTAAAGGTTTCTCCAGCATCTGTCACTGAGAGGAGTAGATAGAAGGGCTGTTTCTAAATTGGGAGCTTGTGAAACAGCATCTTCAAAGGATGTGCCGTTTTTTGTATGACTTTAATCACTTGAGGTGTAATTAAGGGGCATCAGCAGATAAAGCTCAACAATGTCCTCTCGTGCAATTTCTATGAAAACTGAAGTGACATATCACTGCCCTATGCTTGGAAGTCATATAACTGTGTGCAAATAAGAGATGCGTGATCAGTGAAGCATGGGTTCAGAAATCAAGCTAAAACAAAGCTGAGGGCAAACAGTGGAAGGTTCTGACACTGAGTCAATAAAGGTTTCCTTAGCCAGGAAGACACATTGAGGCTGAGCGGAGGATATGTTAAAGAAAAAAAAAGACAAAGAGCGATAGCATAGAATTAAAGTTGAATAGCGAGAGAAATGGTACAGGAGAGCATTGGAGCCTTGACAGTTTAGACCTCTGTTTCCTGACAACGGTAATTACTTCCCTGGCTTAAACTCATGGCCTGAATCTCCTTCACAGCCAGCTAATGCTCACCACTTGGGTTCGGTGCTGTACGTTCCTGTGATGAGAGATTGCCTGTAAAGAGTTTGTGCTTTACTCTTCAACAGTCCAAGCCAGATGGGCAAACGTCTTCAAGATGACTGGACAGCAAATTTAATCCTCAGAGGTTGAGAGAGGCTTAGGATTATGTTCCATATCTCACCAACCAATGGGAGGATATGAGCCTGTCTGGCCCCGATGTCTCGGCCAACCATAGCCCGAGGCAGAGGATCAAATGCACATTTTGAGAAAGCGGCAGTGAAGAAATGATGTACTATCATAGCCATGGTGTCAAGGAGTGGCTCTTTACTGATCTGTAGAACACTAAAGTACAAAATGTATCCGAGGAGAAAATAATGTTTAGAGGATGAAAGCTATTTAAGGCACTGTAAAAGGACAGGTGAACTTTTGATTAATTTAAACACACAGCAATAATTGTGTTGTAGATGTTTATACCACAGGCTGTTCAACTGTGGAATGTCAGTTTTCAAAGCTGTTAATATGAAATTTGGTCAAATATTTATATCATATTGAGAACATTTTGTGCTTGTTTGGATTTACTCCCCCAGTGTGACAGCATCTGTCAAATCAATGCTGGGCATGAAAGCATAATGGCTTGTTCTAACATTTGAAAGACAAATGAAAATGTATTAAATTAATTACACACTTCAGCATGCCATGAAGACCACAAAAACACTTTTCATTTTCTGTTTATTGCATTTTCTCTCCGTCTCCTACCTTCTTCTTTTTAATTTATTTTCTCATGCAGTGAGAAAATAAAATTCGTGTGCTTGCATTGCTCTAACTTGTGTTGCGGTGCACCAGAACAACCACCAAAACTTGTGAACACAAATGCTGAGGTTGGTTGAGCATAACGATGACCACAAATTGTTCCTTGCTACTACAATGGTAGGTGTAGTAGAAAAGCAAGATACTTTTGCACTTATTGAAATAGCTGTAATCAAGCTGCAGCACCCCAAACAACTTCTATGCAACACACACACACACACACACACACACACACACACGCACGCACGCACACACACACACACACACACACACACACACACACACCAGAATGTGTTACAGACAAAACAGAAAAGACTCCGTAATTCTGTATATTCAGATACACTCTCTGGCTGGTGTGTGTGTGTGTGTGTGTGTGTGTGTGTTACATAAAGTGATAATGAGGTGTAAGAATCTCCTGCTTGCTTTCACTGCCCTCTAGTGACAGTAAATTGGTGTTACTCAAACACGGAATAAATCCACTGAACATGGCTCATTGTCACATCAGAAGAATCAGAATCAGAAGGAGCTTTATTGCAAAGTAGTGTTTTACACATAAGAGGAATTTGCTGTGGTGATAAGGTGCTACATGTAGACAAACATACAGTCAACATAAATAAATGTAGAAATACATAAATATGGAATGGAAGAACATACATGTGCATTATGCTGGGTCTGTGCCTTGCAGAAGTAACACAACGGAAGAGAATATTGTGTACATACAAATATATAAACTGACAACATAAAAATATACAACAACAAAGATCAACAATCAGCAACAAATATGTGCGATGTGCCAGTCTGTGCCCGACACGAGATGAAACAGTATTTACATGTGCAGAGATATTTGTATCATTTGCAAGGGGGGAGTGTCAGTAGGGGACCCGGGACTTGTTAATGAGGCTAGTTGCAGACGGGAAGAAGCTGTTTTTGTGGTGAGAGGTTTTGGTCCTGACGGACCGCAGCCTCCTGCCAGTGGGGAGAGTCTGAAACAGTTTGTGTCCGGGGTGGGAGGAGTCAGCTGCAATCTTTCCTGCTTGCCTCAGAGTCCTCGAGGCGTACAGGTCCAGAAGAGAAGGAAGATTGCAGCCACTCATCTTCTCTGCAGAGCGAATGATATGCTGCAGCCTGCCCTTGTCTGGTGATGGTGATGGAGGACGTGAGGATAGACTCAATGATGGTGTTAAAAGCAGAGCTGAAATCCACAAACAGGATCCTGGCGTAGGTTCCTGGGGAGTCCAGGTGTTGGAGGATGTAGTGAAGGGCTATGTTAACTGCATCGTCTACAGACCTGTTGGCTCTGTAGGCGAACTGCAAGGGGTCCAGGAGTGGGTCTGTAATGGATTTTAGGTGGGACAACACAAGGCGTTCAAAGGACTTCATAACCACAGAGGTCAGGGCGACGGGTCTGTAGTCGTTTAGTCCAGTGGTCCTTGGTTTCTTGGGGACAGGAATGATAGTGGAGGCTTTGAAGCAGGCTGGCACATGGCATGTCTCCAGTGAGGTGTTAAAAATGTCTGTGATGAACATTATTATTATAACGTTATTATGCTTAAATTTTAAGGTTTAACTCTGTATTTTTTCATACAGTCTACTGATGAAACCTTTATGATTCTATTTATAGATATTCTATAATTGTCTGTCTACTGCATGTTGTGTCCATTTGTACTGAATAATGCCCCAACACCTTGTCCTGACCTACATAACCTATATGCATGGACAGTGCTATCATATTTCCCAGGCTTCAGGGGGGCATTATTAAAGAGCTGTCTAGCAACTTTGGCTGCAAGATTGGGATATAATCGGAACTGATAAAGGACATTTAATTGGTTTGTCTGTAATGCCTAACATGTTGTCCTACTAACACAAATCAAAGTTAATTTTATACATATCTGTTCTGTACACCTATACTTTTGGAATAGTGTCTTGCATATGGAGATCTGTGTAAGATATTTTAAATCCAGCTAAATAAGATATATTTTTTAATGTGTTAAAGAAGAAAGACATCTTTTACAGTGACTGACCCAGTCCAAGATAACATCTTTGGTTTTAGGATGTACCCTGTGGGAGCATTTCTGGAAGATGACCCAGTTAGCACTGGTCTCAAGACATTCCCACCTGTCCCTACCCACACAACTTCTCCATCAACATTTCTTTCAGTGACAGATAGATGTGATTAGTTCACACAGCCATGCTGCGGACATGCCTCATAACAATGTGTGCCTGCTGTTGACAGCACCTTTGACCAGTCATATTAAGTAAAAGGGACTGGATTATTTCAAGTTCTACACTGACCTAAAGGGTCATAACTGCGGTTCTTTTGTTGTCTGAATTTGGCAGAAACCCCCCACAATGTTCATAGTAAATCTCTGTATATTCCACTTCATACTTGTCAGTTTAATGAAGTATTTATGTGATCCTCATCGGCTTGTGAAGTCATACTTCCTACATCAGTATCATATTTTCCATATGTGCTCTGGTAATGTCTTATTGAACTTGCAATATATCAAGAGTACATTAACAAAACAAACAAAATGCAACAGCATGATGTAAGTAATGGTAGGCAGGCACAAATTTTGGTGCACATTTTCCACTTGTCTATAATGTGCTTATTTGAAACATCACGACTTATACTCTAATCTAGGGTATCAGGAAATGTGCCCCAGTTTCCCTCAGGTACCTGCAATTTGTTAGCTGTCTGAGGGCAACTTTCTGGTAAGAAATATAGGTTTAAACAGGGTCTGAATTCACCAGTACTTGCAGTGTTTTCCAAGAGACTTACCTTTGTATCACCTGAACTAGGACACAACTTGTGAGCTCTTGCAATTGCAGGTTAAAATTTCCTTTCCCTAAGACAGGCTGAAAATGAGAATGTAATCTTTGTCTTCTGAAAGACAACAGCTCTAATGCCAGAAATGTCTTGCATTAAACCTGCTGGACTGATGTCTTAATGCATATTTTTTAAATTAAAGCAGAGAATACAGAGAAATCCATCATATTCAGCTAAAATGATGGGGATGGACATAAATGAAAACATGCAATCAATAATTCTATTTTCATGACTTGTTGGGCACAGTGAAATGAACCAATTACTTTGAACTTTGTCCCAGTGCTGCAGACCGAAGGTGAGAGTTCACCTGTACTACTTTAGTGCCAAGCCATACACACTCATGTTGTCCTACTAACCACTCTGGCAAAGCTCCTGTAACCACTTTAAGCTGAAGTTAGAAGCATTAAAAGGACTTTAACACCACAAATACCATGTAACAAACTCTACTAAATAACCACTTGGTCATTTTCAGTGCATTCAAAATGACCTTATTTGTATCAAACAACTAAGTATAGAAGTTCATAGAAATGCCCAAGCTGGCTGACCTCTCCCCAGTAGTCTTTATTTCCATGTTAGTCTTATTGTGCTTTAGTTAAGCTTCAGTAAGAATACTGTGTATTAGAAACTGCACTTTTTTTGTTATTAAAAATCAAATTGCAATTATAGTGATAAGCAATTTATATGACACCATGCTGCAACCAATCATTATTTTTATTTTTGTTCAGAATTATTATTACAACATCAGCAACAAATGTCCTGTATCACTTGTTTGCCTTCGAACTGCACATGAGAACAAATGTGGTCATGTGTCTCGTGGCCTGACTGAACTTATCAGCGTTATTTGGACAGATTTTAGGAATGTGCTACTGATGGCAATGAGCTTCCACTATCCCAGTTTCACTGACCTAGTTTAGACAGCTGTGGGAGTCTGTCTGTAAAAGGCAATTCTCCACCAATGAATAATTTATATTGACTGTCCTCATCATTTAGCTCATTGCAGTCTGTATTTCCGGAGACAAAAATGTTCACCCAAAACAAGCTAGAGAACCACTATTATGTATTACACATTTGGTGTTCCCAGTAAGTTTGAATATGTATCCACGAAATCTACACAAATCAATGCACAGCTGATATTTCCAGGGCACTAACCTCTGGTTTAAGTATCAAATTACTGATGCAGATAATATGTTCAAATTGGGATTTGTTTGTAACCCGTGTGATTAGCTGATTCCCTTGTGTGGCTTAATCTACTGGACTCAGTTATGCTGACGTGTCCTCACATTTTAACAACTACTGTTTCAGTTGATTGTTCCATCGCCAGTAGCAACCACTCCTGGCACAGTTCCATAGTTTAGCTGACATTACTGAATCCACCCTGTAGCCATGAATATTTCATCTACTGTCCAAATGCCCTTGTTTGGAACAAACTCCAGCAGAACAACATGAGGTGTGTCTGGAGCGGCATGAGGAAAATCACTGGCTTCAGACCGACTGGCAGCAGAGGAGTTGAAAGGCAGCTTGGAAAGGGCCAACAAACTTAATCTGTTCTTTAACACATTTGACTCAATGGCTCCCGCCCATCCCCCCACTAACTCAGCTGCTGTCTCACCTCTAAAGGCTAATTTATACTTCTGCGTCAAATCGACGGCGTAGGTGATGGCGTAGGCTACGGGGCTATGCAGAGGCTACGCAGAGGCTACACAGAGGCTACACAGAGGCTACGCCGTCGCCTGACATGCACCTCCTCCAAAATGTAACTACACGTAGGACTACAGACCTGTGGCACTGACCTCCCACATCATGAATACCCTGGAGGCCGGGAGGAACACCGGGGCCCCGCAGGGGACGATCCTCTCTCCATTCCTTTTCACTATCTACACCACAGACTTCAACTACCACACAGAGTCCTGTCACCTTCAGAAGTTTTCTGATGACTCTGCTGTGGTTGGATGTATCAGCAAGGGTGATGAGGCTGAGTACAGAGCTGTTAAAATAAGTGTTAATTTACTGTTGGGTCAGCTATTATGTAGTTTATTCTTTTTACCTTCATGGACTCTACATCAGTAGTACTAAAATTTTTAGTTAATGTAGTGAACAACTGTGTGGATTTGTGCATGTTATATTAAATAATTTAGAGACTCAACTCCTCTTTTCTCTCCCAGAGAGAGGAAGGGGGGGGGGGGGGGGGGTAAAGATATAAACTTTCAACAGACGGTTGAAGAGACCCAAAGGAAAAGGTGAAAGGTTGCTTCCCCTAAGTGCTATTCCGGGGCAGTTGATCATAAAACTGGCCACTTGGCAACAGCCGAGATTTATTTTCTCAGTGCCTGACTGTTAAACTGACAAAAGGGACATTAACCAGCGATTAGCATTTCCCTGAACAGCCTATCAGAACTCTCCTTAAAAGGGGGCAGGAAACCCTAACCTGTTGTTGCTATCTGTTGTTGATATTATTGCTGAAAATAATCTAAATGAGTTACTTTTGCAGGACATTCCTTCATTTTATGTGTAACCAATGCTTGTTCACAATACTTTCTCACACAATTCCTTTAGAAATGATGATAAATGTCATACTATACGCTATTAGTTGCCAGCTTGAATTTAAGGCCAAATAACTAAATTTCCCAAAAGAAAGATTGAGGTTTGATTGTGGGAAAATATTTGATTAGAATACGCGCAAATAGATTTTCTTTTTCTTTTATAGACATATTAAAAGTTTAGAAAGACAGTCCCTCAGGAAACCGGAAACGGCCCGCCCTGCGGGAACAAAGGACTGACCTCTGGGGAACCACGCCCCAGACAACAAAAGAGCGACACACGACATCGTTCTCTCTCTTCTCTTCCCCTTCGCTCTGCTCTCTGGACGCATTCGGCATGAGTCAAATGCTTCCCACAATCGAACCTCCATTCTCATTGTTTAGCCATTGTTTATTCCTCTGATGTATTTAACCACCTTTTTATATCACCTTAGTTAGTTAATAAATTCACTGTAACCAAGGAATTGTGTGTATTGCATATTTCTGAGTCCCTGCCAAGAGAATTTACCCTTTAGATATGAGACTGACTGATTGATTTAAGATAATTGAGCGATTATTAACTAACTGATCACTAGTAATAATTGTATAATTATTAAAAGCTACCTAGAGGACTCTAGGTTAATAACAACTCCGGTGGTGCCCCTTTCGAAACGAGAGCTTTTTATGGATTAATATTTTTTTAATATTAAAATTCATAATTGGGTATTAATTCTCATAAATTTATAAAAATTCATATGTAGTTTAGACATGCTACATTAAGTATTTCCATTTTCTGGTACTTTATACCTCTACTCCATTACAATACAGAGGGAAATATTGTACTTTTTACTCCACTACATTTATTTGGCAGGTGTGGTTACCAGTTGCTTTTCAGATTAATATTTTGTGCGAAATACAAAACACATATAATCTTATATAAAACAACACGTCATCAAGATAACTCAGTGTTTCCCAACCTTTTTAAACATTTACTTTACATTTATCTGACACTTTTATCCAAAGCAACTTTTTTTCAATTGCTATTTTCTATCAGAAGTCACACGCCTCTGGAGCAACTAGGGGTTAAGTGTCTTGCTCAGGGACACATTGGTAGGTGTCACAGTAGGTAGTTGAACCCAGGGCCTCTCACACCAAAGGTATGCATCTTATCCACTGCCCCATCACCAACCTATGTTATAATGTGACCCCTTATATAAAAACATTATGTAGTTAGCATTTCCACCAGAAAGATATTTCCCAAGAAACTTCTGACATTTCATTGAAATAACAGCTTGAGGCCCAAATTAACCAATATTTCACAACAAAGCAAAGATTTCTTAGTGAATACTTCTTCCGCCACTGCTCTACATGTATGCTTTTAGATTAATTGCTATGTTGTGCTTCCTATAAGGACTTAAAGGAATACTTTGAGATTTTGGAAAATAGACCTATTATAAAGACTGACCACTCTCATATCCATCCATCCATCCATCGTCAACCCCTTATCCTGCCTACAGGGTCGTGGGGGGCTGGAGCCAATCCCAGCTGACATCAGGCGAGAGCGGGGGTCACCAATCCATTGCAGAGCCACACATAGACAAACAACCAGTCACACTCACACCTAAGGACAATTTAGGGTCACCAATTAACCTAGGCTGCATGTCTTTGGATGGTGGGAGGAAGCCGGAGCACCCTGAGAGAACCCAAGTAGACACGGGGAAAGGCCCGGAACAACCAATGTTCGAACACACAACCTTCTTGCTGTGAGGCAACAGCGCTAACCACTGCACCACCGTGCCGCCCCACTCTCATATCTGTGGTCACGGGTTACTCCAGATTTGGTTTTCCCAGTTGTGTTCCAGTCAAGGTTTGAATTGATTTGTTTGGCTTGTGAGAATGGCTTCCCTTGTAGAGAGTTTCATTCAGGATCCATCAGAGTCTTTGCTGGATCGGTGCACAGAGGATCAGTTATTGAAGAATGCAGAGGGGGTAGACTGCCCTGTAAGTTTCTTTTCCTGAAAGTTTAACATGCATCAGTACAATGATTCGGTGATTGAGAAAGAAGTGTTGCCTGGAGGAATACAACTAGAGGGAGAGCAGTTATGTTAAGCGTTTATGGGTAATGTATCGATCTAGCATATTGTACAAACAAATTGGTAACCTTAGGGAGTAGTGTTACTAATTAAAACATTTTTGTGGTGTTGATGTGTTGGAAAAATTGTGGTTCTTGGAAGAACCCCATTCTTATGGAGGAGGGTGTTACAACCCCTCCCTTTCTGCCTGCTGTAGCTTCATTGATTGCTTCCTGCAGGACCTGGCAGTTTGGGAGGGCTCGTTCAGTAATGGACTGACACCTGTGTAGGCCTCAGCCTAGGCTACATACAGGTGCTGGTCATATAATTAGAATATCATCAAAAAGTTGGTTTATTTCAGTAATTCCATTCAAAAAGTGAAACTCTTCACAATACCCCATAGATTTTCTATAGGGTTAAGGTCAGGCGAGTTTGCTGGCCAATTAAGAACAGGGATACCATGGTCCTTAAACCAGGTACTGGTAGCTTTGGCACTGTGTGCAGGTGCCAAGTCCTGTTGGAAAATGAAATCTGCATCTCCATAAAGTTGGTCAGCAGCAGGAAGCATGAAGTGCTCTAAAACTTCCTGGTAGACGGCTGCATTGACCTTGGACCTCAGAAAACACAGTGGACCAACACCAGCAGATGACATGGCACCCCAAACCATCACTGACAGTGGAAACTTTACACTGGACTTCAAGCAACGTGGATTCTGTGCCTCTCCTCTCTTCCTCCAGACTCTGGGACCTTGATTTCCAAAGGAAATGCAAAATTTACTTTCATCAGAGAACATAACTTTGGACCACTCAGCAGCAGTCCAGTCCTTTTTGTCTTTAGCCCAGGCGAGACGCTTCTGACGCTGTGTCTTGTTCAAGAGTGGCTTGACACAAGGAATGCGACAGCTGAAACCCATGTCTTGCATACGTCTGTGCGTGGTGGTTCTTGAAGTCCTGACTCCAGCTGCAGTCCAATCTTTTTGAATCTCCCCCTACTTTTTTGAATGGGTTTTGTTTCACAATCCTCTCCAGGGTGCAGTTATCCCTATTGCTTGTACACTTTTTTCTACCACATCTTTTCCTTCCCTTCGCCTCTATATTAATGTGCTTGGACACAGAGCTCTGTGAACAGCCAGCCTCTTTAGCAATGACTTTTTGTGTCTTGCCCTCCTTGTGCAAGGTGTCAATTGTTGTCTTTTGGACAGCTGTCAAGTCAGCAGTCTTCCCCATGATTGTGTAGCCTACAGAACTAGACTGAGAGACCATTTAAAGGCCTTTGCAGGTGTTTTGAGTTAATTAGCTGATTAGAGTGTGGCACCTGGTGTCTTCAATATTGAACCTTTTCACATTTTCTGAGATGATGATTTTGGGGTTTTCATTAGTTGTCAGTTATAATCATCAAAATTAAAAGGAATGAACACTTGAAATATATCAGTCTGTGTGGAATGAATGTATACATTATACAAGTTTCACTTTTTGAATGGAATTACTGAAATAAATCAACTTTTTGATGATATTCTAATTATATGAGCACCTGTATAGCACCCTGTCTCATTGTCTGTCTCTCTCTCCTAGGCTCCACATCTCCTGGTTTGGGTTTGTTTCCTGAGTTGCCGTCGACTTTCCTTCATACATTTTCACTCATCCATTCATTCCATTCACGACTGATGCCACTGATAATCACATTTTCTCTGTTGTAAATAGTTATGTTGTTTATAGTTTATTTAATAAAACATTCTTTTTTGGCCTGCTTGGTCTCCCCCTTATTGTCACATTCAATGAGCCGGGATTTGACACCATTAAAATATGAAATTAAAGCCAGGAGCTGTTAGCTTAGCTTAGCACAAAGAGGAAACAGCTAGCCTTGCTTTGTTAGTTCACTAATTAATACTTTACATCTTGTTTGTTTAATCTGTACAATAGCTGAAGTGTAAAAACAACAATTTTCTCTTCTGGGGTTTTATGGATTTTCTATTTTTTGACTGCAGCAGTGAACTTCCTGGAGTCTCTGCTAAATGGCTGCTATCTGGTATCCTTCTATTTAACACAGAGAAGTGAAAGTGGTTTGAATCTTCTCATCTAACTCTGGGCAAGAGAGCAAATGTTTCTTCTCCAAATGTCGAACTATTGCTTTAATGTTGATCTTTCACAGTGATGCTTTGTTTCTTCCTGGCATGGAAGACAATGTTATCTGACAGTTATGTATGAAATTAGTGACTGTAATAATTCACTTTTACAGTGCTTTAAACTCTGATTTGTGGTGTCACATTTTATTTACAATTGAAATTCCTTTGATAGAATTTATTGTCCAATACTGTGTTCACAGTTTCCCAAGTGCTTCAAGGAAAGGCCAACTCCTGTTGTCAACTTTTACTGAGAGTGTGTTTCACTTGCTGCACCTACAAGTGAGGGCAGAAGATGTACTTTGTGTAATAAATAAAACAAAAATCATCATCATATAATATAGATTTTTTAAAATGACTTCAGAGGACATTTTCTTCCTGATTTCCACCAGTAAAAGTTCTAACCCACATAACCTAATGTTATCCACCTTTTATAGATTTATATAAACCAGCATAACTTGAATTCTAATTATACATTCCAGTGATATTAGATCAAATCCAGATAGGATAAGTGTTTTTAGGAAAATGTTTGTTTTGTGGTGTTTCAGGTGGAGGAATGGAATTTTCTTTTAGTAGAAAGTGTTTGCCTTACAATGCTCACAGAAGCTTCTTTCACTTAACTACCTCAATGACCATACTAAATATTTTCCACTAGAGGGCAGCCTCTACCCGAATCAGTCCTAAATCCCATCCTTACACCAACCAAACTGTAGCAGCCCCTCTGCCCGAGGACATCATTACACACTCAATAAAGCAATAGTCAGTCATTTTCTTTGCTTAATTGATCCCACTGCTTCCCAACAATGCGTGATGT
>NW_024044237.1:20856647-20866647 GCF_014851395.1 Micropterus salmoides
ACTGATAGGAAAACAGGGGGTGGGGGTGGTAAGGGACAGTTTGGTACACAGTGGGTGCCCCCATAAGCCCAGTGTGCTCAGCAGCAATTACACTGTATACACACACACACAGACATGCAAAGCTGTGGCCTTTGTACTCCTAAGAAGAGGCCTGTTTCATAATGGATTTCGCAGGACATGGCTGCTGTCAGCCAGAGTATATTGAATTTCAGCAGCAAACAGCAACAACAGCTCCTATAGCCCTGCTATTCAATATTGCTGTGGAATAGAGCATAGCCCTTTTTATCAGTTTCTCTGCTCTTCAGGACTATGTATTTTCCATTTACTGCTATTGGTGACATGTTTATGTAACTCTTCTGTTTAGTAAACACTGTAGTTTGCAACAAGCCTTTGTGGGCGTGTGTGTGTGTGGGGGGGCTTGTTTCACAAGATTCATGGGGTCCAAAAACTGGGATTCTTCTATGCTTGTGAAGTATTCCTATTCCTATTAAGGTGTTACAACAATGATTACAGAGGACAATACGATGAAATAACATTTTCACAAATAGGTTTTGCTGCTTTCTGTTACTGGTTGATTCCATAATCTGCAACATACATCTGGTTTATGAAAGTTTTTACATTTGCTACTCTTAATATATTAAGGCATCTGTATTTTAAGAGATTAAGTACACATTTATGAGCTAATGTGGGATGTGATTACACATTTTTCTAATTTTCCTGGGATTCCATTTAAGGCGAAATCCAAGTGGACGTCTGTGCCTAAACTCTTTAATATTTAAACAATTTCCATAATAACTAATCATGATAAATTATCAGCAGATTCATCATTGTCACACACAGTTAAAATAATTACAGACATAGGGAGTTACTTTATGAATTGATTCATGAATTGTGTTATGAATAATTTTACTGGTATATTGTTAATTATTTCTGTTAATATATAGTTAATCTCTTATGAGAACTGTCGATGGCTCTCCCTCTTTAAATTCATGACAGCTTATCTCCATATCTATTCTCCAGTGTTTTTCTGCTCCTGACTTGAATCAAAAAACATTTCTCATTTGTATTATGTATATACACTTTATTTTTGCATGTACTGTGTATATTTGTTTCATACCTTTATAAGGTTGCTGTCAGCTCTCATAAAGCCTTAGTAGAGTTCCTCAGTAGGAACAAGGAAATGTACCCTATAAAGACTTTTAAAGGGAATAGCTGCCATTGATATTGACTCCATTCTATGTCAGTTTCTAAAGGCAGTTTACAGTCTGTGGCATAATCTCAGTTGGAATATCATGTGTGTGTTTTTCCAGGAGGCACTAGATGGCACTATGGATATATAATCTTAGTGCTCTCTCTCTCTCTCTCTCTCTCTCTCTCTCTCTCTCTCTCTCTCTCTCTCTCTCTCTCTCATACACAGACAAAATAACAATGATTGTGTTGTGTCACATAATAAGGACAATTAGAAAGCATTTTCATATGTTTTATAGAGGGAAATTAAAATCTGTAACCATCTGTGGGTGGGGGTGGGTGGGGGTGCCATTGTTCCCAATCTAGCACCTTGTTTCTGTATTTGATTTACTCTGTGAGCATAACCGCATCGCTGATTTGCTGGTTTAGTTCTGTAAAATGTAGGCAATATTTTACAAATGGATGTTTAACCCGGGTATGATATTACCAAACCTAAGGTTGTGTGCGTATGTTTCTCAGGACAGAATCAGTGTTTGTGTCTGCTATTGATCACTTTAGGCATATTCTTCCAAGGTTAAGGGCTGTGTCTCGTAAACGTGCATATTGTGTTATGCACTTAATCTGCTCCATGTTTGGGATTAGCCCCCTCGTCCACACAGAGGATGCCCTCTCCTCTCCTTCATGCTTCATGCTTATGCTCTCTCCTGTGTTTTCTTCTTTTCTTTTACATATAAATCTCACTTTCATCCCCAGGACTGTCCTCATCCATTGCAGGGGGGGGGGGGTATAGCAAGTGGTGCACTTTAAAGGAAACATTCATTAAGGCCACGACTGCGGGAAAAGCATGGTATCGTTTTGCTAAAGGTCCAATTGCTATTGTATTGCTTATCCTCTTTTGTGCAGGGACTGCATTTTTTTCATCACCATCAATGAGGTATG
The DNA here is from genome assembly GCF_014851395.1 of Micropterus salmoides. Taxonomy (NCBI): domain Eukaryota; kingdom Metazoa; phylum Chordata; class Actinopteri; order Centrarchiformes; family Centrarchidae; genus Micropterus; species Micropterus salmoides. Next base: position 20,858,775 of record NW_024044237.1, read on the forward strand.
AGTTAGGTAGTATAGTCCTTGACAACCTCAATAATGTTTTTTGGCAGGATGTTTTTTGTTTTGCACCCGACAAGATCATTACGATACCTGCAACTAAGGATGTGCCAGTCAGGTACTCTGCATCGGTCTAGCCACAAATATGTCAGATATCATGTCAGCTGTGTGACTGTATTTTCTGTTAAATAAGTGATGAAGCAAATTTTCTTTCTGGGAGAAGGAGTGTTTAAGGTTTCAGCACCACAAACTTGATAAAACACATAAATATCATGGAATATGACAAAGTTAAAGCAACAAGCGTGATGCAGATCCAACACTATTGGAACCATTGAAGATGTGTGAGAGCATTTTCCTCCAGATAGCAATAGAACAAAATTGATAACACAGAAAATTGTGAAATTTATTGTGGATGACCCTTTTCCGTGGTTGAAAACATTGTGTTTCAACTCTTAATTGAACATCTGAAGCCTCGCTACACGCTGCCAAACCAACAGGAAACAGCTGGCCCACATCTGTTCACTTTAGTTAGTGGATTCTTTTCAAAACACTTGGAAAATGTTGGTAAATTTAACAGCTGACATATGGATCTCAAACATGTTTCCTGTGACGTAACTATGTCTGACAGCACACTGCCTGTGTATTGCAAAATATGTTTTGCATTCAACATCTCAAGAGAAAATTGTCTGTCATTTCTAGTGTGTAGCAGTGTGGCTGTAGGCCATTTTGGTCAGCATGAAAATTTGAAAGACACTCATGCTATCTCAAAAGAGGCAGCCTACTGACTTTGGCGATCCCCTGACCTTTTTCTCTAGCGCCACCAGATGGTTGACTTTTCCTTTCTGTGAAATGCCATGACAACTATTAAAGAGGTCATAGTATGCTTTTAGGCTTTTTCCCTTTCCTTTATTGTGTTATACAGTATCTCACAAAAGTGAGTACACCCCTCACATTTGTGTAAATATTTGATAATATCTTTTGTAAATATTTGATAATGTGACACTGAAGAAATGACACTTTGCAACAATGTAAAGTAGTGAGTGTACAGCTTTCATAACAGTGTAAATTTGCTGTCCCCTCAAAATAACACATCACACAGCCATTAATGTCAAAACCGCTGACAACAAAACTGAGTACACCCCTAAGTGAAAATGTCCAAATTGGGCCCAGTTAGCTGTTTTCCCACCCGGGTGTCATGTGACTCGTTAGTGTTACAAAGTCTCAGGTGTGAATGGGGAGTTAAATTTGGTGTCATTGCTCTCACACTCCCTCATACTGGTCACTGGAAGTTCAACATGGCACCTCATGGCAAAGAACTCTTTGAGGATCTGAAAAAAAGAGTTGTTACTCTACGTCAAGATTTCCTAGGCTATAAGAAGATTGCCAAGACCCTGAAACTGAAGGCCAGTGCAGACTACATGACTTTCAGCGTCGGCCGTTGGCCGTACCATTCACACTACACAACTTGCCGTTGAGTGATGGGAGTCTTGAAGTCATTGTGGCGTTCACATTACGCGACTGATCGGTGACAGGGGGTCACACACTACACGAGCTGACAGCGACTGTGTCACCAGACACTGGTCTCCAAACCACATTTGGTCAAGAAAACACACATGAAATGTGAAACGGGAAATGACGCGACCTACAGACAAAACAGCTGTGTTTTGTTATTATAAAGATAGCAATTATAAAGACATAGAATCTGGGTGAAAGAGTGGATTAGCACATGCAGGTAGCAGGGATCGTCTGAGCTACAGAGAGAGCTGGAGGGGAGTAAAAAGGTTGTTTTTTGCAGTGAAAAAGTAGCTGCCTGCTCTGCCAGCTACCTGCTCTCATTGGCTGGATGTGGATGTCGAGTTGGCCGACTCCCCCAGATATTTGGCATGCTAGATATCTGGCAGACGTTGGCGATGTGTCAGAAATGTGTCGGGAAGCCGTTGTTATGCATCATTGAATAGTTCACACATAACGACTGGCGACCGCCGAGCTGAGGGGTGTACTCAGTTTTGTGATATACTGTATATGTTTTTTTGTGCATGTAATAGTTTTTCAAAGTGAAAAAGCCAAAATCCACCCCAAAGGGAGTTACCATCTCCCACAGAAAACACTGCTCCTGAACTGTCTGAAAACAGCTCGATTGTAGTCCAGCATTTACTTCTGTAAACTATCTGCGTCACTATTGCTCAACTAGCGCCTAGTGTGGCACGCTAAGCTGCAGCACACACAGTGACCACACGTCTGCCCGCTGCCTTCCCTCACCCCCACCCTCCCTACCGAACAGTGCACAGTTAAAATGTTACATTTGAAAGATAAATTTGTTACAAATTAATAACTTACCACTCTGAAAAGTTTGCTCCAGTCTAGGTTGTGAAGCCGGTTTGGGTTGTTCTGCCTGTGTTTAGGGATCATGTAGGCTGAACCGAAGCCATGTGGTTACCGAAGCGGCTTTGTTTCGGATCACACTACCTTGCTTCTCAGGAACCGCCCTACTCACTCTTCTGATTGGCTAGCAGTCCTTACCTAGGTGCTGCGCATGTACATCTCCCAACAAAGATTTCATAGAAGTGAGATGCCTCACTCGGTAGCTAAAACGGAGCGTTCAATACACAGGGGTGAAAAGAGGTGCTGCAGCAATGTGCAGTATATGGTGTTTTTTGAAAATGAAACCATTTAAAACTATTCTGGTTCAACAACTTAATAAAATTATGAACCTGAAAATGAGCATAATATGACCTCTTAAAATGCATTCCCATGTATGTATTTAATTCCAGCCGTAAATAAATGAAGGTTGTGTTGCACAATGCTACATAGTAAACAACAATCACTAACTATATGCCACTAACCAACATACAGTTCTATAGTCTACATAGAATTATCTTTATAGTGAATAAGGGAATGTTACCAAAAAAAGTTACTAAACTGCTGTATATCATATACGTATGTTGTGCACAGTTTGTGATTGACCTGCTGATTCCCATAGTATCATGTCATTTCACAACAAACTGGTCATCCATACTGTACTTGCCAAAAGTGTTGGGTTTTGCCTGTCAGTGACCTTTTCTCAAACAGAGCTAACAGATCAATTGCAGAGGATGCTCTATTAGCTTTAAACAAGCACACTGTTATCAACTCCAATGTTTATCCACACTAATTAGAGCACTTCATAGTCAAGAGAGTTGTCTGTGTTTGCATGTGTGTGTAGACTGATGGTGCCCATTAAGCCCACAACAAGGCTACTAGAACTGACACAACAACAGAGGAACGGCTTAGCCACTCTCCACAGAAAGACGAAAAATCAGTAATTGATTTTATTTTAGTCAATGATGACTCACCAGAAGGAACTTTATACTCCAGATTAGTAACAGAGAGGCTTGTTAGTTACGTGATTTATAAAGTCTGCTGGCTATTAGAAGCATACTTGAGGCAGCTGCACTCTTCAAGGTGTCTTGGAGAAAAGTTGCCAGCCCAGCGATACTTACAAGATGAGATTATTGGGAAAAGGCCTTGGAGAAAAACTATGACACGGCAACTTCTCGAATGAAAATAGCACTTAATGTAAGGCTCCACTTGGTGGGATTTTTAATGCAAGCACAGAAGTCAATCCCCTCAATAAAAAAGCCATACAGTAGATGTGGTTAATGGAAACTTAAAAGTGAATTTAAAAAGCAGAGAATGCTCAACAGCAATAATGGTTAAACCCTTTCATCCCCTCCTTGTAGGTACAAGGAGTGTGTGGTTTGCTGATGTTCAATTCCCAACTCAGCTTTTAGGATTCACCTTGTTTCTCTTATGGTCTAGGACATTCGATCAATAGTTGTGATCGTGAACAAATCCCAAATCCAGACACAAGAGAACCCAGATTAGGCCCTGTGATCCAATCGTTCTGTCTTTGAGATAGGGCTCTTTGTGGTCACAAATAGTAATAAGACCATTCTAGAAGATAAGTATATAAATTAAACATTGTCTAAGGTAACCCTAGATATTATTATTTTTATAGTCACAGGTGCTATGAATCTTTGATAAATCATTTTAATTCAATTGAAAGCAAAGGAAATTGTTCAGTTGATGTGTTTACAAAGTGTATATTATTATTTTGTGCTATATTTCTATATCAGCTTGTACTTTCAGTTTTAACCTTTAACTAAAAAGATCAATTTGCTGTTTCTTTGTGAAGCGTAACCTACTTAGTATCTGTGGGCCTGTAGTGTCCTTGATTACAGTAACGTAATCATGGTTTCATAGCACCACAGAGGCACTGTGTCACAGACAATCTTCCCAAGATGGCTATAACCTGAAGTATGCCAAAACCATTGTACCTGTGGAGGAGCTTTACTGTCCCATTGTGTGATGCGGATGTGGAGCAGGAACACATCGGTATTAATGGGGAGTAATGGCATCGACAATTCCAACATGCTACTCAGCGTCATTGGTATGTTAAGACTAACAGCCCAATTCTAGCCACTGGTGTGGAAAAAAACAGGCCTTGGGCTCTGGGAAAATGAATGAGAACATGTTCTTATATTCTTTCATCCATTTTGTAGCCTATACACAATTTAGTCTATCACTTGAAGCAATTAATGCCAAGTGGGCAGATGGTTCAAGTGATAAATTTATTTTAAGGGATACAAGACAGCACTTTCTAAAAAGCAGCAGCATTTGAATCAAATATGACTTTACTGTCCTGAAAGACCCCTTTTCAATATCCCTCCATGGCAGAGGTCTTTGGTAGGCTACTTTCCATTTGGTTTGCTGTAGTTTGGATGGACAGATGAGGCTTTTATGCTGGATCTGAGACATAAAGGGATGTGTCTGTCTGTATAGTACTGGCCTGTGCATTTCTGAGCATGCATTCACCACATGTCTGCGCAAATACATGTGGGCTTGGACATGCGTGTGTGTAACTACCACTTCAAACGTGCCATAGTAGTAGCTGCAGCCTTTTTCAAAAGGGCCTTTGATAATGGATGTAGGATCTCCTGCTTGGGGTGTTTGGCTGCTCTCCTCATGCTTGCTACGAAGGACAGTCCGTTTATTCATGTCCTTTCCCAGAGTCCCAGCAGCCCAGCTTCCCACCACTCCCTCAAAGAACATGAACAAAGGGCATATTCTGTCACAAGAGTGGAGGGGAGAGAAAAAGTGTGTGTGTGTGTGTGTGCGCGCGCGCGCGAGTGAGAGAGTACATTAAACCTGAAGTGTAGAGATACTCTGTGCATGCATCAAATTGAATGGCCCTTGTGTGTTAGCATCTTTTAGCCTGTGTGTGTGTGTGTGTGTGTGTGTGTGTGTTTGTGTGTGTGTGTGTGCTTGTCTGTGATGTGCTTATGTGGCATCCCCTGACTCAAGGGGAATACCCACCAGATATAATGCCACTGTTCACTCTAAAACTTTGTTCCGCACAAAGGGCGCGTTTCATGCTCGGCTCTTTAGAAACTTATACATCAAAAATGCAACTGGGTGGGTAATGGGTTGCATTGTGACAGATTCGCCTGGGGCTTTTTGTCCTTGGTTTGACTCATGGGAACCAGGTACCGTTGTGACTTGTGAGTCTCATGTTTCTCCTGGCAGTCATAGTGTAAAATCCCACATTATGACCTCGTATATGCGGGTCATTTTAGCATCAGTCTTGATTGCTGCATGTCCCAAAGGGGAGATTTTTTTTGCCCCTCAGTCCCGACACTTTAGCTGAAACTACAGACAATCTCTTACCACTCAGTAGATATTCTCACGTACTCCCAGGCCACTCCGATGCCTTTCTTGAAACCACTCCATCTTCTTGAAGCAGTAGAATAATGCACTCTCATGTCCATTCTCAGAGTGTCCCTCCCAAAGTGTGTTAGTCACTTCTAACAGTTTCATGTAAACATTAGATAGATTTGCAGTGATTTCAGTCTAGACAGTATTTAGGGGTATGCCTATCTCGATATCAGGTGGGTCCCAACTAAAGATTTGATTTGATTAATAAATCTGTATTTTCTCTGTTAATCGATTACCTGTTTTGTCCAAAGAATGTCAGAAAATAGTAAAGAAAAAATGCTGTCACAGTTTCCCAAAACCCAAGTGATGCCTTAAAATTACCTTTTTTCGTTCGACCTACAGGTCAAAACCCAAAGATATTCAGTTTGTTGTCATAGAAGTCTAAGAAAACCAGCAAAAATTCCCATTTGAAAAAGTGGAACCAATGACTGTTCATTTTTGCTTACAAAATACTTGCAGATTAGTTATCTGTCTGATGATTAACTGACTAATCTTTTCAGCTCTAACATGGGTGCCTCGACATCTATGGTAATACCACATGGAGACTTTGGGAACTGTGACTGGCCAATTTTGGGATTTTTGTTTTTCATCTTTCTTGTTTCTTCGTGTGAGTGAAAAAAGCAAAAGGCTAATTGAACAAAGGCTTAGAAATATCCTTAAATAACGCTCGACAAGTTCTTTCATCTAACAAAGCTGTTTCCACTGCAAACCTTTTTCTAACTTCAATCCTTGCCATCTCAAAGTGAATGAAAGAATAGAAAGATAATTACTTCTGCTATTAATGATTACCCTGGGCGATATGGACCAAAACGTCATATCCCGGTACTGGCAGAATTCCGGTAGAAAATATATATCGGTATTTTCTGCTAAGTAAGCTGGGGGCGGGTCTGTTTTAGCGGCCCATGTGTAATTTAGCTTGTATCTTATTTCACCATTTTAATTATACTTGATTTTCCATCTTAAGTGTCACTCACTTATTGAATCTGCCTCCTTCAGTTCTCTTCACACTCACAAACCTAACATTGTCTGCTGCAAACACGTCAGCGTACCCCGCTTCTTTCCACCTCTCCCTGTATGCCTGATCCGGTGGCTTTCTTCATCAGTTGTAGGGTACATTGTATAAAGTCGCAGACTATCTTCCACCCGCAGCGGTGCCGGATGTTGAGGAGGCGTGTTGACGACGTAGCCTATCAAGACAAAACCAATGTGGTAGCTAACGAATGAGAGAAACACTGACTGAACCGTTATTTTTTTCTTTTTACAAGCCAGGTCTTCAGCTCTGTGTTGGTATAAACAGTATTGTATTATTTTATATCTCTTTTGAAATTATATCGGTATACCTCATTATACCGATATACCGCCCAGCCTGTACTGATTTCAGTAGTTAGATAAGGCAAACCTTCACATCACTAGTCTATATAAAAATGTTAATTAAAGTATATAATTGCAGTTTCTTTGGGGGGGGTGATCAGGCCTGAATATATATGGTGTTTTGACAATTAATGGGTGAAATCCTTAGCTTAACTAGAAATGATTTTGGTTCATTCATTCGTTCATTTTGGTTGGACCTTTATACACATTGACATAGGAGCATAAATTCATCTTATATCCCGGGGGCATCAGCCTTTGCTGACCCACATTGCCCTAAAAGTCTGTCTCTATTGTTCTGTCTAATCTGTTGTTAATAGAACAACTCTGGCCTTTGCCTCTTGGGACCTTAGGGACAAAAAAAGAGGTTAAACTTTACTTGTGGCCTCTTAAGAGACATGTTCATGTTCGGAAACCCAGACTGAACCTGAAATTGCAGGGAAAACATCTGTTTAAAGGGAAGAATTTATCCTTTAACTTCTACCTAACTTAATACGACCATACTGAGATCCCAACTGAACTTTTGTTAACACATTGAAAGAAATGGGATACGAGCTTATCCCTACAATTTATGCCCATTTTGAAGGCGACAGTACACTACCGCTTTCCCATTTCTCAGTCCATTTACTGAATTCCTTTCTTTAAATATTAATTTTGGTACACTCTTTGGTATTTGGCATTCCAGAAGCCTTTTTATCTGTGCTGTGGCAGAAATGAAATGTAAGCTTGTTCTAAATTTATGTAATAAATCCTAAAA